>NC_135572.1:95230501-95535501 GCF_965152235.1 Eretmochelys imbricata
ATTTTTCAACTTCTTTTTTTTTTTTCATGGGAAGATACCAGTTAGTTAAAATTAAAATTTATCATGGGGAAAGTATTGGTTTCAATAAGTGTTTTTTGACTCAAACATTTTGGAAAAACATTGAAATTTTCAAATTTTGTTTTGATATTTTTGAAAAGAGAAATTCTGCTTTTCTGTTTCAAAATGACTTGTTTCAAAAATACTCTAAGCTAATTAGAGTAAAGAAATTAAAAATGGTCAAAGGAGAAATGAAACACTCTGAACGATTGAAACACCAATATTTCAATTGACTGAACCCATTTTTTTTTCTTCAGATTTTTGTTGTCAATTTTCAGACTTTCAACTTTTCATCCCCATTTGGATGGGGAAAATTTTTATATGTATATCAAATTTTTGCAGGACAGGAAACCATTTTCTGCCTCCCTGCTGCTACTGCAGCAGAACTCGTTACCCATAACTCATCTGTTACAGCCCCTACCGTTGGGGATATTGGCATGTGGCTCATCCCTCCCTCAATCCAAATTTGCACTGCTGCTGGAAAAAGTCCCCAAAGAGCCTTCACAAAGTAATGCTCCCCCTAGGGAAGGGAATTCAGGTCTATTGCACAGAGCTTTGAATTCTGTGTCTCATCTGCTGCATTTCTGCTGGGGTGGATATAAAAGAGTTTGGCTGGGTTGAGGACCTTTTGCACAGATTCAGGATTTAACATTGAGTTGATATGTGCAGCCAACTTATTTTGACTACACATGCAGTTTAATATTAAATGTTCAAGAGACCCAAATAACCAAGCTCAGTCAATCTATTGTCTATGGACAGAATAGCATGATACAGGAAAGAAAAGGTTAATAGCTGTAAATGGGGAATAATCACTGAGCAGGTTTGTTTCCAATGGGGTCCCAAAAGGATCTGTTCTTGGTCCCACACTATATAACACCTTTATTGATGACTTGGAAGAAAACATAACATCGTCACTGATAAAGTTTGCAGATGACACACCAATTGGAGAGGTAAATAAGAGGACAAGTCACTGATTCAGAATGATCTGGATCTCTTTGTAAACTGGCTGCAAGCAAAAATGTCTTAATGTGGCTCAATGTATACCTCTAGGAACAAAGAATGTAGATCATATTTGCAGACTGGAAGAATCTATTCTTGGAAACTGGCTCTGCAAAAGATTTGAGTCATGGTGGATAATCATCTAAACATGAGTTGCTGTACGATGCTGTGGCCAAAAGAGCTAATGCCGTCCTGGGATGCATAAGCAGGGCATTCTTGAGTAGGACTAGAGAGGTTTTTCTACTTCTGGATTTTGCACTGGTGTGACTGCTGCTGGAATGCTGTGTTCAAGTCTGCTGCCCACAATTACGGAAGGATCTTGATACATTGAAGAGGGTTGAGAGAAAAGCCATAAGAATGATTAAAGGGTTAGAAAACATGCATTATGAGAGACTCAAAGAGCTCATCTTAAAAAGATTAAGGGTTAGCTTCACTGCAATCTATAAGTACCTTCAAGAGGAACAAATATTTAACAATGGGATGCTCAATCTAGAAAAGAAGATTTACATGATCCAATGGCTGGAAGCTGAAGCTAGACACATTGACTGGAAATAAGGCATACATTTTTAACAGTGAGTGTAAATCATTGGAACAACTGACCACAAGTGGATTATCCATCCCTGGTTATTTTAAATCAAGTTTGGATGCTTTTCTAGATCTGCTCTAGCAATTATTTTGGGGAAGTTCTATGGCCTGTACTAGACAAGAGGTCAGAATAGATTATCATAATGGTCCCTTCTGGCCTTAGAATCTCTGAATCAATCCTTCCAGGAAGTAGGTTCTTGCAGCTTTATTCAGTTCACCTTACATAGATCACTTGTATTTATATGATGGTTGCTTTCTGAGGGGGGACTTGATTATTCTTCATATATGTTAAAGGCTGTTAAAAGAGGACAATGACCAATTGTCCTCATGTCCACCGAAGGTGGGACAATAAGTAATGGGCTTAATCTGCAGTGAGATATTTAAGTTAGATATTAGGAAAAGCTTTCTAATTGCAAGGCTAGTTAAGTTAGGAACGTCCCTTCTAACCCTATGTTTCTATGATTCTAAGTTAGAAAGCACTTTATATATCACCTAAGATCCTACCCACCTGTTCATACCAATTCCTTAATTTATTGTTGAGGAGCTCTTACTTTTGTTTTGGATACTAGGATCCTGGTTGTGAAGATACCTCCAGAAGCTGTACCAGGGCAGAATATTAATGTATCTTATTTTCCTATCTACTTATGCCAAATGCTGAGTTGTCCTCTTCCAGTGTATGGGATATACCAGTGAAAAAGAATGATCAGCTCTGTGGGAGAAACTATACACTTGAGTTGGCATAACTGCCAAACAGTCATACTTGCAATACTCATACCATATGCTTAATACATATTAATGTGGTATAAGTAACACATATAACACATTCTCTTAAATACTTTGGCTAAAATTTGTTTATCAGATGACTGCCTTGGAAAAAAGTTTTATCCAAAGCAATAAGTGCTTAGAGCAAAAAATAGAGGGGTAATTTAATGCCATAAGTAGTCTTGGGCACTTATGGGGAAAATGGGTAACTTAAACAAAGTTAATTCAGTAAAAGAATCCAATTCAAAAAGGTTTGACACTGCATATTCATTCTTTCATTATAACCACCAATGCCTTTATATTTTATTCCTTTGCCTTAAAAGGGAGGGGCTCAATAAAATTCTGTAGGAATTATGCTAAAATTTACAAGATTTACCATAAGGAGTATACCCAGCTTTAGTCCCCACGCTAATTGTGACCATGCAATAGAGGCCTTGGTTGTGCTAATAGCACTTTGCCTGTTGCGAAAGGGTGATGTGGTGTTGCACTGCCTCAGGAGAAGTACTGGAAACATTTTCTCCAAACTTTCCACTGCATTACCTGGTATGACCTTTAAAGGTCAAGTAACTTACTCCCCATGTCTTTGGGAGGGAGGGGTGATTTCAGTAGGAGCATCTCTGTATTCCATCAAGTGTTATTCTGGAGGGAGACTTATTACCCTTTCCTCCTGCAGTACACAGTTATATACGAGCTAGCCATTATCACAGCCAACATATATTGGGTGAAATCCTGAAGTCCTGCTTATTTACATTTTACTAGAATTTAAAAAAAAAAAACCCTCTATCCTTCTGCAGACAAACTGGTGTTGAAGTTTAGCTGCACAAATATTGAGAGGTGATTATCAATCTCCACCTCCCTCTAGTGAGGGTTTGATCCATGGAGAGATTACTTGAATAAAACCTGTGAAAGGAGCTCCGATTTGACTCTCAGGAAGAAAAATATAGTCTACTTCCTCAAATGAGTTGTATACTGTTGGCATGAATGAATTTGCTGTCCTAGAAAAGGTTTCTTAAATTATATCCTGTCAAGGTTCCTCCCCCACTCTGAACTCTAGGGTACAGATGTGGGGACCTGCATGAAAAACCTCCTAAGCTTATCTTTACCAGCTTAGGTCAAAACTCCCCCAAGGTACAAAATATTCCACCCGTTGTCCTTGGATTGGCTGCTACCACCACCAAACTAATACTGGTTACTGGGGAAGAGCTGTTTGGACACGTCTTTCCCCCTAAAATACTTCCCAAAACCTTGCACCCCACTTCCTGGACAAGGTTTGGTAAAAAGCCTCACCAATTTGCCTAGGTGACTACAGACCCAGACCCTTGGATCTTAAGAACAATGAACAATCCTCCCAACACTTGCACCCCCCCTTTCCTGGGAAATGTTAGATAAAAAGCCTCACCAATTTGCATAGGTGACCACAGACACAAACCCTTGGATCTGAGAACAATGAAAAAGCATTCAGTTTTCTTACAAGAAGACTTTTAATAAAAATAGAAGTAAATAGAAATAAAGAAATCCCCCCTGTAAAATCAGGATGGTAGATACCTTACAGGGTAATTAGATTCAAAACATAGAGAACCCCTCTAGGCAAAACCTTAAGTTACAAAAAAGATACACAGACAGAAATAGTTATTCTATTCAGCACAGTTCTTTTCTCAGTCATTTAAAGAAATCATAATCTAACACATACCTAGCTAGATTACTTACTAAAAGTTCTAAGACTCCATTCCTGGTCTATCCCCGGCAGAAACCAGCATATAGACAGACACACAGACCCTTTGTTTCTCTCCCTCCTCCCAGCTTTTGAAAGTATCTTGTCTCCTCATTGGTCATTTTGGTCAGGTGCCAGCGAGGTTACCTTTAGCTTCTTAACCCTTTACAGGTGAGAGGAGCTTTCCCCTGGCCAGGAGGGATTTCAAAGGGGTTTACCCTTCCCTTTATATTTATGACATATCCGATCATTTAAACATTTTAATGCCACAGGGTTTTCATATTAGTTCTGACTAATATGTTAATTATCAATATAGATGTATAGTGTGCTACACCAAAATTAATAATGTATTACACATCTGAGTCAAGTATTCAATATTAGTATTGAAATTATTGCATGGACAACTCATAGTATGTCTTGTTTGCTTTAAAAATTTATTGAACATTTAAATAACAAGATACAATGGGAAATAGGAACACCAGAAACAAACTCAAGACAATTGCTGCATTTATATATTAAAGTAGTGATGTATTTTTATGCATTAATCCTTGGTATCTTAATTATTCTAATTTATATATAATTTATAGTACAAATCCATGCTAAAATAGATGAATTGCAATAATGAAATTCTTGTCAGTTGAATGCAGTACGAATTCTTTCAAATGCAACTGGAATTTATAACTGCATTTGTGATATATTATTCTCTGAGCAACTAGGACTGGCACATGTGTAATTGGATTATGATAAATTGAAAAATTCACAAAGTGCATTAGAGCAAGTCTTATCTTTTTTTCTAAAATGTTTTCTTGATTTTTATGTTAAAGCACTTTAATGTAAAACTTCACATCTCCAATAAAAGATACATAGATGCATTAAATAAAAGTTCATAGTATTTTCCCAATTAAAATACAATGTGTGTGTGTGTGGGGGGGAGAACATAATAGAATAAACATAAATCCTCTCAAAGGAACGTGAGAATTTGTTCTGTAAAAGATATAAAATGCTGACGCATCTGTTTTGATGTGGAATTGTTAGCATGCTGTATGTAAAATATTTCCCATATGAGGAAATGAGTACAAAGCTTACTGTTCCTCTTGAAAGATGCATAAAATTTGCCATAAAAATCTATAGTAATTGTAAGAAAAATGCATAAAACAGAATTATTTCCCTCTTATAATTGCAGTTAACAACAGAGAATCTTGTTAGAATGCAAGCCACTTATCTACAATAAAGGCTGGAGCAAGTCCTCCTTTGACTTTCTTCCCTTCCTACCTCTCTCCACCACTCCTATTTCAAAATTTCTTGAAATCTCTTGGAATTTGGAAGAGTACATCCTGTCACAAGACTTTTTCAGAAACATAAGTGTTCTGAGTGTCTTACAAATTTTCTTAATGGCTGTATTTGTTGTAGATAAACTCTAGTGTCCCTCACTTTGGTGTGTTTTTTTTTTTAAATTATTACTAGTATTATTTTATCTGGAGAGTGACAACAATGTGTTAGGTACTGTCTCCCATCCCCTACTTAGCTTCCCAGGGAGACTAATTTCCTGCCCATGTAAACTTTCAGTGTAAGAAGTCTTGCAACATAAATGATATGTTCAAGGGCCCTTGTTAGCCAGGTCTTGTTAACTTTACTCTGTGAGGTGGTGTCAAGAAATAAATCAATAGAGACGTGGACATCCAACCGATTGATGGCTGGTACAAACAATACAAGAGTGCTCTCACTAATAGCTCTATTTTATTTCATCTCAAGCACTTACACATGTCCTCAACAGGTTAGTGTAAAAACCTCCCGAATTCATATTTATCCAGGGTCTTGAAGATCTCAAGTGGATAATTGCAAGAGGCCAGTCTTCCATCTGCAGGGGAACTAGAAAGGTGTCCATTGAGCTCAGATTTCTTCCTTGTTCATATTACATAGCTTGCCCATCACAAAAACAACTTAGTGCCTGCTCAGCAAAGTGTGGAGGTTTCCAGCCTGCCAGGTAGGGAATTTTCTATCAGTTAGCCAGATGTATAGCAATAGTTAACTGTTGTCCAACTTTCCATCTTGTAAAAACCACCTGCTTTGGCAAAACAACCCAAGTCAGAGGGTCATGTTCACTCACTGAAGTCACTCACTTCACCCTCCCCTCTTGCTCTGCTAGTTGTGCTAAGGTTTCAGAAAGGCCTCCTTTTTAGCTGTTTTAATCAATAACACAACAATTGGTATTCCAACTGCTGCCAGTGGCTTAAACATGTTACTGGGCCCTGGGCTATCAAAAAGCTGCTCCTACACCCTGACCCAACTTTTGAATATTCATCGTCACAGGGATCAGCTAGCCCTGCTGTGACGAAGTGGGACTGTTCATGTTTCCTCTGAAAACTGTAGGGATACCTCAGTTTCCCCTATGCATTTCTTAAGTCTCTAGGTGATGGAATAAAGGGGTGTAATTGTTGCAGAGCAAAGGGCTAGTGTACATAAATGGCTGATACTCTGTCTCCTGGCAACTGATGGCCTGGGCCCTTCCCCCCTGCAAGGTGATAGCTAAAGGTGTTGGAGAACCAAGGAATCAGGTGACCTCCTGCCCTGGAAAAGGGACAAAGCTCAGAGGAGGAGGGGCTGGAAAGTGAGTCATTTTGGAGCTGGCTGGGGACATGGAGTGAAGTGCAGACGTGATTGTCTGGCTCACTGCCCCCAAAAATGGACCCGGCTGAGGGGTCCTGTTCTCTGTACCTACATGCTCTGTTTTAGACTGTGTTCCTGTCATCTAATAAACCTCTGTTTTACTGGCTGGCTAAGAGTCACATCTGACTGCAAAGTTGGAGTGCAGGACCCTCTGGCTTCCCCAGGACCCCACTTGGGCAGACTCGCTGTGGGAAGCACATGGAGGGGCAGAGGATGCTGAATGCTCCAAGATCAGACCCATGAAGGTGGCAGCCATGTGAGTGTCTTGCCCTGAAGACAGTCTGCTCACAGAGAAGAGACTTCACCAGAGTCCTGACTGGCTTCGTAGGGAGCAGTTGCAGAGCATCGCCCGGGGACTCCATGACACTTGCTACTAATGTTAGATCAGAGCTGGAAGAAGTAAATTTAAACTGTACATATATGGTAGGTTGTTTTTTTTAATACACATCAACTATACCTGACACCCCTCAAATTCGTTTTTTAACATTTTTAAAATATATATAGAAAGATACTATCACAGTGCAGGGAGACTGCACCTCTATTCCCTCTCTGTGGTCCACCAAAAGCATCTGTTCTAAGCTCCTTAGTCATCATCTCTTAGGTGGAAATGCATGTGTCTCTCCCTCTTGACCAGGATATTTCCATTCTGCACAGTCCTCTGACTGTACTGTGAAATCCCCAGCAAAACACAGACTGCCTAAGCAGGCCTGCTTCGCTTCTGTCCTCAGACTAACAGTGTAATTGTCACAGTTGTAGGTTACCACACAATTGTTTCTAAGCAAGCACTTTTATTCTTAATGTAAAAGCATTACAGAAAACATTAAAAGAACCTACATGCTTGCTAATAGCTTACCAGAGATCACCCCCGACTCCAGCAAAGGATCTGGTTGGTGATTAGGACTGAAACTCCATAAAGGGGTTTTTCCTGTAGTAACCAGTTCATAACAGGTTTTGCTTAGAAGTAATTTCCCCATGAGTTAGTCCCTCCTTTATCTGATTTGGGTCTCTACAGAGATAGTGAATAGATAATCAGCCAGACAATGGGATTCTCCAAGGCACAGCTTGAAAAGGATGACTTGGGAGGTAACTTGAATTCTCTTCCCAAGTATTTCCAAGGAACCCCACTCCACTAAAAGTTCAATCTTTTCTGGTCCATTGTTTTAAGAGTCCTTTGAGGCACATAACATTTCCCAGTGTTTACCTGTCTCCCACTTAAAAGAAGTGGCAAACCATCCTGCCATAGTACATAAACTTTTGCCATTTTAATGCAATTACCTCCTAAGATACTTTAACTTTCTTGAACTGGGCAACCTCATCCTTGACTACTGCTTGCTAGTCTGATCTATCTGTTGCTGACAATTCCCATCTGGCAACGTCAATGTTGCATTGTTCTCCTTCTGTGTGCCCTTGAAATGTTTACTCTGGCTGCCTCGTATGCATTTTCCTGCTTTCCATTTGCCATACAGCAAGCTGCTTTGGCATTCTAGTGTCATCCATCCTCAATACGTGACCAGCCCAGTGTAACTATGAAGTGACAAGCATAACTTCAATCCCTATGGAGTGACTCTGTTCCAGAGCCTCATTACTGGTAATTTTATTCTGCTATTTGATACAGAGCATGGCACACAGATGTTATAAATGGAACTTATGTAGAAGCTTAATGTGAATCCTGTATTAGGCCAAGGTTTCTCACCCATACAACACATTAGACAGCACAACCACTTTATGGACTTTTAAATTGGTTTGAAGCTTAATACCATGTTGTTGCCAGTCCTGGTATACTGATGGTGTAAAGGTCCTGTAGCTGTTCTCTGCATTTCTCCTGCATTTGAAAGCCTATGAATGGAACGTCTGCTGCTCCTTACTTTGGCCAAAAACTGCATTGCAGTAACACACGATTAATGAAACTCCATAGCAGACAATCAAAGAATATTCTATTCAAAACCTTTCCAGACACAAAGATTGTGGTAACTATTGGACTTTTCAACTTTTTTCTTGTGTATGGTATCACTGGTTTCAATGGGGGGTGGGGGGAACAATAATAATATGGACATGGCAGAGGTGCTTAATGACTTATTTGTTTCTGTTTTCACCAAGAAGGTTGGTGATGCTTGGATGTCTAGCATAATGAATGCCAGTGAAAATGAGGTAGGATCAGAGGCTACAATAGGGAAAGGGTAAGTTAAAATTTACTTAAACAAGTTGGATGTCTTCAAGTCACAAGGGCCTGATGAAATGCATCCTAGAATTCTCAAGGAGCTGACTGAGGAGCTATCTGAGCCTTTAGCAATTATCTTTGACAAGTCATGGAAGACAGGAGATTCCAGAAGACTGGAAAATGGCACTATAGTCACCCATCTATAAAAATGCAATAAGGACAACCTGGGGAATTACAGACCAGTCAGTTTAACTTCTGTACCTGGAAAGATAATGGCACATTCAATAAAGCAATCAATTTGCAAACATATAGAAGATAAGGCGATAAGTAAGTCAGGGCAGATTTGTCAAGAACAAATAGTGTCAAAACAACCTGATATAGCTTTCTTTGACAGGGTAACAAGCCTTGTGCATAGGGGGAAGTGGTAGATGTGGTATGTCTTGACTTTAGTAAGGATTTTGATACTGTCTTTCATGACCTTCTCATAAACTAGAGAGATGCAACCTACATGGAGCTACTAAAGGTGGGTGCATAACTGGTGAGAGAACCATTCCCAGAGAGTACTTTTCAGTTGTTCAGTCCTGTTATAAGGCTATAATGAGTGGAGTACCACAGGGTCCAGTTCTGTTCAATATCTTCCTCAATGATTTAGATAATGGCATAGAGTACACTTTAAAAGTTTGCAGATGATACCAAGTTGGGAGGGTTTGCAAGTGCTTTGGAGGATAGGATTAAAATTCAAAATGATCTGGACAAACTAGAGAAATGGTCTGAAGTAAATAAGAAGAAATTCAATAAGGACAAATGCAAAGTACTCCATTTAGGAAGAAACAATCAGTTGCACACATACAAAATGGGAAATGACTGCCTAGGAAGGAGTACTGTGGAAAGGCATCTGGGGGTCACAGTAGACCACAAGCTAAATGAGTCAAGAGTGGAACACTGTGGCAAAAAGAGAACCTCATTCTGGGATTATTAGCTCCTGCTGTTGTAAGCAAGACATGAGAAGTAAGAATTAGTAAGCAAGACATGAGAATTCTGCCACTGTACTCCACATTGATTAGGCCTTAGCTGGAGTATTGTCCAGTGCTGAGTGCCACATTTCAGGAAAGATGTGGACAAATTGGAGAAAATCCAGAGAACAGCAACAATTTTTTTTTATTTTTTTTTAAAGCTGGGAACAGGGAACCACAGCCACTGGGAGCTGTGGGGGGCTGTGCCTGTGGACGGTCAAAGTAAACAAAATGTATCATGGTCCGCTAGCGGATTACCCTGATGGGCCACGTGCCAAAGGTTGCCAACCCCTGGTTTAGGTATAGTTAGTCCTGCCATGAGTGCAGGGGACTGTACTAGGTGACCTCTCAAGGTCCTTTCCAGTTTTGATTATATGAATGGTGCTCTTTTGAAATCTTGCAGTACATCTTCAGTACTCCATATATTGAGAAATAGTCCATGTAGTCCCCTCAGCAGGATCTCTCACCCATACTTGAGTATTTCTGCAGGAAAGTCATCGGACCTGAGACCCTGCAATTCTGCATGCTGCTCATTTTGGTGCTGACTTTGTGAGGGCACAGGGTTGCGTCCATGTTGTCATTACATTTGACTGATCCATTAATATTAGTGCTTTCTCTGTGATGTTCGATGGTGTGTTGAAAAGATTACTGAAATGCTGTTGCTGCTTCTGAAGGATTTCTTCTTTGTCAGAGATCAGCATTAGGCTGTCCTCAATCTTCAAAGGCACTGTAGTGGCACATGTAGGATCATATATGCCTTTTTAAAGCAGCATAGAAGTCTTTGGTTTCACAACAGTTGGGGTAGCCCTGGGTTTCATCTGGCTTGCATTCCACCATTGATCTTGCATGTCTGTAAACTTAGATTGGATGTCATAACACAGATTCCTATGTTATAACTGTGCTTACAGAGACATGGGATATAAGAATTTAATGTTGCATCTCACGTTTTGTAGTAAGTAGCTATTGCATTTCTAGATAATTCTTAACAAACAAATCTTTGACATTGTTTTGCCATGCCCAAGATGGTCAGAGCAGCTTCATATACTGTTTCACAAAGTCTCCCACTCACTGTTTACATTAGCAGTAGTCATCAAGTCAGCAAGGTGCTGTAATATTACAGATCTGCGCTTGTGTAGCTTCATCTTGTAATCACTTTATTTTGAGCTCTCTGGTTTAGTTGATGACTTGCAACACACTGGTCAAATGATTAATAACAATTTGGAGCAGACGATGTGACTGGAAGAGGGCAAATTATAGTGCCAAAATATAAAAAGGGAAATAGACAACCCAGAGAATTACAGACCAGTCGGCTTAACTTGAGTCCCCAAAAGATAATGGAGCAAATAATTGAGTAATCAATTTGCAGGCCCCTAGAAGATAATAAGGTGACACTAACGGTCAAGAACAAATTGTGTTAAACCAACCCAATAGTTGTCTTTAACAGGGTAACAAGCCTTGTGGATGTGGGGGTTAAGTGGTAGATGTGGTTTATCTTGACTTTAGTAAGGCTTTGGATATTGTCTCGCATTACCAAGCAAAATAAAATAAAACACGCAAGTCTATGCCTAATACAGTAAGAAACTGAATGCAGGTAAATACTACCCTCAGAGATGTTCCAATAAGCCTCTTTTTTACAGACTAGACTTCCTCCTAGTTTGGGTCCAGCAATCTCTCACACTGCTGCAGTTACTGTCCTTTATTCCAGTTTCTTTCAGGCATCTCTTTGGGGTGGAGAGGCTATCTTTTGTGCCAGCTGAAGACAAAATGGAGGGGTCTCCCAGGGCTTTATATAGTCTCTTTTGTGGTGGAAACCCCTCCATCCTTCCCCCTGTGTAGATTCCTAGCTACAAGATGGAGTCTTGGAGTTGCATGGACAAGTCACATGTCCATGCATGACTTAGTTCTCTTCAGGAATGTTCCCAGGAAAGCTCAGATGTGGATTGGTGTCTATCAAGGTCCATTGTTCACCAACTACTTCCTTTTACTTGAATAACCCCTTCACACATGTTGATCAAATCTGCCTTAGGTGCTTTCTACAGCAAACACTTCAAATACAAGCATAGAGCCAATGCTCATAACTTCAGATATAAAAACGATACATGCATACGAATAGGATGAATACATGCAGTAGAACATAACCTTTGCAAATATATGTTGCATGGCATATCTAACATAAAACATTCCAGTTATGTCATATTTACATTCAAAAGCATATTTCTATAAAGCATTATAGGGTGCAACGTCACAAAGTGGACCGGCCTAGATGACCTAATAGGGTTCCATCTAGGCCCGTGCTTCTGTGATGGTCCATCCAGCAGTCTGCCCCACACATGGCTAGTGATTTATAGATCTCACTACCAGATGATGATGTAGTCAATAAAATGCCATTGTTTGGATCTTGGATGCATCCATGCCTTTTACTTTTTGTCTAGTAGGCAGAAAGATATTTGAGATTGCTAATTGCTTGACATATTCACTAAGTGATAGAGTTCCATTGCTATTTTCTTTCCCAGTCCCATGCTGTCCAATGGCAGTCTACCAGATGACCAAATTACTTCCAATTCTTGTTTCAAAGTCCCCTATGACGATCTGTTTATATGACGCTGATGGAGACACAATAAGTTTGTCTAAGTCACTACATAACTTTTTTTTTCATAACCAGCATGTGTTATGGTAGGAGTATAAGCACTGATTATTGTAATGTACAACTTATGTTTCAATGGGAAAAGGAGAACCATAAGATCGCTTATGCCTTTAGGTATACTTTAGAGCTTGGATGGAATGGAGTTGCTAATGGCAAAATCAACACCCGATTGTCATGGCTCTGAGGATGGGAGATCTCACCTGAAAAATGCATATCCTGCACCAGTCTCTGCAAGGTGCCTTTCATCAATGAGTCTGCCTCAGTCAGGGAAACCAATGCCAACCCTATACTTAGCTAGTTCTCTTGCAACACGTGCTGTACCTTTTTCAAGTTGGCTGGTGGTGGTAGTATCGTCAAAAAGTCCTCATGTTCTGCTAAGCTGTTACAACTGGTATCATGAGCTGCCGTCATACAGATCTGCAACTATGACCACCAGTATCACCACTCCTGTTGCTTCTCCACTTGCCCATCATTGTAAAACTTCTCACCTTCAACAGAACACACACCTGAATTGTGTTCAGTGGTGCTGGCTTGCATCAGAGCATCCACACTGTCTCACCCATTCAACTGTGCTCCATACATGGCATACATTCAGAAGACTACTGGCAGGAGTTAGGTTGTGATCTCCGACCATTTATGTGGAATTGTTCTGTGCACCTTGAATAAGAGAAGACAACTGTTATTTTGACAACTGGTATGCTTGTATCTGCTTACTACATCATTGTAAATGTAACACTGCTGAGGTCCTTGCCTCTGATCTGGTAGCCAGTGGCATGGGTTAATGAGTGTCAGGGCAAAATCCGCACACCAGTGGGACTGTTCACTGCACCTCTGTGGCCCCATGCTACTCCAAGATCCCTTGCAGAATTTGCCTGAGCATGCAAGGACCAAGTTACCTGTTGGTACCACTCAGGAGGTACTGCAAGGGTCTTGCCTATGAAAAGGCTAGGTACCAGTAGGGAGGGCTTATGGACTGTCTCCTTTTCACCTAAATGGTGCTAGCTGCCAGCCAGTGACAATAGTAATAGAATCGGTGCATTGATCATTGGCACTAGGTGCTTCACTCGTGCCTTGACATGGTCAGTGGCCCAGGCCTTACTAGCCAATGAACCAACCCAAGTCCCATATTTGTTAGTTGAGGAGCTCCCTTCCATCAGCTGCTCCAGCAACCATTACTCAGAGCATCTCTTCAAAATCTTTTCTCTCAACCTTTACAGTTTGAAAAATGAGACCCTTATCTCTGTGTGAGGTTTCCATGTGCAGCTATACTTCAGACTTCTAGTGTATTCTAATTTTGAGCCCACAATAAGACAAACTAGGTACAGTTTTCACAAATGCGGTGCTTATATCACTTTTGAAAACGGGACTAGGCACTCTTGAAAACTGTGACCATTATGTGGACATTTTGTGAATGCACAAATGAGTTCTCTTGTTTTAAGATAGGATTTGGAACTAAGTTTCCCAAAGGGGAACAGTTAGTGCATGTTAAATTATGTACTCACTTGCTTGACCACACTTGCGGTCGTTATGAAATATATTCAACAGACAAAATAACCGATGTCAATCGGGTTTATCAATATGGTACAGGGAAAAGGTTCTGTACGATCACAGGACTGCTCTTCAGAGACTGGTAAGTGATGCTACATTCAATTTTTGTGCAGAAGGTGTTCTCCCCAAAGGTACATCTCTAAAGCAATCTTTGTACCCTACTTGTTGTTTACCAGGAATGGGTACTATGTCACCTGAAGCTGGATTCAATTCATCAGCTTTTTACCTTTTTGTTTCTGGTACCATGGTGTGCTCTCTTTCTTTTGTTCTGTACACATGTATTCCAGGTCATGGTGCACCCTTATGTATGTTCTGAGCACATGCATTCCATGTACTAAGGGGTGTGAAGACATCCGCATTCTCTTCCCCCACCGCCCCAGGCTTGTGAAGGTAACTCCCTTTCTGTTGCTATGAGGAAACAGTTATGTCCAGATACTGACAGTTTTCCTATCTACTTAAGCTGAAACTTGCTTCAGCTAATGTAGGGTGTTATGGGGCACTTTGTATAAATGAACAGGATTATATAGCCCAATTTAGCCTGTACTTTTATTATAATAACTATATTAATGCTTAATAATAGGTATACTTAGATTCTTGGAATATGTATTTTGGGCAGTATTATCAGCATAATATACGGTGTATGTTAGCCACCATATATTGGTCAACAAGAGTTAAGGCATATGCTGCCATGTGATGTTGCTGGACACCTTAATCCGTTTATTTCATCCATCATTAGTGTTTGAAGTACTCCTTGTTAGATGTATAAAGGCTTCTATTGTTTGTTTTTAGTTTGGTATACATGAAAATTTAGGTGATCAGTCTACAAAGAGATAATTAATAACAAATAATACACTTCAAAAAGTCTAAGTACCAGGAATATGCAGGCTAATGCCCATGGGATGTGCTGTTAGAGTTCTCTAACTTCTAGAATAATCAGTCTGTATATTCTATTCCCTATTTTTTCTCTCCCAAGAAGAAGATGATGCCTTCAAAGATTTCAAATAACGCGAACAATAAAATAATTAGGATAATGGAAACCCTGAGACGGAATATACATATAAAAAGGATTCAAAGGAGAGAGGTTATATATATAAACTTTGTGTGTGTGTGTGTGTTTGTGTGTGTTTTGCTACACTAATACATCTGACCTTATAAATATTTATGCTGGGTTCAAAGCCATCTGTCAACAATTAAAGTATATGTCACATTTAATAACATAGTCTGCATAGATTAGGATTACTATAATTAGAGTATTGTGCGCACATTACAGCTGCAGGGTGGATGATCCAAGCTTTCCCAAGAATCTTAAAAGGCTGCTAGTACTTGATATTATTCTGTAGGATATTACCTGATTGCATCTGAATAACTAATGTTGCAGGCACATGCATAGGCAGCGTTTTGAACATGAAGCCAACTTCTCTGAGAAGTTAACATTCTTATCACAACTGCAGAAAGCCTGCATGATCTATCGATTAGTTCTATCAAACCCATTGTAAGAACGGCTCTGATTGTAAGTGGTCTACTTATATTATGTTTCGTGGAGAACAGGGTTTTTTAATGTGATGAGAAGAAAAAGAAACCTTAATGTTCTTAACGTTTTAGAAAAATAGGCATGGTGCATTTTTAGACAGGATTTGGCAATGAGCATCTCGTTTAAAAGTAGTTTGGGGATGAAAAGGATTTAAAAGTTTAGCCTTTCCTACTAGATATGCAACATTTTATGCGAATCTTTTAGTGCACAACACACCTCTGGAGGAGGAACATGGATGTGAAGGACAGAGGAACAGGCTGCTGTTGATAGGAGAGGTAAATTGTGTGAAATGTTTGGCCTTGTTTTAACCTTGTCGAGATTTAATTCACCTTGTTCAAAAGGCTGGCACAGGGCCTTAGTACCACTTGTATTCTCAAAAGCAGTGTTTAAGCGACCTTGTGCTGGACATCTAGCAGTTGACAAGAATGTGTGAGGAACAGTGGGGGGGGGGGAGGGGAGGGAGAAATATAAACATGGGGAAATAGTTTTACTTTGTGTAATGACCCATCCACTCCCAGTCTTTATTCAAGCCTAAGTTAATTGTATCCAGATTGCAAATTAATTCCAATTCAGCAGTCTCTCGTTGGAGTCTGTTTTTGAAGTTTTTTTGTTGAAGAATTGCTACTTTTAGGTCTGTAATCGAGTAACCAGAGAGATTGAAGTGTTCTCCAACTGGTTTTTGAATGTTATAATTCTTGACGTCTGATTTGTATCCATTTATTCTTTTATGTAGAGACTGTCCAGTTTGGCCAGTGTACATGGCAGAGGGGCATTGCTGGCATATATCACATTGGTAGATGTGCAGGTGAATGAGCCTCTGATAGTGTGGCTGATGTGATTAGGCCCTATGATGGTGTCCCCTGTATAGATAGGTGGACACAGTTGGCAACGGGTTTTGTTGCAAGGATAGGTTCCTGGATTAGTGGTTCTGTTGTGTAGTGTGTGGTTGCTGGTGAGTATTTGCTTCAGGTTGAGGGGCTGTCTGTAAGCAAGGACTGGCCTGTCTCCCAAGATCTGTGAGAGTGATGGGTCGTCCTTCAGGATAGGTTGTAGATCCTTGATGATGTGTTGGAGAGGTTTTAGTTGGGGGCTGAAGGTGATGGCTAGTGGGGTTCCGTTATTTTCTTTCTTGGGTCTGTCCTGTAGTAGGTGACTTCTGGGTACTCTTCTGGCTCTGTCAGTCTGTTTCTTCACTTCAGCAGGTGGGTATTGTAAGAATGCTTGATAGAGAGCTTGTAGGTGTTTGTCTCTGTCTGAGGGGTTGGAGCAAATGCGGTTGCATTGTAGAGGACAATGGATAGTGTGGTGTGGTCTGGATGAAAGCTGGAGGCATGTAGGTAGGCATAGCGGTCAGTAGGTTTCCGGTATAGGGTGGTGTTTATGTGACCATCGCTTATTAGCATCGTAGTGTCCAGGAAGTGGATCTCTTGTGTGGACTGGTCCAGGCTGAAGTTGATGGTGGGATGGAAATTGTTGAAATCATGGTAAAATTCCTCAAGGGCTTCTTTTCCATGGGTCCAGATGATGAAGATGTCATCAATATAGCGCAAGTAGAGAGTAGGGGCATTAGGGGATGAGAGCTGAGGAACCGTTGTTCTAAGTCAGCCATAAAAACGTTGGCATACTGTGGGGCCATGCGGGTACCCATAGCAGTGCTGCTGATTTGAAGGTATACATTGTCCCCAAATGTGAAATAGTTATGGGTGAGGACAGAGTCAAAGTTCAGCCACCAGGTTTGCCGTGACATTATCGGGGATACTGTTCCTGATGGCTTGTAGTCCATCTTTGTGTGGAATGTTGGTGTAGAGGGGTTCTACATCCATAGTGGCCAGGATGGTGTTTTCAGGAAGATCACCGATGGATTGTAGTTTCCTCAGGAAGTCAGTGATGTCTTGAAGATAGCTAGGCGTGCTGGTAGCGTAGGGCCTGAGGAGGGAGTCTACATAGCCAGACAATCCTGCTGTCACGGTGCCAATGCCTGAGATGATGGGCTGTACAAGATTTCCAGGTTTATGGATCTTGGGTAGCAGACAGAATACCCCTGGTTAGGGTTCTAGGGGTGTGTCTGTGCGGATTTGTTCCTGTGCTTTTTCAGGGAGTTTCTTGAGCAGATGGTGTAGTTTCTTTTGGTAACCCTCAGTGGGATCAGAGGGTAATGGCTTGTAGAAAGTGGTGTTGGAGTGCTGCCTAGCAGCCTCTTGTTCATATTCTGACCTATTCATGACAACAACAGCACCTTCTTTGTCAGCCTTTTTGATTATGATGTCAGAGTTGTTTCTGAGGCTGTGGATGGCATTGTGTTCTGCACAGCTGAGGTTATGGGGCAAGTGATGCTGCTTTTCCACAATTTCAGCCCGTGCATGTCAGCAGAAGCACTCTATGTATAAGTCCAGTCTGTTTTGACCTTCAGGAGGAGTCCACCTAGAATCCTTCTTTTTGTAGTCTTGGTAGGAAGGTCTCTGTGGGTTAGTATGTTGTTCAGAGGTATTGGAAATATTCCTTGAGTCAGAGATGTTGAAAATAGGATTCTAGTCACCACAGAACTGTATCATGTTCGTGGGAGTGGAGGGGCAGAAGGAGAGTCCCCGAGATAGGACAGATTCTTCTGCTGGGCTAAGAGTATAGTTGGATAGATTGACAATATTGCTGGGTGGGTTAAGGGAACCACTGTGGCAATTCTTCAACAAAATACTTCAAAAACAGACTCCAACGAGAGACTGCTGAATTGGAATTAATTTGCAAACTGGATAAAATTAACTTAGGCTTGAATAAAGACTGGGAGTGGATGTGTCATTATACAAAGTAAAACTACTTCCCCATGTTTATTCCCCCCCCCGCCCCGTTCCTCACACATTCTTGTCAACTGCTGGAAATGGCCCACCTTGATTATCACTACAAAAGGGTTCCCCCCCCGCCCGGCCCACTCTCCTGCTGGTAATAGCTCACCTTAATAGATCACCTAAGTGATCACTCTCGCTACAGTGTGTATGGTAACACCCCATTGTTTCATGTTCTCTGTGTATATAAATCTCCCCACTGTATTTTCCACTGAATGTATCCGATGAAGCGAGCTGTAGCTCATGAAACCTTATGCTCAAATAAATTGGTTAGTCTCTAAGGTGCCACAAGTCCTCCTTTTCTTTTTGCAGATACAGACTAACACGGCTGCTACTCTGAAACCTGTCAAAGGTGAATGACATGAAAGAATAGGCAGTATGTAGTACAATGATTCTAGACAACTGGTGACAATTGTTACATAAAGCACCTTGGCTCAGATCTACAAAGATATTTAGGTTTCTAAATCCCTTAGGTGCTGAAGTCCCAGGTTCAGGCTCCACTGCAATCCACAAAACTCCTGCTCAGCTGCTACCTAACCCTGTAGGCACCTACATTTTTTTTGCTGTAAAATTTCCCTAGGTACCCAAGTTTCTGCCTGTGGTCATACACAGTGCTGCCTCACTCTCGCCGGAGTGCAATCGCCAAACCAGGGGAACATAGTACTCCTCCTGCTATCTTCCCCTTGGGTGCAATCTGCTAGGTGTACTCAGAGGCCAACTACTGGACCAGGTTCCATTCAAAATCTTCATGTGGTGGTGCCCCCTTAACTTTTAGCCGAGTGATTAGAGCACTCACCTGCAAGATGGGAAATCCAGGGTCCAGTCTTCCTGCTCAATGACTTAAAGATGTTCCACTATGAATAAATTAACTGGAGAGATTGAGACACTGTGGTCATCAGAATATCTCCTAGCCCACTCTCGTGAGGAGACAGTGTTCAAATCCTTCCTCCCCTTCCAGTACAATGGGGAATTGAACCTGGCCTTGCACACCTTACATAAGTGCACTCACCGCATCCTTCTCCTCTGATCACTTTGTGTGGCGTGAGGTAGAAACCTAACTTATTTTCACAAACACCTGGCTCTGGGAGAGGGGTTCCTGATTGTAGATCACTAGCAGAATTAGGCATCTCCCTGCAGTCTGGATTTAGGTGCTGTATATTCCATGAGAGGAGCAGGGCTTAGGACAGACCCCTCTTATTGGCATCTCTGATTATGTTAGGCAGCTCCCTGTCTAGAGTGCTGACTTTTGTGGATCACATTTTCAGTTGTCAGTCTCTTCCCATGCATGGCATAGGGAGCACAGCTGCCTAACTCAAGCTTTGTGGATTGGGTAGTTGTACCAATGATTTTCTAAATGACTAAATGTTAGGTGTTGCAATGCTTAAGTCCCCTTGTGGATTCAGGTCCTCATGAATGCATTGGTATACTGGGCCATGTATTAGCATGCCTAATCCTAATGAAGCCAGGTTATCACCACAGATGCCAACAAGTGTAAGTGTGTGTTTGTGTGTGTGTGTGTGTCTTTTTATCACATGGTCAGCAGCAAAAAGGGCTGCACAAGCTCTTGTTATAAAGTTGGGCCAGTGGTCTGCAATACCGTGCTATGGCACAGTATGAGGGATTTTGTTTAGTGAGGTAGAAGTAATCTCTACTCCAAGGAGTTTACCCTTTGGTAATTATTTTTGGATTTTTCTGGATTACCTCTATATCTGAGGGAATCTCTACAAAAGTAATCCTCCCCCTCCCAGTGTATTAATAGCAACACTGTTGTGGTTAGTGCAGATAAATTAAAATGATCTTTTATTCTGGAGTAGAAACTAGTTCTATATCCATTTTTTTTTACTGGTGTGTTCTCCCAGATCATTTTACAGAGCAATTAAAATATTCTCTAATGAACAGGAAAAAGTGAGTAATTGTTGAGTGAACATTTGTATTTTTTTTGTAAATGTCTATTAAAAATAATATGGGAGGCACTCATGTGTGTGTGTGTGTATATATATATATAGTCCACAAAATAATTTTTAGGTTGCATGGGTGGTGGTTTTGTTCACTGAGACATTTATTTTTTTAGGGATCTTGTTAAGTATATATAATTTTTTGGGGCTACTTATTCCTTCAGTGATTTTTTTTGCTAAGACCTCAGACTTCCTTTAGCGTCCGATAAATGGAATTTTAAGCAGTAGAGCGAGATGAAGTGTCACATTCTGTCTTTTGCTTTGCATCACTGATTTTTGTAATAGGTGTCCGCTATATATATTTGAACCTCTCATACTTTGCTGTGATAGGGCAAGTTTATAAATCCCTCACAGAAGCACTTGTTACATTTCATGCCCACTTAAACTGCACACTGTATAGTGCTTTATGTAAACTGCTGCTGTCTTCTTGTCAGCCATCTGCAAGACCTAGATACTACGATGGTAGGCACTTTACGGATTAGAAAGATAAAGCATAGTTACTTAAGTGCAGGTCACAAGTCCCTCATGAGCCAAACATGCTGTCATGATTCTGTGGTGGTAAACATAATACAGCTATCTTGCAGGCAATCTTCCATCATCTGTTCAGAAGTCTTTGGAACCTGAGGCATCCCTCCAAAAAGGACATTAACTCTGTTCATGGATGCTTTTACCTGCTTATTCTCATTATGCTGCTGCTGACAACTGGCATATCTAAAAATGGCTTGTGGACCAAGTCCATCTTTCATTTGCCCAGTAACTGGTAGCCAGCCTTCACAGTGCACAAAGATCCTTCCTTTCCCTAGGCAAGAAAGCACTAGTATTTAAAGTCCTGGATCAAGGAACTGACAGGATTTACTGATGTTCTTCTCTCACATCAATTTGTTGATTATTTTGCAATATCTCCTGTATGTCAATATCACCTGCCTACTTTAACTGATGGATCCTAGAGAAATTTCCCTCAAGCAATATCATTTAACTGCTAACAGCATTATCAATATTCATCAGCTTCTTGGCATCTGTATAAAGCCATAGTATGGCACACAGAATCTCTATCCGGGTCACTGCTGCTGCTTGTTGCCTGTCAAGTGTGAAAGGAGACAGCGTTTGAATCATAACCAGCTTCCTTGCTACTTGTGACCTTTTTGCTTCTTATTGCAACATCATCCTACTCCCTTCCTTTCAGAAAATAAGGTGTTGGCAAGATGTGAAACAGGGCATGCCTGCACTGTGAATTTCTCCTACACAGCTGCTGTGGAGATAAGAAATCAGCATTATGGCCTTTTTTCCAGGTCAGCATAGTCTTCCATTATGTTAGCACCCAGGGACTATATCAATTAGCACCAAAAGGAGTTGTCCCCCAGAAAAATCCTCCTTTCCAGTTTCTGGAAGATCAGAATCTGTCTTCATATAGACAGCCAGACTGTGTGTTCTCTTGCCCTCCATTCCTGATTTCCTGCGTAAATTTGGATAATTGGTCATAGTTTTCTGTGGTGTAAGAACTGTCATCTTCAAATGGGCCAAAAATAAGGAATCCATACTGAAGCTGCTTCCTTTATCTAGCTATTCTCACCTTTACTGGTACCTTTTTTTAATGTCTTTTTTTCCCCTCCAGACAACAAACTGTACCACTGCTGTGTGTGAAATGCTCTGATGCCTCAACTGGAAGAGGGGAAAGAAGAAGGGGGGGGGGGGGAGTTTTTGGTCTTTCTCAGGGTGCTGTGTTTCATTTATAAAACTGTAAATGTGAGGCTTAATTATAATGTCAAAGAGATGGAAATGAATTCATTTCCCCAGCTATATGCAGAAGTTGGGAAGGATTTAATAAGGCACTCAGAGGGCTAAATTTAGGTATGCAGGCCTCAAACTGACTGAAATTCAATCAGTTCTTTGGCTGTATAGTCAAGAGGGGATTAAATAATTCCAGTGTCCCACATTTATATGATTAGTCACAACTCAATCAAATAACTAATATTAATGACACAAGAGCAACAGACTCTCAGGAGCAGTTTCCCTAAGACAAGGTTCTGTATAGTGTAACATATTAGACTTAAATTATGCAGTAAGGTCCTCAACTTCATGCAGTGTAGCTGAACAGAGTTGTGAGGCAAAGAAAGAGTTAGGCTCCAATTCACGAGTGGGACTTTGGTCCAACAGTGTTCAGGAACTCCACATGGTACCTGCAACCTCTTCTGAGCCTTTAGAATGCCATGGTCTCTTTGACTACTAGTTGTCCCTGCTCCCTCTCTAATCCCTGCTGGATATATAGTCTCCCATTCTGTAGAATGTGTAAGGCTGCATGGTGGTGACATTTTAAGAGTTGCTTCATGCTGCCCCCTCAGCCAGCCTGGAGGGGGAAAGCGCAGCCTCCCACCACCACATCTGAGAGGAGGTTTAGGAGGGCTCATGATTACTCTTTCCCCTACTGCTGCCTTCCTCATGTTGCCTCCCATTCTGCCCTTTTATGGGAACAGAGCAGTAGCAGACACAGGGAATCTACTGAACTCCCCCTTCATGGAGAAACCACTGCACAAAAAGCCTGGTGGGAGGGAGAAAGGGTAAGAAGATACAATGATCAGTGCCATTTTCTATTGTAAAAATCTGGGAGGAAATGCAGATTTTTCTGACAGAGCTGATCCTTCCCTTTTCTGAGGTAGTGAAAGAGACGCGTAGGGAGTTCCACTTCCTTTGCAAAAGGAGGCAAAGCTAGAAATTGACAGGCCTTTTCCGATACAAACCTTCCCGAACACAATCTCACCTTCTGCTATCATGTCCTAAGACTGACTGAGCCCCCAGGTAAACACCGAGCAACTACTCCCCCACACTCACCTACTGCTCCACTGATGCCAGCAGCTTGGTGTTCCACTGCTTGCACAATAGTTTCTGTGCCTCTAGCCCTGCTCAGCCTCTGAGTTCTGCTTCCTTCCTCTGATGTGCCTCCCAGGGCTGCTGTGGGAGCTCATTCCTCACATCCATGGTGTGTAGCAAAACCCAAAAGAGGAAAGGAGGAGAAAGCTGCTACAATGCCCCTCGGTATTCCGAGGCTCTGGAATATCTGTCTTACTGCCTTTGTAACTACACTCTTAGAAAAATGGAGTCAAAATAGCTTCAGATTCTCCTGGGCACAGGAAATATTCTAAGTCAATATAGGAACCAGAACCAATGCCATACGCAGGACTGTAAACCCCATGTGTTCAAAAATCACAAGATTGGCTTAAAAATCATGAGACTTTAAAAAATAAATCATAGTTCTTTTTATTTGCCTTCTGGATTCAGAGTCCTTTAACATGCACTGATCTTATGTTTATAAGGTTTTCTTAATGAGAAAGAGGGCCAGAAATGAACTTTGAATGAATAGCTCAGCATTCATTTTTAATCTGTTTATTCAGGCAGATGGGGCTTTAACACGAACATCAAATATTGTGGAACTCATGATAAAATTGCTAGAGTTGCCATCACTGTGTTTCTTCAATTGTGTTGCAACTACCATCTAACTCTTGTGGTGGCCTTTTTATTAAGGCACAGGGAGTTTGCATTTAGTATTTAGATTACACAGCTCCAACAAAATAGACACCAGACCCTGCGGTGGACTGCTGCCTGCAGTCCCAGAGCCTGCCTTCCAAAATGAAGGATCATTTTTTTAATCTCAGCAGACACACCCATATTCTTACATACTAACAGCAGCTGCTGCTCCACCCAATCCTGTTCAAAACTGAAATTCTGAGTTCAGTTTCCACAACATTTAAAGTCGCCGAGAGAATGTACTGCATGGCAATTTGTCTTTGTGGAAGCACTATGAATTCAGTATAAGATATGACTGTTAGGGTTTGTCTGCATAGCAAGTTGCTGACTGCTAGTCACTCTCTGGGACTTTTACTGAATTGTAGTAGTGTCCACACAGCAAGTTAATGCATGAGAAACTTGTGTAGATTCAAACCTCTGCTTGCATGCAGTAACTTGTCGTTTAGACAAGCTTTTAGTTTTGTGGTGATTTCACATACCTCTAGTCTCAATCACATACTACTGACCGTGGATTGATAATCTAAAAATGAAACCAAGAATTGCTGCTTTGTCCTAGTTTTCCATTTTCATTACAAACTATGGTCATGAGAATGTATCTTATTTTGTGTAATATGTGATTTTAATGTATTCTGTCATGAGGAGAATTATATAAAAGGGACTACATTACATATTCGGTTCAAGGGAGAAGTAAGCTGTAAAGTGCTGAAGTCTTCCTTTTGATTGGCATAATATGCCCCTTCCCTAGCAGATCAGTGAAGTAATAAACAAGCAAAGACACCAAAACAGTAATCAATTAAAATGTACAGAATATCAAAAAGGTCAAAGCAGTTTAGCCATAATTAGATTATGTGAATAATCATTTTAACTGAAAAACAAAACAAAATAAACTTAGTTTATCTCTTGTCATAATTATTTAAAAGAAATATCCAAATTGAGGTTCATATTGATCTTTTCTGCATATACTCCTCTTCTGCAAGTTTGCTGCAGATCTTCTTATCAGCCTCAGGTACTCTTGTTCTTTGAATTATGTTTTTAGTTGATTTTGCTGTATAATCTTATTTACAAAATTAATTCAAATCAGGTTGTCCAGATGTCCTGATATTTGGGACTTTTTTTTTATATAGGCACCTATTACCCCCAACCCCCTGTCCTGATTTTTCACATTTGCTATCTGGTCACTCTAATTCAAATCGACTTAGAATTAAATACTGTCACATGGACTGAAAAGTGCCAAAGGTCCATAAAGAAAGAGAAATAATTTGTCAAATTGGAGCGAGGTGTCTATGGGAATATCGCAGTAAGGTGGCATGTTAATGAAATCTACTGTTACAAAGATCAGTGATGGCAAAGGGACTACAGAAGCAAACAAGGTGCTAATGCCTGAAGTTCCAAAACTCTCCATGGATTTCACCTAGAATTCAGAGCTAAATTTGCATAAATAGTTCTCATTTTTAATTTATCAATTAAATTAGGGGTTTTTTTGTTTATCATAGTTTTCTATAAGGGTACTGTTTAGAAACGGTTTTGTCCAAAGCTTTTTATAGATAGCTAGATATTTTAATTCTCAAGTTTTATTTATCATTGCAGTGTTCTTTCACGTAGTGTAGTGTCATTTTGCAAACTGTTAGCTGGATAAATTCTTAGCAGGATGTATGTACTGTGTATATTGTCAGCCTGCAAAGGGTTGAAAGAACACTATGAAGGTTTTCAAATATTTGCAACTTTTATTTGTGCAGTGGCTTGTAGCTAACAGTTGAGGTCCAACTGTCCTAGGTGCTATGCACACCTGTAACTAGACAGTCCCTTGTCTAAAAAGCTCATATGGAAAGTACACCCTGCTCAAAAGAGTGTGCAGTGCAGATGCAGCTGTATTTAGTCTAGTTCTTCCCTTTCTCTCCTCCCCAATTCAGTCTTGCAACCTCACAGATATATTAAAGATAGGAGTCTAAATAAATTGATGTAGCTTCATTGAGTCATTAGAAACATATTGACATACCAGCTGAGGATCTGTCTTCTATTTATATGAATTTTATTCTTGCAATAAATTACCCTGGATATGCAGCTTTTATCACATGTACACATTGTATCATACCAAACATGTATCAGTTTGGACTTGACTTGTCAGAACATATTTCACATAGAGTAGAAGTGCTGTTAGGTGGAAATTAGGGAATATCACTTCTGTATTTTTATTAAGCAGGGAAACAGGTTTTTGAGGCTATCACTTTCAGTAAAGTCAACGATCTTGCTAAAGCATGGCCATTAAAGCTATAGCAAAAGGTAGCCTTGGAAGGGGAACTGCTTATTGCAAGTATTAAGATATGAAAGTGGCTTGGGCCAACAGAAACTGATATTATTTAGCCAAATATCTCTAAGAGACCAAAAGGTATAATAAGACTGAAAAGAGGACACTGGCTGTTGTACAGAAGACAGATTTTTCTATCCTACTCCCCCTTCAATAGTACCTCTGGTGAAATATTACATTGGTGAAATACAGCTGTAACTTCACCTTGGTATAATAATGAGCTCTAACACCTAGGAGATCTAAAGTATTCCAGTCTACAATGGAGGAAGATATTTGAAATATGGGGGCTTTGACATTGAGCAGAAAAACATGATTGTCAGAAGCTGGTATTTTGACAGGGTACCTGGTCAAGAGAGGGAGATAAAGGATGCATCTCTGATTACTCCTGCGGAGATTCTGCACAACTGCACATGCACAGAATTACTGTTCCCCCATAGATCATAGAAAATTAGAGTTAGAAGGGACCTCTGGAGGTCATCTAGTCCAACCCCCTGCTCAAAGCAGGACCAATCCCCAATTTTTGCCCCAGATCCCTAAATGGCCCCCTCAAGGATTGAACTCACAACCCTGGGTTTAGCAGGCCAAAGCTCAAACCACTGAGCTATCCCTCCCCACTTTGCTTCCCACAGAAAAATGACTTTCTGATGGGGAAGAAAAGGGAAGCCACAAGAGCAGTCATACGACCCTCCCCAGCAGTATGTTTCAGGTGCCCTAGGCAGCTGGTAGAGAGGTAAATCACTGTGGGACAGGGCGGGACTGGAAAAGTCTGGGCTGGCTCCTCCTATCTGCATCAGGCTCAGCTGCTAGTCCCAGCTGGGCAAGGGAGGGATAGGACTTCCTCTTCCCCTGCACAGCATCTGGGGCTGTGTCAGACCCACCCCAGATTTCTCCCCTGGCTGTAGGAAGCTCTGCAAACTGCCCCTTCCTGCACTTCTTGCACCCATCGTTCCTCAGCTGCAGGGGAGCTGCTCCCCTATCTGCTCAACCCAGTGCATCCAGACTCCCTCATACCCAGACCCTCCCACTGAGCATCACCCCCAGACACACCCACAACCCGACAAGTCCCATCCCCCTGCATTGGAACCACTCCAACAAGCCACCTGGACCCCCACCCTGCCAAGCCTCAACCAGCTGCACCTAGATCCCCACCCCACTGCGACCCACACCCCCATTGAGCCCTAACCACCTTCTCCTGGACCCCCTTGCATAGTCCCATTACCGTTGCACTCAGAACCCCCCAACAAGCCCCTGTTTATCCAGATCCACCACTGAGCCACCTGCACCCAAATTCATAGAATCATAGAATATCAGGGTTGGAAGGGACCTCAGGAGGTCATCTAGTCCACCCCCCTGCTCAACGCAGGACCAGTCCCCAACTAAATCATCCCAGCCAGGGCTTTGTCAAGCCTGATCTTAAAAACCCTCTAAGGAAGGAGATTCCACCACCTCCCTAGGTAACCCATTCCAGTGCTTCACCAGTCTCCTAGTGAAAAAGTTTTTCCTAATATCCAACCTACACCTCCCCCACTACAATTTGAGACCATTACTCCTCATTCTGTCATCTGCTACCACTGAGAACAGTCTAGATCCATCCAATTTGGAACCCCCTTTCAGGTATTTGAAAGCAGCTATCAAATCCCCCCTCATTCTTCTCTTCTGCAGACTAAATTCCCTCAGCCTCTCCTCATAAATCATGTGCTCCAGCCCCCTAATAATTTTTGTTGCCCTCTGCTGGACTCTTTCCAATTTTTCCACATCCTTCTTGTAGTGTGGGACCCAAAATTGGATACAGTACTCCAGATGAGGCCTCACCAATGCCAAATAGAGGGGAGTGATCATGTCCCTCAATCTGCTGGCAATGCTCATACTTGTACAGCCCAAAATGTTGTTAGCTTTCTTGGTGACAAGAGCACAGTGTTGACTCATATCCATCCACTGTAACCCCTAGGTCCCTTTCTGCTGAACTGCTGCCTAGCTTCTTGGTCCCTAGTCTGTAGCAGTGCAGATTGCCCCACATAGATCCCTCACAACCCACACCTGGGTCCCCCCACACTAAGCCTCTCCACACTTGGATCCTGCCTTGGTGAGCCTGCCTGCCCACACCTGGTGCACCTGGCATGGAGGGTCAGGGCCCTGGGGTGTTTCTCATGCAGCCCCTGTCCTTGTGCTGTCAGGGTGGGTACAGCCTCACCGCTGAATCCATGTTCTGGGTAGGGGAGCTGTACAGTGATCTCCCAGCTCTGTGTAGCCAGTGACCTGTGCTCCCCAGGTTGGAGCCTCCACATTTATTTGATTTTTGCAGAATTTTTTAACTTGGCAAAGTTGCCTAAAATCTGATGTTGCTGAGCTGCTCTGCACCTAATGTTAATTGCATAATTTGGGGAACCCTACCAATACCTTACTGAGCACTTAAGGGATGACCCTGTTGATTTAGGCACCCCCACTTTTTTTTTACTCCCCCGGCCTCTGAGAGCTTTGGGACTAAGGCACCTACACTTACCCATAGGGCTCAGGAAGAAACCTGGTTAATTTAAGTACCTGCCCTTTCCCTCAGGGCTCTACGGGTCTGCAGGACCTTTTTTCCGGTGAAAAAGCCTTACCCAGCTGTGCTTTAAACATCCATTTATTAGCAACACACACAATACATATGCCAAATAAATCTATTATGCTTTATTAGCAACAGGACATTCCCCCCCCGTCCCCACCCCCAATGTTAGTGGTGAATTTCCTGAGTTTCACCCAGGGCTGGTCAAGACTAATTTAATATGGGAGTGAGTTATGTCCCAGGCCTACACTAAGCTCTGGCAGGATTCTCAAACAAGGCATTCTTCTGCCAGCCATGCCTACTGGGCCTGATCTGATAGACATTAATAGTACACACCTAAGCCACAGAAGATAATGAGGGTAGAACACTCACCTGGGATGTGGGAGACCCAGTTTCAAATCCTCACTCTGCCTGATTTGGAGAATGGACTAGAATCATGTTTCCTCTGGTCCAGTGCAGTGTCCTAACCCTTAGGTTGTTATGTATTCTGGGATGAGTGTCTCTCTGGCTGAAGCTGTTCCATATTTGTTGGAGCTGGGATTTGAAACTGGGTCTCCCAGGTAACTCTATAACCTGGTAGCTAGTACATTCTTACTCCTTCTGGCTCTTATAGATTGTGATAATGTCACCTCTAGCCTTCTTTTTAATAAGCTAAATAGAGTGAGGTCTTGAGTTTGTCACTATAAAGCATATTTTCTAATCCTCCTTGTGGCTTTTCTCTGAGCCAGCTCCAATTTATCAACATCCTTCTTGAAGTGTGGACACCAGAGCAGTGGCACTGTTGATTGCACCAGTGCCAAATACAGAGGTTGTATTACCTCCCTAGTCATACTTGAGATTCCCTTGGCTATCTATCCAAGGATTGCATTAGCCCTCTCAGTGGCAGATCATGTTCAGCTGATTATTCACCATGACCCGAAGTCTCTTTCAAAGTCACTGCATCCTGGGATAGTCTCCCATCCTGTAAGCATGACCTACATTCTTTGTTCCTAGTTGTGTGACTTACGTTAAGCCGTAGTGAAATTCATATTGTTTGCTTATGTCCAGTTTACTAGATGATCTAGATCACTCTGTAGCAGTGATCTGCCCTCTTCGTTATTTACCACTCCTTCAATCTTTGTGTCATGTGCAAACTTTATCAGAAATGATTGTTTTCTTCCAGGACACTGATTAAAAAAATTAAATAGCTATGGGAACAAGAAACAATCCCTGTGGGACCTCATCAGAAACATATCTGCTTGATGATGATGATTTCCCCATTTATAATTACAGTTTGAGACCTGTTAGCTAACTTTTAATCTACTTCAGTGTGCCACATTGATGTTGTATCAGTCTAGTTTCTTAATCAAAATGTCGTGTGGTACCAAGTCAAATGCCTTTCATAAATCTGAGTGTTTTACAATTAATTGTATTACATTATCAAACAAACTTGTAATCACAATAAAAAAGGTCTATTTTTCATAAACCAATATTCATTGGTATTAATTCTATTACGCTCTATTACTTCTTTATTAATCAAGAGCTATATCAACTGCTCCATTATCCAGCTGACAGGCCTATAAATTCCCCTTTTCCCTTTTTAAATATTGGCACAATAGTTTCTTCTAGTCCTCTGAAATTGCCCCAGTGTTCCAAGACTTATTAAAAATCAGCATTAATGGTCTAGAGACCTTCATTGCCAGCTCTTTTAAAATGCTTGGATACAAATTATCTGGGTACATTACTTACTACAAAAAGGATATGCCAAAGAGGCTAAGACACAATGTTCTGTTGCTTGTTTTCCAAGTTAAGTCAAGATCCTTTGACTTTCACATAATGGGAAGGTATTGTCATTACTGTCCAGTTGTGGTATTCATTAAGTGTATACATTCAGAAAATCTCCAATAATAAACTGCATTTCCTTTCCCCTTTACATTACAGCTTTATATAAAATATGCAGCAAAACAAAATAAACATAAAATGTCCCTAAAATTATGTTTACTTATAATCTCAGTAGTGAAATAAAACTAGCTTTTAAAAAGCACAAAGATCTTAACACTGAATAAAGAACTTTTTTTTTCTGAGCCATGCTTTGCAGAGGACAACCAATGAGAGAGAGAGAGATGTGAATTTATATCAAGGGGTGCATTTCTTCATTTTGTATAATTAAGCAAATAGCTTGAAGAGGAAACCAAAATAAAAAAGGCTAAATTGTTCTTTCACTTCTTAATCACTACTAACTGCCATACATTCAAAGAAAAATTTTGATAGGGTAGAGAGCATTGTTTTTTTTTTTTTCCAATGTCAAATTTATAGTTAAAGCAATTTCATAGGGACCCCTGGGTTCTCATGATTCAAATCCTAGGCTACTGCTGTGCTGTAGGTGGAAAGATTAGAGAACTCAAAACATGATTACTGTGGGCTAGTATTTAGACAACTAGGGAAAATATAAAGTCTTAATCCAGTCCTGTTTTAAGATGGACACAGAGATCTAGGATATAAAGGAGAAACACATCTCAAGCTGTGATCTTGTCAATCTCTCAAACTTAGCAGTATTGAGACTCGTCAATAACATACACAGAGGGGAGTTATACAAGGAAAACCCATCTGTGGCAGGATTTGTTGGTGATGGGTCAGCATGGGGTACTCATGCTGCCGAGTCAACATTGAACTTAATGCCCCAGGCATGACGTGATGGGGCACTGGTCTCGTAGAAGTGTGGTTGAAGAACTAAGTTCTTGTTCTCATTTAAGGGTCACATTACTTTTGGCAATAGTAATTTGAATCCAAAAATCTGATGCCTGGAACTATGAACCCACCATCTTCACCAAACAATTTTTAATATGCAAAATTTAGAGGCTGCTTTCAAAAATTTTACCCCAAGTGTGAACTGTTGAAATGATGAAGTAACTAATATATACCATAACTGCTTTAAGGGGAAAAAAATCTTGGACTGTTGTACTAAAGAATCCCAGGGACAGAGCCTCAGCTCGTGTAATTTGGTGCCACTTCATGGAAGTCAATGTAACAGCACCAATTTACATTAGCAGATGCTCTGGCCCTGGTACTGTTCTATGAATTACTGTATGTAATTTCAGATAAAATAAAAAATTACAACTTAATCTGGAATATGTACTGATCTGAATCTTTTCGGAAGCTCAAGAAAGTGTAATGACATTTACATATACACTGAACTTTGGAGATAAAAGTGCTATGTGAATAAATACTACTAATTAATCACTAAACCACTATAAGTATTAATATTTACATTTTATATATGGGGAAGAGGCAGAGAGTCCAACTGACTTAGCCAGTCTGGTAGACCAGCAACTGAAGCTGTGGAAATCCGGGTTCTGAGTTCCGTCCCCATGATCAAATTTTAAAATATACACCTTTGGGCATCTCTGCAACCCCCAAAAAACCTGAAGTAGGCTGGCTAGAATCCAGAAACGTTCAGTAAATATAACAAGGGGGGTTGCCTGATTTTGTCAGTCCAGCCGCCTGATTTCCAGACTGGAGGTTTGATATTAGAAAAGCATGTGAACTTTTGGAAGCTCATCCAATCTAAATTTCTGAACCTTTTGAAGCTATCTCATATCTGTTGATGATTGGCATATTTTATTTTGTGCTTGCAGCGGTTGCAGGGCAAATCACTTCCTAAACATGAGAAGTGGGGTCTACTACAAACGGGCAGCGGTGGAAGTATGGATGAACAAGTCAGTGGAGACTGTGATGACGAGGATGGTTGCGGAGGATCAGGAAGCGGGGAAGTGAAGAGAATCCTGCAAACTACTGACTGTAAGTCCTATGATTCTACCTCCACTTATTTAAGTGTTTTTAAGAGTGAATTAGTGTATTAGCCTCGAAGGAACACTATTGGTCTACTTTTGGAGATGATTGTGGTAAATTTATCTAAGCAAAGTAGTTGAGCTTCATGAAGTAGAACATGTACAAAATAAGACTGAAAATTATCTAAAGATAGGAATTATATCTACATGTTCATCTATATTGCAATGAACTTTATCTTAATCTGTATCTTTTTAATGTGACTGGTGTCTGTTGGCACACATTTGGTGTACTGCAAATCATGATACTTGTACAATGATGTTTCAATCCAACTAAATAGTGGTAGAATGTCTTGGACATGATGAATTACTGGTTTAACATAATAGATACAATTTTCAGTTGAATAGAGACATCTTTCAAATCTTCCCTAGGAACATGGGAGAAAACAATGTACAACCACATTGTGGTAGGTGGATTTGGCCATTACTATTCTATTAAATTGACTATAGCCAGTGACCACTCCTAAATAACCAGATAAGGTAATGGCATGCTATTGAACCTCAGGTATGTGGTGGTTTTGTGATCATGCTAAATCTTTCAAAACATTCAGTACTAATGGAAAAGAAAATAATAAGGTGGTTACTATAAAACCCCAAAGTGCTATTGGCCACCTCATGTTATACTTTTTATGTATTTTTAAATCTTCTAATAGACTTTTGAAATATAATTTTTCTAAGTATTTTAAGGAAGCTAGGTACCCACCACCCATTGAATTTCAATGGCATTTGGTCACCTAACTCCCTTTGGCACCTTTGAACATTCCAGCATCTAAAAATGAGTTGGAAATAAAATATTTAGAAAATGTTTGAATTTTTTATATGCTACTTACTCCAAAAAGATACTGCATGACATCAGATGAGTCTGAAAGTAATCTTACAAGATGACACTCTTATTCAAAGTATTACACTGTGGAGGGACAACAGCAAGAACCAACCAACTCTACTGCAGTTGATGTATTTTTCTTTTCTGATGTACCAGTGATGTTTCTAAGACAGCCTGTTAGATACTGTGAAGATGGATGGTGGTATCCTGATCTAATGAGCTGCTATTTGAATATTCTAGATTTGTTAGAGGAGAAGATCTTTATGCCCCAGTTCAGGAAAACATCAGCATATGCTTAAACATATGCTTCAGTCACATTGAACTGTAAGCATGCACAGTAGGATTTGAGCATGGTCTTAACTTAATACATATGCTTAAGTACCTTTGTGAATTGGCATGGAATTAAACATACACTAATCAGTGCCTTTGAATCCTCAATGCCCCTTCATGTAGATGTGTGGGTAGAGCTTCTGGGATGTGAGAGAGAGAACCTCTGTTTCCCCAGAGATACAAAGAAAACAGTGCTGGTTTATAGAAATTTATCTTCTGAATCTATATAGTTACTGCAGTAACTAGGGACAAAACACAAAGGGCTCTATTTTTAGCCATAATGTAAGTAGGTGCCACTTACTTGGCTTCAGCTGAGTGGCACCAGTTTATCCCAGGGCTGAATTTGATTCTAATGCTTCACAGAATTTTTTTTCTTTCTTCCTGCCTGAGGCTTTAATTTATAAATTAAATAATTTGTTTTATTGCGGTGGTCATAATTAGTGCTCTCTTAAATGCATGACATGAAATTTGAACACCTTTACATTTTAGACTTGAGTTGACTACAGTCTGTGCTCATGAACCAGAGGTGATTTGTTAGACCTGGGTTTTTTTTATGTTCTCAAACATGGTTATTGGAGCTTGAGATCCACAAAGCTTTTGTGACTATTTTTTTTTTTTTTGCTATACTTGCATTTGATCTGGATTTATGTCATATAGAACAACTCACATAATATTTTCTGATATAGCTACTTCCCCATTTTGGGTTCTTGTGATCCTGGGAGCACTGTGTAAACTAATATAAGCACAAAAGTCCACACTTGATCTGTGGGCTCACAACAAGATTGAGAAGTTATCAGGGAGAGAGAACAGGTTAGTTTAACCCAACCCTTTCTGAGCCTCTGAACCCATGCAAGTTTATGACCATCAAATTCATGAATCTCTTTGGAAGAGTTTGGATCTCTGGAAACATTTCATTGTTTCTAGTAATTAACCCCTTCTTTGGGATTTTACACTTTTGTAGTATATAAAAATGCAATGCAAAACTTTCACTTATCAAGGTGACATGAATGATTTTTCAAAATAGATTACAGTTCTCAATTACTATAGAATTGGACATGAAGAACCAGACATCTATCAGAACCAACTGGTCATCCATCAGAGTTGGGCATTGGTTACATAGAATTTAGCAACTCTAGTAGAATATATATATATATATAAAAATCCACATGTACTATATATATCAATGGGCTGCCTACTAGCTACCTAGGATTTCCCCGCTGTTAACATTTTCTATTTTTGAAAAGCAGACAGGAAACCACCCAAGGCAGCATGCAGACATGATGTAGAGCAAGGGAAATGGTAAGATGGGTCATACTTCTCTTTCTGTTGGGTTTAATTCCCAGTCTTCCTACATATTGATAAATGGATGAAATGAACTACAAAGCAGCTGAATGACAGAGTTTGAACTAAGGAACCTAATAGATGAAATACTGTAATATGAAGTAGGACTCTCGTGTTGCAGTTTTAAACACATTCTCTGCTTGCAGAGTAATTTTAAGCATCTATTTAATAACTATTTTGATCATTTTTTTTATTTTGTAATTTAGTCTCCCCTCACAGACTGCCATGTAAGGAAAGAGAAATTATTCTCTATTTTAAAATAGTGCCAAGATATCCTCACTAAAAATCAGCAACACTGTGTAAGCTGCTGACATACACATACTAAGAAACAGTCCCTGCCCTGAAAAGCTTACAATCTAAATAGACAAGGCAAACAAAATATGAGAGAATAGAAGATGGAATATCCTCATTTCACAGATCACTATGGGGGGGGGGAAATAAGCATTTTACTCCTTATCATTCCTTTCTGAGGGCAAGTCAATGCTTTCTGTATTAGTATGTGTGCATCTTTGTGCATGTATTTCTTCCAAGATAAAACTCTAATTTACTTACATCCCCAGAAATTGAAGGTGACTTTATTTTCCACTTGATGTTACAGATGCAAGTGTATGGTGATGGACTTTAGAGTGTCTGTGAAGAGATCAAAGGCAAAAAATGTACTCAATTCAGAAATGAAAACATCTATCTTTATATCAGTGCTCACAGTATATACACCGAAGTAACGAGCTTGACTTCCACAAAGGGAGTCTGACAATTGTATTTGTAGGTCACTATTTATCTGGTCAGGCTAGTGGATAGCAGGGAGAATGGCATTAGAAAAGGTTGGGTGTTCTGCACTCCCAGATAAAAAGGAGCTACGTTCCAAAGAAGACCTCATCTAAAACTTGGCTTTCAATTCATCCTACACTCTCTTGATCCCAAACATCGTATTCCTTATCTCTCCTCTCAGCTCCTTTCATCCTGCATCTTCTGTGTGAAACACCCTCCTTCCTCATCTTTAAATTGCTTCTGAAAACCCAGTGCTTTTGTGAAATCTCACTTAGTCCTTAGTGCACAGGGGCCTGAGAGCGATATTGTACCTAGCGATTCTGGGCAATGGTTCTTGTTTCATCTTCCCTGGCTGATCACTCCTGGCTGATCTATCCACGGATGGGCACAATCTTATTTTAAATTAGACTGAAAATAGTTTTAAAATAGTGTGTTTAAAAACAAAACAAAAAAAAACTGCTGAAGATGGGGAGAACCATCATGAAGGGAGGAGAATACTACTCTTGTCTGTGGCAGTGAGAGCAGGTTTGGAAGAGCCTTTCTTCTTCTCAGTGTGGCCTCTTATGTGTGGTGGTTGTCAGCCAATATTGCCATTTCTTGGAAGAGTCAGGATTGACCAATAGCAGCCCACCTCACAAAGGAATTAATTTAAATTTCTTTCCAGAGTGGATTGTTAGAGCAATGCTTCATAACGTATCTTTTTAAAGGAAGGTGTTGACTAAAACCAGGGTGGCTGGCTGGGATGCAAGAGGGAGGAAGACTGTTGCGATTACTAGCGGTACGGTGGGAGGCAGCACAAAGATGCACATGACAAAAGCATTCTTATCTGTAAACTGGCTTTGGTGGATTTTTTTATTCCAATCTGGAAGTTCCACTAACTATATCCAATTATTCTATTGTCTTGGTACCTGCAGTTATGAAGGTAAGAAATAGATGAGTGATTAAATGACTAAACTGAAATTAATTCACTGAGTGAGTGGGAATATGAAGGATAAGGTTTGTTCAATAAAGAGAGCCTGCAGTGCAACACCTATTAACCCCATTGTGTGTAACACTTGGGAATGACTGTTTAGTGAAAAAAAAATCTGCTTGGCTCCCTAGTTAGAAAGCCAGCTGAAAAGTATTTGGGAATGTATAGATACATGAGATTAAAACCCTTTGAACCAGCTGCAGTAAGAGCTGGGATGAATTTATACTTTCCAAAAACAGTTTACAATATTTTCTGCTTGTAAAGTCTAGTATGGATTTGCTGACAGTTGACATTGTTACTAGAAGTACATTTTCAATTGCTATTTATTTAGCAACACAGTTGATCCCAACAATATATTTTTCTTCAATTATATTAGAACAAGACAATGGTCCACAGAAATTATACTTTATTATGGTAGTGTCTAGTGGCCTAGTCAGAATTTAGGTCACAGCATAGTATGTAGTTTTTATCCCTAATGTTACCCTGAAATTTAGGCTTTGGGGCACCCCTAGACTAACCTGCCTATCATCCCCTTCATGTGCTCTTCCTGGGGAATGGGTCTCCCCGGTAACTCAGGAAACGCTTGAAGGACACGGATATAACCTTCTGATAAAGTGATTGACACAGGCAGTTGTCTTTCCAAAACAAAGTATCTTTTATTGATGTAACTAATAATCCCTATTACAGTATAATCTAGAAATAAAAATCAGACACATTCCTTATTACATGTTAAAGAAGATCTAAACTACAATAGCATACAGTTTAAATGATTCCAAGTGATGCGCTCTATTACAGATCAGTCTGCAATAGATCACTAACAGCCTTAACTTATATTTTAAGTTTTACATAAGAAAATTACATTTTACAACCTATTCATTCACACACTCTCTCTCTCGCTCTCTCTCATTTTTTCCCTCTTTGGAACTCTTCAACCCTCTCAGCAACTCTTCTGTCTTCTTGGTAAGCCCTTGGATCTCTCTTCTTGTTCCTTTCGAGCAACTGTTCTTGCTAGCTCCCAACCGACTTCTTTGCCTGTGTGCACTCTCTCTCTCTTGCCTGCCTGCCTTATATACTGTTCTATCTATCAGATCTTTGCCTGGATATGTTTACCGCTCAGATTACCTCATTCTTGGTTATTCTCACTCACATTGTTTCTACTTCTGAGCCATGATTACTTTATCCGACCCCACTACACATGCTGCAGGCCATTTACTTTGTGGTCATACATCATTTTATGCAATTTTACTACTGGTAATGCTCCAAACTTGTGCTGAGCATGCTAATGAACTGCAGTTTCCATTTTAGGGTGGACTGACTCCTGTTTATTCTGAATAGCAATTAGGCACACAAAATGGATAGATAATTTCTCTAGTATCACTAACCGCTTACTCCCTAATTAAGCAAGGCAGAAAAAAACCACCCAGGTTTGGTTGATTTTTAAAGCTACCACACTGCTAATGTAACACCGACAGACCCCTCTCGTCACAACCTGGCTGTTTGTCAATGCTGTAGAGTGTCTCTCTCTGTCTCTCTCCTCCCACTAGATGGGAGAGAACACCACACACAAGAGGTGTGTGGGTTACACCAACTGATCTCTCTCACTCCCATGGAACCGGTGCCCCAGCCACAATGTCAAGGTTCCCTCTGACCTCTGGGGTACAGATGTGGGGACCCACATGAAAGACTCCCTAAGCTTATTTTTACCAGCTTAGGTTAAAACTTCCCCAAGGCACAAATCCCTTGTCCTTGGACAGACGGTATGCTGCCACCACCAAGTGATTTAGACAAAGATTCAGGGAAAGGACCACTTAGAATTCCTATTTCCCCCAAAATATCCCCCCCCCCAAACCCCTACACCCTCTTTCCTGGGGAGGCTTCAGAATAATATCCTCACCAATTGGTACAAGTGAGCACAGACCAAATCCCTGGGTTTTAGGACACTAAACCCAATCAGATTTTTTAAAAAAACAGAATTTTATATTAAGGGAAAAAAAGTAAAAAGCACCTCTAAAATCAGGATGGAAGGTAATTTTACAGGGTAATCAGACTCAAAACAGAGGATTCCCCTCTAGGCAAAACTTTAAAGTTACAAAAAACAGGGATAAACCTCCCTCTAAGCATAGGGAAAATTCACAAGTTAAAACAAGAGATACTCTAATGCATTTCCTTGCTATTACTTACGATTCCTGTAATTTAGATGTATCGTTCAGTAGGAGCTGGATTACTTGCTTGGTCTCTCTCTGTCTTTGAGACCACACACAGGGAGCACAAAAACAAAGCTTTTCCCCCACCCCCAGATTTGAAAGTACCTTCTTTCCCCATTGGTCTTTCTGGTCAGGTGCCAACTAGGTTAATTGAACTGATTAACCCCTTACAGGTAAGGGGATTCTGTACCTCTGGCCAAGAGGGATTTTATATTACTGCATACATAGAGGTTGTTACCCTTCCATTTATATTTGACACACCCTGTTACACAATTGCTGTCTCACTAGCTTTGCCGCCATCATCCTGCCAAAAAAAAAAAAAGAAAAAAAAAGTTGGTGTCCGTAAAGCTGTAGAAATCTAAAGGTAGTGAGAATAAGAAAAAAGTTACAGCCCACACAAGACTGCTATTGAGAATTAATTTTGTAACCCAACAAGGGATAATTATGTTGTGTGAAGAAATACTTCCTTTTATTTATTTTAAACCTGCTACTTATTAATTTCATTTGGTGACCCCAAGTCCTTGTGTTATGAGAAGGAGTAAACACTTTATCTACTTGTTCTACACCAGTCATGATTTTATAGATCTCAGTCATATCTCCCCTTAGCCATCTCTTTTCCAAGCTGAAAAGTCCCAGTCTTCTGACTCTCTTCTCATATGGAAGCCATTCCATACCCCTAATAATTTTTGTTACCCTTTTCTGAACCTTTTCCAATTCCAATTCCATTTCTGAGATGAGGCAACCACATCGGCACACAGTATTCAAGATGTGGGTGTACCATGGATTTATATAGAGTCAACATGATATTTTCCATCCTATTATCTATCCCTTTCTTAATTATTCCCAGCATTCTGTTTGCTTTTTTTGACTGCCTCTGCACATTGAGTAGATGTTTTCAGAGAATTAGTCACAATGACCCCAAGATCTTTCTTGAGTGGTAACAGCTAATTTAGACCCTATATATATATATATATAGTTGGGATTATGCTTCCCAATGTGCATTGCTTTGCATTTATCAATTAAATTATCAATTTATCAATTATTAAATGTCATCTGCCATTTTGTTGCCCAGTCACCCAGTTTTGAGAGATCCTTTTGTAGCTCTTCGTAGTCTGCCTGGGTCTTAACTATCTTTAGTAATTTTGCATCATCTGCAAATTTTCCACCTCACTATTTACCCCTTTTTCCAGATCATTTATGAATGTTGAATAGGACTGCTCCCAGTACAGACCCCTGAGGGACACCACTATTTACCTCTCTCCATTCTGAAAACTAACCATTTATACCTATCCTTTGTTTCCTATCTTTTTAACCAGTTACCAATCCATAAGAGCAACTTCCCTCTTATCCCGTGGCAGCTTACTTCGCATAAGAGCCTTTGGTGGGGGACCTTGTCAAAGGCTTTCTGAAAATCTAAGTATACTACATCCACTGGATCCCCTTGGTCCACATGCTTCTTGACCCCCTTCAAAGAATTCTAGTAGATTGGTGAGGCATGATTTCCCTTTACTAAAACCATGTTGACTCTTCCCCAACAAATTATGTTCAGCTATATGTCTGACAATATTGTTCTTATAAGTGGCAAAGAGTCCTGTGGCACCTTATAGACAAACAGACGTATTGGAGCATAAGCTTTTGTGGGTGAATACCCACTTTGTTGGATGCATGTAGTAGTCATTTCCAGAGGCAGGTATAAATATGCAAGCAAGAATCAGGCTAGGGATAACAAGGTTAGTTCAATCAGGGAGGATGAGGCCCTCTTCTAGCAGTTGGGATGTGAACACTCAAGGGAGGAGAAACTGCTTTTGTAGTTGGCTAGCCATTCACAGTCTTTGTTTAATCCTGAGCTGATGGTCTCAAATTTGCAAATGAACTGAAGCTCAGCAGTTTCTCTTTGAAGTCTGGTCCTGAAGTGTTTTTGCTGCAGGATGGCTACCTTTAAATCTGCTATTGTGTGTCCAGGGAGGTTGAAGTGTTCTGCTACACTGTTGGGCTGCTGTGGTGTTTTTTTCTGTCACAGGGATGGTAAATTTAATTATATTATGGTCACTATTACCAAGTGGTCCAGCTATATTCACCTCTTGGACCAGATCCTATGCTCCATTTAGGACTAAATCAAGAATTGGTCCTCTGGTGGGGTCCAGGACCAGCTGCTCCAAAAAGCAGTCATTTAAAGTGTCAAGAAGCTTTATCTCTGCATCCCATCCTGAGGTGAAATGTACCCAGTCAATATGGGGATAATTGAAATTCCTCATTATTATTATTATTGTTATTATTATTATTATTGAGGTTTTTTTTTATTTTAATAGCCTCTCTAATCTCCCTGAGCATTTCAGTCACTATCACCAGCCTGGTCAGGTGGTCAGTAATCTCCCTACAGCTATATTCTTCTTATTAGAGCATGGAATTTCTATCCATAGAGATTCTAAGGTACAGTTTGATTCATTTATGATTTTTACTTCACTTAATTACTTACTTGATTTTTTACTTCACTTTACTTCGCTCTCACATATAATGCCACTCCCCCACCAGCACAACCTGTTCTGTCCTTCTGATATATTTTGTATTTTGTGTCCCATTAATTATCCTCATTCCACCAAGTTTCTGTGATGCCTATTATATCCATATCCTCATTTAATACGAGGCACTCTAGTTCACCCATCTTATTACTTAGACTTCTAGCATTGGTATATAAGCATGTAACAGGGCTCTCCGCAGCTCCTCTACAAACTCAGTCAGAGACGAACCCAAAGTACATGCACCAGTGCTCTTTTATTGTTCGCGCCCATCCCCACCACCTACTATTTACGTATATTACAGACCAACACCCTGGCAGACTGCTAGCTTCCCCAGCCATCAGGGATCTAGAGCCCCACACTCCTCCCGTTCCTTTCTCTCTCTCCCCTGCTTCCTTCCAGACAGCTTTATATAGCAGGCTGGGTACTCAGTCCTGCAGGTGCGTCTCCTCAGGTGATTTGGGCGTGGCCCCTCCTCCGATGGGACCTTCTCTGCTTCAGTTTCCCCCACACCCTCTTGTGGGTTTGGGGTCTTGCCGTGGGTACCACATCCATGGGACCCTCTGCAGGGTCTGGCCCTTCCTCTGAGGGGTCCAGGCCCGTAAACTCCCCCAGGTAGGCCCCCTGCAGTTCCACCCCCTGGTTTCTGTTTTCTAGGAGCTTTGTCAGTCTTGACAGACCTTGGCCCATCCTCATTTCTCACAGCCTTCTGGCTCGGGCGGTACGCCCCCCTGTCCGGGGTACCCCCTCACTTCCTTCTTGGTGGTGGGCCCCAGTCCCTGCCCACCACCACCGGATATGGTAGCCCCTCCAAGACCCTCACCCACTTCTACCTGAAGCGGCCCTTCACTTCCAGGGGTACCTGGGCCACCTGGCAAAACTTTGTCCCCATGTATGCAGCCAAGGGCCAATCTCGCGCCCCCCCCCGACCAGCCAATGCAGTTTTACCAATGCCTGCTGTACCAGCGTACAGCCGGATGCTGTGTCCAGCAGGCCAGCTTGGGGTTTTCTCCCCACCCTCACTGGGATGGTGATCAGGTTACTTCTCCCTGACCGCCTCTCTACCTGGGTCCACCCACAAAACTCGGCCCACCCGCACTCCATCTCTGGGCAGTCCCGTTTTATACGTCCTGGTTTTCCACATTTCCAGCAGCATAGCCTAGCCAGTCGCTCAGGTGTCCTGCAGGGCTCACCCTTCTTCCCTAGGGCTGCCCCGGAAAATGGTTTGGGCAGTCTCCTCCCCGGCTCCCTATCTTTCCGGGGCCGGTCCTCCCTCTGCGGTCCCTCAGCCTCGATGTATTCTTCGGTCCATCTAACCACTGCCTTCACAATATCAGGCTGGTGTCGCCTCACCCAGACCCGTATGGCCTCAGGGAGGCTTTGTAGTAATTGTTCCAGGACTCAACTGTCCATAATCTCTGCCGTGGCATGCATCTCTGGCTTTAACCACCGGGTCGCCCAGTCCGCTAGCTCTTGGTAAAGGCTCACCAGCGAGCGGCCCGGAGTTTCTGCCAGTAGCGCCTGGCCGAGAGGCCCACCCGCTCTAGAATAGCGGATTGTACGGTCTCATAGTCTTGGGCGTGCTCCTCACTCAGTGCCAGGTAGGCCACTGGAGCCTCTCCCACCGAGTACAGCGCAAGTCAAAGAGCCCAAGTTGTCTTCCCGCACCCGGCGCCTGTGGCCATCTGCTTGAATGTCCCCAGGAATGCTTCTGGGTCATCCGCCGGGCTCATTTTGCACAGTCCCCAGCCCAGGGGTCGGGTGCCCTTGCCCGTTGCAGGACTCACCACCCGCTGTAGGAGCTGTGCTTGTGCATTGGTCTGCTCCCTGATAAAGTCCTGCAGGCTCCGCTGCTGTTCTGCCTGCCAGGCCAGGAAGGCCTGTATCTCCATCTGGTGGGGCAGCTGGATGGTTCGCAGAGCCTGTTGCATTTCCTCCTGCTGTTTTACCAGCCATTTTAGGGTGGTCTCCATGTCCAGGCTCGTCAACCACGTTCGCTGGCTCTAAATCCCGGACAAGCCCCCATGTGTAACAGGGCCCTCCATGGCTCCTCTACAAACTCAGCTGGAGACCAACTCAAAGTACATGCACCAGTGCTCTTTTATTGTTCATGCCTGTCCTCACCACCTACTATTTACATATATTACAGACCAACACCCTGGGAGACTGCTAGCTCCCCCAGCCAGCAGGGACCTAGAGCCCCATGCTCCTCCCCTTCCTGTGTCTCTCCCCTGCTTCCTTCCAGCCAGCTTTCATAGAATCATAGAATCATAGAATATCAGGGTTGGAAGGGACCTCAGGAGGTCATCTAGTCCAATCCCCTGCACAAAGCAGGACCAATCCCCGACTAAATCATCCCAGCCAGGGCTTTGTCAAGCCTGACCTTAAAAGCTTCTAGGGAAGGAGATTCCACCACCTCCCTAGGTAACGCATTCCAGTGTTTCACCACCCTCGTCGTGAAAAAGTTATTCCTAATATCCAACCTAAATCTCTCCCACTGCAACTTGAGACCATTACTCCTTCTTCTGTCATCTGCTACCACTGAGAACAGTCTAGAGCCATCCTCTTTGGAACCCCCTTTCAGGTAGTTGAAAGCAGCTATCAAATCTCCCCTCATTCTTCTCTTCTGAAGACTAAACATCCCCAGTTCCCTCAGCCTCTCCTCATAAGTCAGTCCCCTAATCATTTTTGTTGCCCTCTGCTGGACTCTTTCCAATTTTTCCACATCCTTCTTGTATTGTGGGGCCCAAAACTGGACACAGTACTCCAGATGAGGCCTCACCAATGTCAAATAGAGGGGAACGATCACGTCCCTCGATCTGCTGGCAATGCCCCTACTTATACATCCCAAAATGCCATTGGCCTTCTTGGCAACAAGGGCACACTGTTGACTCATATCCAACTTCTCGTCCACTGTAACCCCTAGGTCCTTTTCTGCAGAACTGCTGCCAAGCCATTCGGTCCCTAGTCTGTAGCGGTGCATTGGATTCTTCCATCCTAAGTGCAGGACTCTGCACTTGTCCTTGTTGAACCTCATCAGATTTCTTTTGGCCCAATCCTCCAATTTGTCTAGGTCCCTCTGTATCCTATCCCTACCCTCCTTTATATAGCATGCTGACTATTCAGGCCCACAGGTGCATCTCCTCCTCTCTGGCCAGCCCCAATTAATTCCCTTTTTAACCAGAGCTGGGCTAAGAGGGGCCTGGCTTGGCTCTCCTAGCCATCACCCTGTTACAAAGCACTTTAAAAACTTGTCTCCTTTTAGCTGTCTGCCATTACACGATATAATTGAATGGGACTCTTTTTTTTTATTTGACTGTTTCTGATCAGACCTTTCCTGTATTTTATCATTTTCCATCCTCTCGTCCTCACTAGGACATAGAGATTCTCTGTTTATAGATCCTCCCCTAAGGGATGTCCGAACCATGTGCTCCTCCACAATTATCAGCTTTCCCCCAGCCCTTAACATTAAAAAGATCGTAGAGCAGTTTTTAAAGTAAATGCCAGCAATCTGGCTCCATTTTGGTTTATGTGGAGCCCATCCTTCCTATATAGGTTCCCCCTTTCCCAAAAGTTTCCCCAGTTCCTAATAAATCAAAACCCCTTCACCATCATCTCATCCACACATTGAGACTCTGCTGTTCTTCCCGTCTAACTGGCACTGTGCGTGGAACTGGGAGCATCTGAGAGAATGCTACCATGGAGGTCCTGGACTTCAATCTCTTACCTAGCAGCCGAAATTTGGCCTCCAGGACCTCTCTCCTATCCTTCTCTATATCACTGGTACCTTCATGTACCATGACCACTGGCTCCTCCCCAGCACTACACATAAGTCTATCTAGATGTCTCGAGAGATCCACAACCTTCGCACAAGGCAGGCAAGTCACCATGCGGTTCTTCCAGTCCTCAGAAACACAGCTATCTATGTTTCTAATGATCGAATCACCAATTACTAATACCTGTCTCTTTCTAAGTCTGGAGTTTCCTCCCCTGGAGAAGTATCCTTAGTGTGAAAGGTTATCACATCATCATCTGAATGGAGGGTCCAAACTATGGGATTGTTTCCCTCTGCTCCAGTCAGATGCTCTCCTTCCCTGAGACTTTCATCCTCCTCAACAGCACAGAGGCTGTCAGACTGGGGGTGGTACCTTTCTACTGTGTCCCGGAAATCTCATCTATGTACCTCTGTCTCCTCAGCTCCTCCAGTTCAGCCACTCTGGTCTCCAAAGCCCATACACAGTCTGAGGGCCAGGAGCTTCTTGCACCAAATGCACACATATGCCACTTGCCCATAGGACAGGTAATCATACATGCTGCACTGGGTGCAATAAACTGGGTAGGATAGGATCATGTTTCCCTTTTTCATAGGTGTATCACATTGGTAGTTCCTAGCCCTCTTGTGATTGACCCATACACCCTAGTGTCTTTCCTCTGTCACTTTTGAACAGATGAGCCGCCAAGTTGTAGCAGAAATACTTATTCGACCCTAACCACATGACTTTGCACTTTGTATTAAATTTCATTTCATTTATTACTCCACTCTTCAGAATCATCCAGAGTTTACCATATAATATGCCAGTCTTCCTCTGCACTGCCTCCAAACTTTGTATCATCAGAAAATTTCATTAGGATGCTTCTGCTTTTTGTAACATGGTCAATACTAAAATTGAGTGACTGGTCCCAAAACCAGTGCTTGAGGAACTCCACTAGTAACCTCTCTCCATTCGGATAGTTCTACTTTTTAGCACAACCCATTGCCTTCTCCCCTTTAGCCAGTTCCTTATCCTTATAATTCTTGTACTAATCCCCACCTTTAATGTAACAATTTCCTATGTGGTATCATGTCACATGCTTTACTGATGTCCAAGTATATTAGATCCACTGCATTTTTCTTGTCTGAAAAAATACTTTCTCAAAGAAGGATATCAAGTTAAGCCTGGGATGCTGTATATTTGGTTATTCGCGTGTCACCTTACATCCCCATTACTATTTGCCTCCATGAATTGAATTATTATTTCCTTCACAATTTGTTCTAAAGTTTGCATGCTAAACTAAAAAGGCTGTAATTGCCTGGATCACTTTCATTCCCTTTTTAAAATATAGGTATGATAACTATTCTCCAGACAAATGGTACTACTCTCTGGCTAGGCTGGTGGCCAGCAAGAATTACTGATTTCTCTAATAGCTATTTGGCCATTCATTTGTCATTTAGTTAGAGAAGAGACAGAGAGGGATTAAGGTACTCTTGTGCTCTCCGCCCCCACATTGACTCAATGGAAAAATATATGGCACAAAGGGCATCTCCTCCTTCCTCACCTCTGTGCCACTTCGAGCAAAGGCCAGCCACAACATGAAGCCTTTTTCCCAGAGTCACTCTTAGTGCAAGTTAGTTTGCTTCGTGCTGCTTTCAGTAACTGTGGAGACTCCTTGACATATTCATAAAAGTCAGCACAAGACATATGGTAGTTTGGCTGCACCCATAACATAACTTTTACACCACAATGCTTTCACTTAATCCGTTCACTTCTTTGCTCCAAAGCTGAATCCATTAAGCTGAAAACCCTTTCACTGTATGCATTTGAAACTGGTATTTGAAACAGTGAAAGATAAGAGTTTAAAAATTTGTCTGTTTTTCATTTTGGGGTATTTATTAAACACTTTCACCCTCTTTGATCAATTCTTTGCTCCTTTGAAATTTACTCCTCTTAGTTGGTGTAAAACGAAGTAGCAATCATATAGCTTGTTGAAATCAATCTCAAAGTGAAGAAACCAGCCAACCTATAAGTATCAAAACATTGCACTTCATTGTCCAGTGAGAGAACTGATGTTTGTTTGAAAACTGGTAACTTGCAAAATGGTATGATTTCAAGATGTGATGCATCTTGACAGTGCCTTATCTGCTTCCTCCTCAAATTGTCTTCTGTTCCATAGAGAGACATTGCACACAATAAACTAGACTGATTGTCCATAGAACTTGTCCTCTTTCCTTCTCTTTAGTTTAGAATGTAAACTTTTCATGGCACAGCCTAATTTTGTACAGTTGGCATGGTTGCATTCTAGCTTTTTTTAAAGTGCTTAATAAAGTGTCCCCAGTAGGTTATGTAGGAAGTAAACAGTACAAAGAGGAAGAGATTCTTGGCTCATTCTTCTTCCCTCTGAAGTGAAATATGCCTTAATGCAGGCAAGCACTGATCTATTGCAGACTGAAGGGGAAGCCACCTTGTTGGCACATGGCACAGAAGTTCCTTATACTCAGTTTCTAAAAAGTGGAAAAAAAATGAACTGAGATTGTCTTTTTAGTAGAAGAAGAGAACTAACTATGCACTTTCAGACTAAGACATTAAACGTCAAAACTCAAAGCTTTCATGGCATTTTTAACAGTTATAAATTTCATGGCATTTGCATTCAACTGAATCTGCCATTCAGTTGTTTCAGCTTCTGGTAAACTGACCTGTTTCCCAAACTTAACAGAGGTGTTATCAGGTATATAGCATGACACACAGCTTGTACTGAGCTGTTTTCTTTTAAAACATTTGAAATGTGGAGAGCAGTGGCATCAGTTGTCTCATCATTACCATGGTAAAAATCAAATAAGCCGTTTTTAGTCCTTTCTGTCTTTGAAAAATAATGAAGTTACACAGTAAAATGTATGTCCCTCATTTGAGGCATCTGTTGCAATCGAGGGGAAAAGTGCTAATTTAACTAAAAGTTCATTAACTAAAAGTTCCTGAAATGTTCTCCGCAATGTTAGTTGCTTTTGTAAATCCATAACGCGCCTTTTAAAATTTATAATTCTGGTAAAAACTTTGGAAGCAATTTGACAACAATCTTGACTATAATAAATTATGAATCATTCATGCCAGAGTGAATTTCTTTTAATTCTGCTGCTGTCACTAGATTTTCCTGAATTGTGTCTGTTTTTGTGGGTTTTTTTTTTAAAGCTGCAATTGGAGGTCTGTTTTTTCTCAGCATTTGGGTTTTGTACGTTCCACATGAATGGCACTGGCTCATCTCCCCTCATACTTAATGGAAAATGCTTGATACAAAACACATTCAGATGTGAATTCATCAACTTTGCAAAGACAGTTTTTATACTCAGGGTCCTTATACCAGTTGTCATAAATAAAATAGTACTTTTTTGCCTTCAGTCACAATGTTTTCAATAGACACTGTGAAAATCATTCATTTTGAAAAATGGATCTGCTACTGTCATAAATATAAAGGGAAGGGTAAACACCTTTAAAATCCCTCCTGGCCAGAGGAAAAACCTTTTCACCTGTAAAGGGTTAAGAAGCTAGGATAACCTCCCTGGCACCTGACCAAAATGACCAATGAGGAGACAAGATACTTTCAAAGCTGGAGGAGAGGGGGAAACAAAGGGTGTCTCTGTCTGTGTGATGCTTTTGCCATGACCAGAGCAGGAATGCAGGTTAGAACTCCTGTAAAAAGTCAATAAGCAATCTAGTTAGATATGGGTTAGATTCTGTTTTGTTTAAATGGCTGATAAAATAAGTTGTGCTGAATGGAATGTATATTCCTGTTTTTGTGTCTTTTTGTAACTTTAGGTTTTCCCTAGAGAGTTTCTCTATGTTTTGAATCTGATTACCCTGTAAGGTATTTACCATCCTGATTTTACAAGAGGTGATTCTTTTACTTTTTCTTCAATTAAAATTCTTCTTTTAAGAACTTGATTGCTTTTTCATTGTTCTTAAGATCCAAGGGTTTGGGTCTATGTTCACCTATGCAAATTGGTGAGGATTTTTATCAAGCCTTCCCCAGGAAAGGGGGTGTAGGGCTTGGGGGGATTTTGGGGGGAAAGACAATTCCAAGCAGGCTCTTTCCCTGTTATATATTTGTTACACGCTTGGTGGTGGCAGCAATAAAGTCCAAGGGCAAAAGGTAAAATAGTTTGTACCTTGGGGAAGTTTTAACCTAAGCTGGTAAAAATAAGATTAGGGGGTTTTCATGCAGGTCCCCACATCTGTACCCTAAAGTTCAGAGTGGGGAAGGAACCTTGACATGGAGACCCTTAAGGGCTTTTCCCCTGGCCAGGAGGGATTTTAAAGGTGTTTAGTCTTCCCTTTATATTTATGACAACTACTTTTGAAAGTGAAAAATGCTGTTATTATTCAAGAGACAGTTGTTTGGTCACTGTGAGACCGCACTGACTTTATGGTAGCTTCATAACAAGTTGCATCACCAGTGTGTCATAAAATGGTTGAGAAGGGCAAGCAAGTATTGTCTCAACACTTCTGACACCAGATGGACTAAAATTATCCCGGAATGTACGAAAGTAACAAGAAACTGATAAGATAAATCTGATTCACCAATCAATACTCACTTTGAGAATTTGCCATGATTTTTCTTGCAGATGTCTTGCAACAGTGTCCAGGAGATTAATCTTTAATTCCTGGAAATGCTAGGATAATCTTGGAGGGTTGACTACCCTATCATAACTTAATATTCATGTTGACTGTTGCAGGTTTAACAGAAGGCAGCATATTGATGAAAATTACAAGATTTTAGATCACTTTAATGCCTCAGTACTAATTCCCTGAGTAAAGCCCATGTAACCCTAGGTTATTTTTTTTTTCAGCAAATGAGCCAACCTGACAGTAAAACACTGATCACGATTACTTAAGAACTGTAAATCTTAGGTGCTCATTAAAGGTAGAGATAGGTGTTACATTTTAGAAATGAATGCAAACTTAACACAAACAAAAACCTTAATGTTTGTTTCTCCTGTCGCATTGTAGGTATCCATTAAGATGACTACTTCTTGCTGATGTCCTGCAATGAGCTCCATACATGCAGGCCCCTGTACACATGTAACAGGAGTGTGTGTGTGTGTGTGTGTGTGTGTGTGTGTGTGTGCTGAAATTCTGGCCGAGGTTTAGAGTGTGTGTGTGTGTGTGTGTGTGTGTGTGTGCTGAAATTCTGGCCGAGGTTTAGAGTGCTCAATACCTCACCCTAAGCACCCAATACTACAGAGATTCAATCTCAAATCTTGGAATGGCATTTGGATATTTATCCAGAAGTTCAGATACTTGTCATCAATCCAAATTTCAGTTATTTTGGGCTCATTTAATTGACCCTCAGAAGCTGTCAAATGTAAAATTCTGATAACTTCACGTTTTCACTTGCTGCACAGATGGGTATTTAGTCTCAAACAAAAATGACATGTTTTCCATGGCTTTTATTACTTTACTTTACCAGCATCCTGATTGGTTAATAACTTTTGTTGGTTAATAATTAAATCAGTGTTTTAATGTGTGTTGCAAAGAGCCACAGGAGATGCACTGAAGAGCCACTTGACTCCTGAGCCTTTGTTTATCACTGCCTTAGTGTGTCACAAGCTAACTGATCTTTAAACTCTCATTTGTAGTTCAATGAGGGTGGGATTGGAATGGAAATTAGCAAAGGTTTGAAGATTTACTTTGGGATTTTTGCCTGCTTCATATCTTTGCTGAATAGCTTTATTTATTTTAACTAAATGGGGCATTGTCCCCCAGTTGGTGACATTTTTCATATGTAATATATTTTATAATCTATTTTCAATGTCTTACTCTTCTTTTCTCCTCCACTAATATACAACATAAAGGAAGGAAATATTTGCAAAAAATATTTTCATAGAATTTTCTAACATCTATATAGTTTGAAAAGCTATTCACATTGTAGTAATATTTGTGGAAAATATAGAATTTGAATATTTTAATGTTCTAGCAACATAATAGCAAAAAGAAAAGAAAAAAATGAATAAGAATGTTAGGGCATAGCTGTTAAACAGCACTTGTTTAATAGTACTTGTTTCTCTACTTTTCTCCAGGAGTATTTTTTACATTATTCAACACTAAAAAAAAAGGAAGCTAACATTGATTATTTTTAATTTGCATGATAGAGGCATACCTTCAAGCTCTGGTTACCAATCATTTGTTACAGAAACATAAAGAAGTACAGCTACTGGCAAATGCATTGCAAAAACATCAAAATGTATAAAATGCCTTCTAATTTAGCCTAAATAGACTCATTTGTTATACTTAGAAACAAGCATTTTTCCAGGGACTGTGATGGTTCCATAGTCTTTTACAATTTTTTTCCAATTCTATGTTCCATTCTATGTTTAGTTACAAACTGAAAGTCTAACAACTTAATGATCTGTTGCTCTTGGAAGATCTAGAACATAATATGGGCAATGTTAAAAATACACCAAAGGAAACACTTTAAGGCTTCTATATCTGCAACTGTTCCCCTGAAAGAATGGGTAGATATAAAATGTAGTTCATTAGCTGGATAGGTTTAAAATGTTTCATTTCTTTTTTATTAAGTCAGGCAGAACTGTATTTTTCGACCTATTCCTTCTTAAATTGATTGTACCCCTGACCAACTTTAAACTTATGCATGCTAAGTTCGCCGTTATGCCTTGTAAGTTTTTTCCAGGCTTCACTGTATTCTTTAAATAAACTAAATGGTGTAGACTTTTGGGGGTTTCAGTACGGTCTGTGCAGGAATTTAAATTGGATTAATTTTACATTCGCATCTTTCACTACCAATAATTATGATTCCTCAGCTTTGAGTAATTGGTTTCTGAGTAAGTCATTTCAGGACATTATTTTCCTTTTTTTAGAAGGAGGAGTTGTATTGTTTAGATTCAATAGCTAGTTGTAAACTTGAGAAGTTTGATTTCTATGTACTTAAGAAAATCAGCAGGGAACCTATATGCATGTTGTGCAGCAACACTATGCCTAGATACCTGTAATACACACTAGGTTATCTATCCTTAGAAAATAATTCTGGGAAGGGTTCCTATAAGGAGTTCCTAACCTGGAGACTTAAGAAGCAACTTATATATTTTAAAGTCAGGAAAGTGGCAAACTTCTCGCTTTCGTCGACAACAAGGCATCTGGTTAAATGACAAAATAGGGAAAGAATAAGTTAAAAATTACTTAAACAATTTAGATGTCTTCAAGTCACTGGGGCCTGATGAAATATATCCTAGAATTCTCAAGGAGCTGACTAAGGAGATCTGAGCCATTAGCGATTATCTTTGAAAAGTCATGGAACATGGGAGAGATTCCAGAGGACTGGAAAAGTGACAATCCATAGAAAGGGACATAAAGACAATCCAGGGAATTACAGACCAGTCCAGCTTAATTTCAGTATCCAGAAAGATAATGGAGCAAATAATTAAGCAATCAATTTGCAAACACCTAGAAGATAATAAGGAGATAAGTAACAGTTGGCATCGATTTATCAAGAATAAAACTTGTCAAACCAGCCTAATAGCTTTCTTTGACAAGGTAACAATCATTCTGGATAGGGGGGGAAGTGGTGGACATGGTATATCATGATTTAAGTAAATCTTTTGATACTATATCACATGACCTCCTCATAAATGAAAGAAATACAACCTAGATGGAGCTAATATAAGGTGGGTGCATAACTTGTTGAAAACTGTTCCCAGAGAGTAGTTAGCAGTGGTTCACTGTCAAGCTGGAAGGGCATATCGAGTGAGGTCCTACAGGGATCAGTTCTAGATCCAGTTCTGTTCAATATCTTCATCAATGATGTAGATACTAGCATAGAGAATACACATATACAGTTTGTGGATGATACCAAGCTGGGAGGGGTTGCAAGTGCTTTGGAGGATAGTATTAAAATTCAAAATGATCTGGAAAACTGGAGAAATGGTCTGAAGTAAATAGGATGAAATTCAATAAGGACAAATGCAAAGTATTCCACTTCGGAAGGAACAATCAGTTGCACATATACACAATGGGAAATGAGTGACTAGGAGGAGTACTGCAGAAAGGAATCTGGGGGTCATAGCGGATCACAAGCTAAATATGAATCAACAGTGTAACACTGTTGCAAATAATCAAACATAATTCTGGAATGTATTAGCAGAAGTGTTGTAAGCAAGACATGAGAAGTAATTCTTCCGCTCTGCTTCACGCTGATAAGGTCTCGACTGGAGTATTGTGTCCAATTCAGAGCACCACATTTCAGGAAAGATGTGGACAAATTGGAGAAAGTCCAGAGAAGAGCAACAAAAATTATTAAAGGTCTAGAAAATGGGACTTAAGAGGGAAGATTGGGAAAAAAATTGGATTTGTTTAGTCTGGAACAGAAGAGATTGAGAGGGGACATGCTGAGCGTTTTCAAGTACATAAAAGGTTGTTGCAAGGAGGAGGGAGAAAAAATGTTCTCCTTAACCTCTGAGGATAGGACAAGAAGCAGTGGGTTTAAATTGAAGGAAGGGCATTTTATATTGGATGTTAGGAAAAACTTCCTAACTGTCAGTGTAGTTAAGCACTGCAATAATTAGCCGAGGGAGTTTGTGGATTTTCCATCATTTTGGACATTTTTGAGAGCAGGTTAGACAAACACCTGTCAGGGATGGTTGAGATAATACTTAGTTCTTCCATGAGTGCAGGGCACTGGACTCTGACCTCTCAAGGTCCCTTCCAGTCCTACAATCCTATAATTACTAGATCTTCTAAGGTGGAGCTTGAAGTGAATACATATGTAGTGTTTTGATGTAAGTAAAATTCACAACAGAAAACCTGACAAGCAGTTTTGACAGCTACTTGCCTATTTAGCACACTGCTTCAATTTCACAGACAATGACAGCATTTTTTCCTGATCTCAAGAAGAAATTATGTAGGATAAAACCCCAAGTGTGTGCTGTCATCTTCTGTTGACTTTATTGTTTCCGAAACAACCACTTCTGAGGTCTTAAGGGGAAAATATGTCAATTGTTTGGCAGTAATAGTAAGAGTATAGCTGCTTGTTGCTCACTGCTGTAGTGTGTTCATCTCAGGGTGCTATTTACCATGCCTGTTTGCACCCTGATGTTTGCATTCTGGATTAGGAGATTAGTGGTCATGGCTAGTGGACTCCTGGAAAACAGCAGGGATCGCAGGTCATGCATAGGCCAAAGATGCGAGAGGAGTGGGAAACAAACCACTAGTCTTTTCCACACACACCAAAATAAGTGTTATAACCAGGCTCAGGACCGTATTGTATGAACACTAATCTGTGGTGAGTGGACCCAACTGCTTGACCCATATGCTTTTAAGTATCTAATTACGATTTCCAGCTCTGGGTCTCTAGGGTGCAATCCCAGGCTCAGACCTCTTGTCTGGGCCATTCTTTTGGATGTGGGACTCAGAAGATTTGGGATCTACCATGGCAGGACTGCCGTTTCAGACCTGCTGACCCCCACAGTTGTTTACACACACTCTCCCACTGAGTTGCTTCTAATTGTCAATACCATGGCTTCTAGTTGAACTGCATTGGGGACAATGTGAGAGGGAAGCCGGAAAACACAGGCTTAATGAAGGAAAGTTTAAGTAAGGTCACTTTACTCTTAAGCATTCAAGTTTCAGAGTAGCAGCCATGTTAGTCTGTATTCGCAAAAAGAAAAGGAGTACTTGTGGCACCTTAGAGACTAACCAATTTATTTGAGCATAAGCTTTCGTGAGCTACAGCTCACTTCATCGGATGCATAAAGTGGAGGAGATTTATATATACACAGACCATGAAAAAATGGGTGTTTATCACACACATTGTAAGGAGAGTGATCACTTAAGATGAGCTATTACCAGCAGGAGAGTGGGGTGGGGGGAGAGAAAACCTTTTGAAGTGATAATCAAGGTGGGCCATTTCCAGCACACTTCCAGGAGTTAACAAGAACGTCTGAGGAACGGGGGGAAAGGAATAAACAAGGGCAAATAGTTTTATTTTGTATAATGACTCAACCACTCCCAGTCTCTATTCAAGCCTAAGTTAATTGTATCCAATTTGCAAATTGATTCCAATTCAGCAGTCTCTCGTTGGAGTCTGTTTTCGAAGATTTTTTGTTGAAGAATAGTCACTTTTAGATCAGAAATCCAGTGACCAGAGAGATTGAAGTGTTCTCTGACTGATTTATGAATGTTATAATTCTTGACATCTGATTTGTGTCCCTTTATTCTTTTATGTAGAGACCGTCCAGTTTGACCAATGTACATGGCAGAGGGGCATTGCTGGCACATCATGGCATATATCACACTGGTAGATGTGCAGGTGAATGAGCCTCTGATAGTGTGACTGATGTGATTAGGCCTTATGATGGTGTCCCCTGAATAGATATGTGGACACAGTTGGCAACGGGATTTGTTGCGAGGATAGGTTCCTGGATTAGTGGTTCTGTTGTGTGGTGTGTGGTTGCTGGTGAGTATTTGCTTCAGGTTGGGGGACTGTCTGTAAGCAAGTACTGGCCTGTCTCCCAAGATTTTTGAGAGTGATAGGTCGTCCTTCAGGATAGGTTGTAGATCCTTGATAATGCGTTGGAGAGGTTTTAGTTGGGGGCTGAAGGTGACGGCTAGTGGCGTTCTGTTATTTTCTTTGTTGGGCCTGTCCTGTATTAGGTGACTTCTGGGTACTCTTCTGGCTCTATCAATCTGTTTCTTCACTTCAGCAGGTGGGTATTGTAGTTGTAAGAATGCTTGATAGAGATCTTATAGGTGTTTGTCCCTGTCTGAGGGGTTGGAGCAAATGTGGTTGTATCGTAGAGCTTGGCTGTAGACAATGGATCGTGTGGTGTGGTCTGGGTGAAAGCTGGAGGCATGTAGGTAGGAATAGCGATCAGCAGGTTTTCGGTCTAGGGTGGTGTTTATGTGACCATCGCTTATTCGTACTGTAGTGTCCAGGAAGTAGATCTCTTGTGTGGACTGGTCCAGGCTGAGGTTGATGGTGGGATGGAAATTGTTGAAATCATGGTAGAATTCCTCAAGGGCTTCTTTTCCATGGGTCCAGATGATGAAGATGTCATCAATATAGTGCAAGTAGAGTAGGGGCATTAGGGGACGAGAGCTGCTGGTAATAGCTCATCTTAAGTGATCACTCTCCTTAAAATGTGTGTGATAAACACCCATTTTTTCATGGTGTGTGTGTATATAAATCTCCTCACTGTATTTTCCACTTTATGCATCCGATGAAGTGAGCTGTAGCTCACGAAAGCTTATGCTCAAATAAATTGGTTAGTCTCTAAGGTGCCACAAGTACTCCTTTTCTTTCTGTGAATACAAACTAACACGGCTGCTACTCTGAAACCTGTCATGATGCAACGCACTGCATTTAGCCGTATGGAGTAGAAATCTATCAACTTCTTGAAGAAACTCATACAGATACAGACAGACATCATCTTACTTTCCAAATGCAAACAGATGGACATCGTACCAAAAGGACTGAAGGTAAAAAATCCATTACAATCTACATACTACACAGACTATGCTGACAGCTTGTGCACACACTCTCAAAGAAACTGTGGAACCACCTGACCAACATCCTCTACAGCAAACAGGGAAAGATTAAGAATGAGCTGTCAAAACTGGATACTCTCATAAAAAACCAACCTTCCACACAAACTTCCTCATGGCTGGACTTTACTAAAACTAGACAAGCCATTTACAACACACACTTTGCTTCTCTACAAAAGAAAAGGGACACTAAATTATCTAAACTACTGCATGCCACAAGGGGCCACAGCAATGGTTCCCTTAACCCACCCAGCAATATTGTTAATCTATCCAACTATACTCTTAGCCCAGCAGAAGAATCTGTCCTATCTCGGGAACTCTCCTTCTGCCCCTCCACTCCCACGAACATGATACAGTTCTGTGGTGACCTAGAATCCTATTTTCGACGTCTCCAACTCAAGGAATATTTCCAACACACCTCTGAACAACATACTAATCTACAGAGACCTTCCTACCAACACTACAAAAATAAGGATTCTAGGTGGACTCCTCCTGAAGGTCGAAACAGCAGACTGGACTTCTACAAAGAGTGCTTCCGCTGATGTGCACGGGCTGAAATTGTGGAAAAGCAGCATCACTTGCCCCATAACCTCAGCCGCGCAGGACACAATGCCATCCACAGCCTCAGAAACAACTCTGACATTATAATCAAAAAGGCTGACAAAGGAGGTGCTGTTGTCATCATGAATAGGTCAGAATATGAACAAGAGGCTGCTCGGCAGCTCTCCAACACCACTTTCTACAAGCCATTACCCTCTGATCCCACTGAGGGTTACCAAAAGAAACTACAGCATTTGCTCAAGAAACTCCCTGAAAAAGCACAAGAACAAATCTGCACAGACACACCCCTGGAACCCCTACATGGGGTATTCTATCTGCTACCCAAGATCCATAAAGCTGGAAATCCTGAGCGTCCATCATCTCAGGCATTGGCACCCTGACAGCAGGATTGTCTGGCTACGTAGACTCCCTCCTCAGGCCCTACGCTACCAGCAATCCCAGCTATCTTTGAGATACCACTAGCTTCCTAAGGAAACTACAATCCATCAGTGATCTTCCTGAAAACACCATCCTGGCCACTATGGACGTAGAAGCCCTCTACACCAACATTCCACACAAAGATGGACTACAAGTCCTCAGGAACATTATCCCCGATAATGTCACGGCAAACCTGGTGGCTGAACTTTGTGACTTTGTCCTCACCCATAACTATTTTACATTTGGGAACAAAGTACACCTTCAAATCAGCGGCACTGCTATGGGTACCCGCATGGCCCCACAGTATGCCAACATTTTTATGGCTGACTTAGAACAACGATTTCTCAGCTCTTGTCCCCTAATGCCCCTACTTGTGCTATATTGATGACATCATCATCATCTGGACCCATGGAAAAGAAGCTATTGAGGAATTCCACCATGATTTCAACAATTTCCATCCCACCATCAACCTCAGCCTGGACCAGTCCACACAAGAGATCCACTTCCTGGACACTACAGTACTAATAAGCGATGGTCACATAAACACCACCCTAGACCGGAAACCTGCTGACCGCTATTCCTACCTACATGCCTCCAGCTTTCACCCAAACCACACCACACGATCCATTGTCTACAGCCAAGCTCTACGATACAACCGCATTTGCTCCAACCCCTCAGACAGAGACAAACACCTACAAGATCTCTATCAAGCACTCTTACAACTACAATACCCACCTGCTGAAGTGAAGAAACAGATTGACAGAGCCAGAAGAGTACCCAGAAGTCACCTACTACAGGACAGGCCCAACAAAGAAAATAACAGAATGCCACTAGTCGTCACCTTCAGCCCCCAACTAAAACCTCTCCAACGCATTATCAAGGATCTACAACCTATCCTGAAGGACGACCCATCGCTCTCACAAATCTTGGGAGACAGGCCAGTACTTGCTTACAGACAGTCCCCCAACCTGAAGCAAATACTCACCAGCAACCACACACCACACAACAGAACCACTAATCGAGGAACCTATCCTTGCAACAAAGCCCGTTGCCAACTGTGTCCACATATCTATTCAGGGGACACCATCATAGGGCCTAATCACATCAGCCACACTATCAGAGGCTCGTTCACCTGCACATCTACCAATGTGATATATGCCATCATGTGCCAGCAATGCCTCTCTGCCATGTACATTGGTCAAACTGGACGGTCTCTACATAAAAGAATAAAGGGACACAAATCAGATGTCAAGAATTATAACATTCATAAATCAGTCAGAGAACACTTCAATCTCTCTGGTCACTGGATTTCTGATCTAAAAGTGACTATTCTTCAACAAAAAATCTTCGAAAACAGACTCCAACGAGAGACTGCTGAATTGGAATCAATTTGCAAATCGGATACAATTAACTTAGGCTTGAATAGAGACTGGGAGTGGTTGAGTCATTATACAAAATAAAACTATTTGCCCTTGTTTATTCCTTTCCCCCCACCCCCCCTGTTCCTCAGACGTTCTTGTTAACTCCTGGAAGTGTGCTGGAAATGGCCCACCTTGATTATCACTTCAAAAGGTTTTCTCTCCCCCCACCCCACTCTCCTGCTGGTAATAGCTCATCTTAAGTGATCACTCTCCTTACAATGTGTGTGATAAACACCCATTTTTTCATGGTCTGTGTATATATAAATCTCCTCACTGTATTTTCCACTTTATGCATCCGATGAAGTGAACTGTAGCTCATGAAAGCTTATGCTCAAATAAATTGGTTAGTCTCTAAAGTGCCACAAGTACTCATTTTCTTTTTAGATTTTCAAGAATTACAAATCTTTGAAAACAAACAGTTCTGTGATACACCTTCCCCTACTCTGATTTCACCCATTGTGTAGGTCTGAGGTTTCAGTGTTCAGGCTGAATAAAGTCATGGAAGATTAGGGTTGGAAGAGACCTTAGGAGGTCATTTAGTCCAACCCCATGATCAAAGCAGGACCAACCCCAACTAAATTATTCCATATGTATAAGGTTAGGGGTGTGTGTGTGTGTATATAAGTAAAATATATATAAGCTAAGCTGCCCTGCCCCGCCAGGAAAGGTGCTTATCTGGAATGATATGTAATAACCTTCTTTAGGCAAACAGACATGTTCAGCACAGAATACAAAATGGCAGTCCCAATTTGATACTGATGTACCTCATTTTGTCACAGTCAGTACCAGGTTGGAGTGATGTGAGGCAATGCTGAGGGAGAGGGATTGTGTGGGAAAGAAGGACCACAGGGATTTCTAGACTCCTCGGACCATTCCCACACATGGTTCCTGGCTGCCTCTTTAGTGTATTGTATTTGATGGCTTGGCACAAACTCAAGCTTATTGTAGTAAATACTGAACTTCTGATTCACCACCTCCACCACCCTGCCTAGGGTGACCAGTCATCCTGATAAAATTGGGAGTGTCCTGATTTTCAGTTCTTTATCCCACGCCCCAACTGATGCACTGTCGGGATGCCATTTGTCTCAATATTGCAGCTTTGGCCGCTCCGATGGTTGGTTTTTTTTGTTGTTTTTTTTTGCTTCCCCCATGTGTGCCGATATTTTGTCCATTTCAACTGGTCACCCTAACCCTGCCCAGCCGTGTCCGCTTTCCTTCCTTCTCTGTTTTTGAAAATGTCTCCACATTCACAGTCTCTCAGGTTCTCAATGATGGGGTTATTTTTGTATCCTTCCTCCCCTTTGGCCCACACATCCAGATTATTACCAAGTCCTGTAACTTCTTTTTCTGTAACATTTTGAAACCTCAACCTTCCCCTTATGCCTGAATGGCTAAAAGTCTTTCTAATAATTTGGTTATCTAAAACTTTGATTTCTATGTTCTCCTTTTACTTCCTGACCCCCAACTGTCTAAAATGCAGTAGCCAAAATTATCTTATCCACTAATCTTTCATCCCCCCCGCTTCAAATCAAGTTCAAACTTCTCATCCTCTTTCAATGCCCTACATAAATTTCCTCAAGCCTATATCTCATTTCCTCATCCCCTTCACTCCACCACATTTCTCTACTTGATGTGCTCTTCATGTTTTGTTCTGTTTTTTCTCCGCCTCCCATTTCTGACTTTGCTTCTACTTCCATACTGCCCTCTATGCATGGAACAACCTCCTGGTCCAAATCTGCTAGCCTTCTAGTTTCTCTCCATTTGTTCCTAGCTACTCTTTTTTCCATTTGCTAGTGAGCAATGCAAACAAATAATTTAGATCTGAATTTTTGGCTTGGCCCAACTCTAGTCTCGCCTAATAAAAACTAAATCAAATGTCATGAAAGGCCAACATTTTACCTGTGTGTGCACAACCCTATTGCCTTAGGTGGACTTCCAAAATCGTCTCAGGTCAATGGAGATGAACTTGACATACACCAGCTATAAATTTGGCCCATGGAGATGCAAGGCCAAATAGTTGATTACCAATCCTTTGAATCATCAAATTATCTTATCAATTTGGATAAAATACACCTCTTCCACATCAAGGCACAGTAAATGGATTCTGTTGGGAAGGTGAAATCTTCTATTTAATCCCAAATTAGAACCATCAGAGTGTGACAGTAATATAGACACTAATTTCGGCCTTGGCCTGAGGTAATGGGGACAGTTATTCCCTGCCCCTTCAGCAGACTTGGGTCCGCTGGATCTCTGTAAACATGGATCATTTTCCCCACTCTTTCCACTGGCAACCCTTCTTCAGTATGTAGACCGTACATGCCCATTCCTCTTGTGCAGTCCTAATATGGCATTTTAATAGTATGGAGAGTGTGACACAGAGGCCCATTCATGTTTCACTACTCTGTCAGAACTCTTGTCAAGCCTGACATACTCATTACACCTAACCATCACCATGCCTCAATGGGTCACAGCTGAAGATGCCAAATTCAGGACAAACTGCTGAGAAATATGGCAGACTACACCAATTTGGGGTGGATTTAATGATAGACTAACAAAGCCAGCAACAAAAGTAAATTTCTGTCTGACCACACTGGTTAACAGGAAGTAAAAAATACAGTCTCCTTAGGCTGAGCCTGAGCCCTTGTCTCACCATCCAGACACTAGACTCTATGATGAGTGGTTACTGAAAATCAATGTACTCAGATATGGGGTCCTTCTAATCCCAAGAGATCAGCCACATAGCTAGGTCAATATACAAGTCAGATCTTACCCAATAATCATGCTGATGCCAATCCTTTAATAAAACTTAAAAAGGTTAATAATGAAAGCAACGAATAGAGATAATAATGATTAATAGATCATATACATACAAATAATTGCAACATCCTAATATCAGATTTGTGGCAGTGATAGAATAGACTGCTGTCTTGTAAAGTCTCTCTGGTAACTTCCAAAAGATTGGAATGTTCTCAATCTATAGTTCAAAATGTTCCTTTTAGTTGTGTAACTTTAGCGCCCTCATGGCCAACATGGAGTCTGCTCTGCAGGCAGCTCTGGCCAAGAGACGGTGCATGCAGGAATGCAGCAGGAAAAATTCCTTCCACCCCAGGGGCACCTGTTCCAAACCCCCCAGGGTGAACACACACACCCACAGGAAAAGTAGAGTGGATATAACAAAGGGAGATATTTATTTACAGAAGGAAGAGAGGAGAAAAACAACAAGGGGAAGTATAGGGGGAGCAGTAGAACAGGGTTGCATCCAAACCAAGACCCCACAGGCCCAGTGGTAGCACACTCTGAAAGGGCAGACACTGAGCAATGTGTCTGCACACAGAGTTCAGGAGTCCTGAGCAAAGTTCCAGTTTAATGGTGCGTTTTGGGTGCTCCTGGTCATCTTCGGTGCCAGTGAACTTTCCCCAACAAACCCCTCTGGTGCCCTCTTCTGCCACTCTTTGCAAAGCCACACAGAGTGGCAGCCTCCCTCCTTATTCCCAGTGCAGAGTCACAAGCCCCAGTACTCACAGCCCCATGCAGCTCTGGGCGGCAGTGATACTGGGTCTAGCTCTGGCTTGTCCTTCTTGGGCAATTCCTCCCTGACACAGTGCTCCTCCTAGCTCCTGTCCTGGGGTGTCCCTGATCGGCTGCCCTGTCCCTCCCAGGCTTCAGGCAGGTTCTCTCTGCTTCACTTTGTTCAGGGCCTCCAGACTGCAGCCTCTCTCTCCCTCGGAGCTCCAGAGCCACACCCCCAAGTTTCCCTCCTTTCTCTCACTGCTCCCCCTCCCCACTAGGAAAAAGATTTAAAGGGGCCATGCTCTCTAAACCCCAATGGGTTACAGTTATAAATCCAAAGTCGAGAGAATCAGGGCAGGAAAGAGGCAAAATGGAGCTATCTCAGGGGTCTTTTATATCCTCTGTCATGTGCCTGGAAATTTACTGTCTTCATTTGTGGAAAGTTATTGGACTAAGATGGAGTCCACGATCACATGAGCACATCACATGTCCTTTCATGGCTCGATGACTCACACGGGGAGCTATTGCAAATATTCTTGCTGAGGCATCCACAGGAAGAGCTATCTGAATGGAAAAAGTTTCTTCTATGGTCCATTGTGAGAGTTGTATCTCCCTGTTGGGGCATCACTACATAATTGTCTGGCCTTAATGTAAATGTTACCTGGTGGGTGTTACTACACATACAGAAGATGCCAGCATATAGCAAATATTTATAATTTCAGATACAAAAATGATACATGGATATAAACAGAATAATCCTTCGCAAATCATAACTTTTCCTTGCATGACACATTGTACAAGATTTTTTGCATTTGTATAATGGTAGCAAGATCAATGATAAAAGTGGCCATATTCAATCATACATCATCATACTAACACACTGTTGTCATGATCTATACCCAAAAGATGGCATGTAATATATCATTAGTAACCTTGTGTGATGTATGTATCAGATGTGCAAAAAGAATTATAAATGTGTGCCAGAATTATGTTCTTAAAATGTGAGTTTGGCAAGCAACGCATAAGCACAGTCTGCCTTTGCTTGTCTGACCAGCCTGTTCATTAGGCAGAGACAATGAAGGTTCATTTACGGTAAACAAAGCCATCAACCTAACAAGGGGAGGCGGTAACAATTCAACTATCACAAGCAGGGGAGGAACCAGTATGAAATCTTCACCAGACTACATGGCATCTCTTTCCAACAGGAGAAGAGGAACTGTATCTGAGAATACATTTCAGTGATTTACTGAGCTAAAAAGACACAGGGGGTCTGAACCTCATGTGATAAGCAATTGACTCAAATGATTGTATGATATTGCTGTATTATAAGTGTATTGACTAAATTTTTATGAATTACAGCAGTGATTAATATAATTGTGAAATGTACACATTAACACTATATGAGGAATTATAGAAACTCACTGATAACAATGCTTTAAAGTCTATGATCAAACACAGCCTGTTTCTATGTATTGCCAATATAGATTAAGCAGCATGGAATCAAAACAGTGGAAGCCCCACTTACATATGAATCAGCAGGGGGTTGGGAGTTCAAACAGGTAGGAAAGAGCAGTTGGAAACCTTCCTGTCTCTTGTTACAAGGTCAACGAATGTTGGGAGATAAAGGCAAAAAGCCATTTTGTTGTCTATCACTTGAGATGAAGTCTCTGGAGAAACTTGCTAAGGCAAAGATTGTAACTTGCTGAAGTTAAGTTTTAGTCTTAGAAGCATATTTTTACTTTTGTTTGCTTGTATCCATATCTGTTTACTCATTATACTTACTATCACTTATACTTTGACCTTTTTGTTTAATAAACTTCTTTTACTTTTACTATAAACCTATTCAGTACTATGATTGAAATTAGAATGGTTGTTAACCCCAATTAAATTAATGAATTGCTGTTACTGTCTCTTAAATGGATCTGTGGCAAATTGCCAGCACTACTTCGATAGGTCTCACGCTTTCTCTTCTTGGGGAGGGTTCAGGGCACCATTTCTTGACCCTGAACTGGGATATTAACTGCCCCACTAGTGTCCTAGAGGAGGGGAGTGGAGAGGGAGGGACCCAGGCCCACCCTCTACTCCGGGTCCCAGCCCAGGGGCCCTAGGGATAGCAGTAAACCACTTGAACTAGCAGTTCCTTCCCCTGGGCTACTTCCCTCTCCTGCCCTTCAGCTTGTGGGGCTTCCTGCCCTCCCTCTGCACAAACCAGGTGTCCCTTTACCTAGGGTCTTGGTCTTCTTAGCCCACCACAGCACTTCTCCAAATTCTCCTCTGCTTCCCTCCAAACTGCTCTCTACTCTAACATCAATCCACTCTGCTTCAACTCCTTCCCTTTTCTTGAAGCAGAGGGGTTTTATCAGCTCTAATTGGCTTCAGGTGCTTTAATTTATCTATAGGAAACTTTCTTCCCTCTACAGGGAATAAGACTCCCTTCTAACACTCTCCTGCTGCTCTCTGGCCATGCTGTATCACAGAACTTAATGAAGTCCTGAGAGTGTTACAGTCCAGGAGGACTAGGCACTACAGATCAGATGGTTTTGGAGAAATTTGGGGACTGGGAGGGTGTCTGTAAAACGTAACTGGGTGGTAGAAGCCAGGGTGTGACCAGACGGCTTGTAAGGCTGGCTGTTAGTGTCAGGGCTGTGAGCTACAGCAGCGCAGCATGTAAGGCATTCAGAGTTGCAGGACAGGCAGTGTCACTACCTCTTACCATTCTGGGTTGAATCCCAAAGTGTCAGAGGTTTTTTTTTCTTTCTCACACTCAGTATGAGTGATGTATGTGGAGGGAGAACATGTGTAAAGGTCTACAGCGCTCCAGGGAAAAACACACAGCTTCTGGCCTTATTTTATTGTCAGCAGCTATAGGAAATATTTCAGAGACGCAAAGGTGCTGTCCTGAGAGTCCCACAACTAAGGAAAAATATGCAAGTTTTTATAATTTAGATCCTACAATCTCTGCAGTACATGGTTACTTTAACAAATAGTATTTTATATTTGCTAGCACAATAATTGCCATCCCAAAATGAAAAATAAAACTCTAGACTGCTGTGTATGCCTTAGTTGGAGTACATTTTTATGTTTTATAGAAGAAAACTACAATAAATCATAGCAAAATTTCCATTTGACCAAAATGTTATGCAGTTGTTTATTGAAATGATGGTCCAACTAAACTTGACCATACTTAATGATGATTAAACAAAGAGCGTGTTGCAGTAAGTCAGACCTATTAATAAAACTGTGTTGCAGAGGGAATAGATAAGAATTGCACAGTTTACACAGTGAATAGTGACAGTATAAACTTGCAATATAGTTTAACTCAGATTGTAAATGCTTTTGCTATGAAACACTAACAGAAAATTCAGTGATTCAGCTAATGAAAAATATTCAGAGGAAAATGTAATGAACCCATAATGCCAAATTAAACTAAGATTAAATATAAGGATTGTATCAGTGATGTTCCCCGATTCAAGCCTGCAACCTGGGTGCCATCTTTGACCCCTCCTTACTCTCCCTTGCCCCACATATATAGCCAAATCCATGTACAAATCCTGTCACTTTTCCATAATATACCTTAAAATCCAGCCTTTTCTATCTGTATAGGAAACTGAAAATCATTTGTGCCCTTATTCCCCATATTCATTCTTGCAACCCCTTCCTTTGTGGTCCCAGTTCCATTCCATCCCTCAAGAATCCATTCAGAATTCAACCACTAAGGTAATCTTCTTTGCTTGTCCATTCTCACAGTGACCCCCCAATCCCTTTCCATAACTCTACATTTCCCCCTTTTGACCACAGTTTTCTTGTCCTTATCTTTAATATCCTTTGTATTTCTGCCTTTCTCTACTTATCTCCTTTTGTATCTTAGCCAGATGAAGGGAAATGATTCTATTAATGCCAGGTTAACACTCACCTCTGCTTCTCCAATAAACATCTTTGCAGGGCTCCAAGCTTCTCTGGGCTGGGTTCTGGAACTGAGAAGGGAACTTGTTAGTCCTGTGCTCTCTGACTCCCCCTGTTGGTGGTTGGGTACTGTGGCAGAAGAAGCAGTCTGATTTGAAAGCAAAAGGATCAAACGCTGGACCAGGGAGTCTGAAACTGGGAGAGGAGGGGAGAGAAACTGAGTGATTTGGACTGGGGCAGTGACTAGGATTCAGTGAAGGAAAATGCTCAGATTGCATAAGGAGTTGGGGGGGGGACAGGAGCAGGGAGTGGCTCAACAAGGATACTGGAATGAGGGGGGCAGGAAACAGAACTGGCAAGGTAACAAGGAGCTGGAGTGCACAGAATAACTGAGACTGGCTGGGCAGAGACTGGGAAAAGAAGCCATTGGATCTGCATCATTATGATTTCCCTAGGACCTCTTGTGAAGAGCATTGGGTTACAAAGACTCTCCACAGGTCTTAAGTAGTGTGGAAGCTATGCACACCAGGCTCAATTTCAGCCCTGGAGAATGCCCTATGGGTTAATTCAATGACACTTGTAAAACAAACCAATGTGAGCAAAGAGGAATCATCGGGCCAGTTAACAGCCCTCTCTCTAAAATGTATAGAGACAAACTAGAATGTGACAATAGCTTTTAGGACAAACAGCGAGGTTAAAAAAAATCTAAGTGATGAAAGATGATGCCTACAAATCCAGTGAACTGATACTTGTAGTCACACATTCAGACCATTAGCAGCAAAAGGAGATTCCTCTTTAAGGTAATATTTCTAGGAAAAGCTGTTCGGCAAAACTAAATTGAGATAACCGTGTTAATCATGTATGAAATCTTCCAGAAGTATTAGAGATTTGAAACATCTCCAGTTTGCTAAATGTAAGCTGATTAAAAGCACACGTGCTGTAGTGTTTATGATATTTCAAAAATGTATGTAGATGATGGAATCAGAAGCAGTAAAAGGTTATGTGCACTTTTTCAGTGAATTAGGCCCCGACCCTGCAAAGACTTACACATATGGTTACCTTTTGTGCAGGTTGAGTAGTCCCATTGACTAAACTCAGTTGAGATCAACCATTCTATGCACAATGCACAAAGTTAAATGTGTGTAAGTCTTTACAGGGTCAGGGCCTTAGATGGCAAGGAACTTTTAACACTTTGACCGTTATGTCACTAAATACCTTTTAGCAAGTTACTGAGCACATTGGTCTGTGATGTTTGTTTTTTATTTGTCAGATACAAAATGTGTTAATCTAAATGAGCCTGTAAGCAGGTTTCCCCTCTAGCCCTGGAAACCCTGGCTGGTAAGGCCCCCTGGAGATTAAACATTCCCCACACTCCACCAGGGTAGTTTCACCAAGTATCTGTATTATGATATCTTGCCTTATGCTCCAGGTACAATGCAATGTAACAGCAGATAGAAAGGGCCTTCTTCTTCCTCCTTGACTCAGTCTTTTGTACTGTTCCCTTTCTTCTCTGAGCTATCCAGCTGGTGAGCTAATTACGTCATTAACTTATCAGGCTCCCTCCAAGTGCAAGTGATCCCCACTAAACTTTCCAAACCCAGTAAGACCACTTAACTCCTTCTGCTCAAGCTCTCTGGTGCTCTGCAGGTTCTAAGTTACCTGGGTATTGGCTCCCCAAAGGGGATCTACTTATAGCTGCTAACAGCAGCCTGTCACAGCGTCTGTAATATGATATGCAGAGCATTCCACTTCTAGATCACTGGTTGAAACCTAACCGTGGTCAGCATTTAAAAGCTGGTACTGTCCATCCTGTGTGAAATTTTTTTGATAGTTTCAGTCCAGCTCTCTGTAGACTGCTCCCAAACTATTACTCTCAGGCCTGGTCTACACTAGGACGGGTGATCGATCTAAGTTATGCAACTTCAGCTACATGAATAACGTATCTGAAGTCGACGTACTTAGACCTATTCACCACAGTGAATCGACTGCTGTCACTCCCCCGTTGACTCTGCCTGTGCCTCTCCTGGGACTGGAGTACAGGAGTCAACAGAAGAGTGCTCAGGGGTTGATTTATTGCGTCTAGACTAGATGCAATAAATCGACCCCCGCTGAATCGATCACTGCCCGCCAATCTGGCGGGTAGTATAGACATAGAATCATAGAATCATAGAATATCAGGGTTGGAAGGGACCTCAGGAGGTCATCTAGTCCAACCCCCTGCTCAAAGCACGACCAATCCCCAATTAAATCATCCCAGCCAGGGCTTTGTCAAGCCTGACCTTAAAAACTTCTAAGGAAGGAGATTCTACCACCTCCCTAGGTAACGCATTCCAGTGTTTCACCACCCTCCTAGTGAAAAAGTTTTTCCTAATATCCAACCTAAACCTCCCCCACTGCAACTTGAGACCATTACTCCTTGTCCTGTCCTCTTCTACCACTGAGAATAGTCTAGAACCATCCTCTCTGGAACCACCTCTCAGGTAGTTGAAAGCAGCTATCAAATCCCCCCTCATTCTTCTCTTCTGCAGACTAAACAATCCCAGTTCCCTCAGCCTCTGCTCATAAGTCATGTGTTCCAGACCCCTAATCATTTTTGTTGCCATTCGCTGGACTCTCTTCAATTTATCCACATCCTTCTTGTAGTGTGGGGCCCAAAACTGGACACAGTACTCCAGATGAGGCCTCACCAATGTCGAATAGAGGGGAACAATCACGTCCCTCGATCTGCTGGCAATGCCCCTACTTATACATCCCAAAATGCCATTGGCCTTCTTGGCAAGAAGGGCACACTGCTGACTCATATCCAGCTTCTCGTCCACTGTCACGCCTAGGTCCTTTTCTGCAGAACTGCTGCCTAGCCATTCGGTCCCTAGTCTGTAGCTGTGCATTGGGTTCTTCCGTCCTAAGTGCAGGACCCTGCACTTATCCTGATTGAACCTCATCAGATTTCTTTTGGCCCAATCCTCCAATTTGTCTAGGTCCCTCTGTATCCTATCCCTGCCCTCCAGCATATCTACCACTCCTCCCAGTTTAGTATCATCCGCAAATTTGCTGAGAGTGCAATCCACACCATCCTCCAGATCATTTATGAAGATATTGAACAAAACCGGCCCCAGGACCGACCCCTGGGGCACTCCACTTGACACCGGCTGCCAACCAGACATGGAGCCACTGATCACTACCCGTTGAGCCCGACAATCTAGCCAACTTTCCACCCACCTTATAGTGCATTCATCCAGCCCATACTTCTTTAACTGACATACCCTCAGTGATTTCACATCATGAAAAGTACTATCATAATTCATAATCTATTTGGCAGTCTCACAGAGAAGGCAGAAATTCAGTAGAAAATGAATCAAACTACTTGACTTTGTTCTTAAAACCAGACCTGAGGAACAGTGGCCCATAATCCTATTCCCATTGAAATCAATTTCTGAACTATCCTTGTCTGTGCAGCAGGGCAAGATAGTTTGTGCTGCTGCTTCCCAAGCTTTACCTCTTTGATAGAGAGAGAGAGAGAGAGAGATTTATGATAAATCTGTGAACTCAATAAATTTCTCAGGAGACGTAAACCATTTTTTCCAGTAAAAATATCAGATATGATACACAGTTCATTAATTACATCTCTCATTGTGAATCAACTTTATGCTAAGAAATCCATAAATGCTACCTTATTTTACTATGCAGCTGATCCCTAATCTCGATCATAAACTATAATTAAATATTTTCTCTGAGATTTTGCTCCTACATGAAAGAATAATCAGAATATTTGTTTTGATCTATTCTAATGTGTCTCTCCCCCTCAGTCCTACTTCCCAGAACCATTTTGTTTGGTGTTTTGTTTGTTTGTTTTTCCCTTCTGTCTTTCCTCCTCTTTTTCCAGTTAGCTGCAGTCTCTCATCTTGTGGCAACCAATAAAGTTATAGTTTGCACACGCATTGTTTAGATTACCTATTATATGTAGAAGAGGTGGTTTTGACATGGAATTTACATTTAGCTATTATGTCTAAATGACTAGCAACTGGAATTTTAATATGTGAAAATTAATTATTTTAATGTTTAAATATAATTGTAAAGAAATAGCAGCTGCTGTTTATTTCATGTCTGTACCTTGTGATTTGTTTGCTAACTCATTCTCACACTGTCAATGCTTGGTGTGGTTTTTTTCACAAAGAGAAGGCAATTAATTCTTCTGTATGCCAGCAGGTGCCACTGCAGCACTCGCTGACAAACAGCAAAGACTGACTGCCGGAGAGAGAGGTTGCAGTATGAATATTCCCAGGTCCAACATTTCACTGACTGCCACTTAGCATGTATTATTATAAAAGGCAAAGATTTTGCAAAATAACTTACTGGAATTAGAATGAGATTTTGCAATACTTTTTTTGCAATAGAAATGATCAGGTGTTGGGAATTAAAGGAAATAATTATTTTATAGTATACTTTCATTCACTGAACACAAAGTGCTTTCCAATGTAGTTATTTATCTGAAGACCCATGTAACAAATGTCAATATAAATATAAATACTCGTTCTCTCCCAGAAGGGATCCCTGGGAAGGGCTTTTCCCCCACTTGCTGCTACACTTCCCCTCAGTAGAGATCACTTTATTTTAAAATGCCTCCCAAGGTCATAGTTTCATTTCTTGAACATAGTTATAAGTAGAGAGGTGTTACATGCATCTATTGCACTGTCATTATTATTTGTTTTTCTCTTTAAAGAAGGTGGTAGAGTGAGTAGTCCGTCACTAGATTTAGAAATGACGCTTCTTCCTAGGTATCAAACAGGGCAGCTGAAAAACAGTTCCCAAACAAATATCTGTGAAAAACTCATTATTTTTTATGATTATTATTTTGGGAGAAGTTTGGAGATTTTACCTTTTGGCAGCAATGCTACTTGCTGGTGACAGAGGAGAAGTAGGAGGAAGGTGACTGTGCAGACACTGACAGCCAAAAAAGGCCCAATTGTATTTCTTTCTAGATAAATCAATAAGAGGAAGAAGCTTCACTAAAAGCACATCTTTTGAACAAGCTCTCTATTAATTAATTGTTAGCCCCAGGAGATAAAGTGATGCCTAAACAAGGAAGAAAGCAAAGCAGTGAATACTAGAAGTAAACTGGGACGGGGGGAGAATGCGGTTTCTACTGAGTTGTTGTAATTTAATAACATACCCTCAAATTCCAGTGTCACCAAAAAGACTACAAGAACATATTCTTCACCTTTAAGGTGCGCAGGTCTTCTGGCTGCAATTTTTTTTTTCAACAATGCAAAAATGGCGAGGATTATGTAAGGTATTAATAGCAAGTAGTATGTAATACAAATTTTGTGTCTAAATATATTCTCATGGAAAAACTAAGGGCTATGTCTTCAAGGGAGTGGAAGATGTAATTTCCAGCTCAAGGAGATATGCCTGCGCTAGGTCTGATTGAGCTGGTGCATGAAAAAATCCAGTGTAGCCACAGCTATACAAGTGGGAGAGGAAGGAGAGCTACAAATGTGATCCTGTCCAAGATTCTAAGTACATACTTAGGGTAGCTAGCTCCTCCGTCTGCTCATGCCACCATGGCTATACTTTTTTATTTATTTATTTATTTTTATTTTTAAGCACCCTAACTCAATCAGACCCAGTGCAGGTATGTCTCTTCAAGCTGGAAACTATATCTTATTGCTCCAGTGTAGATATAGCCCTTAGTTTCTTCTTGAATATATTTAGTCACAGAATTGGTATTATTCACCAATACCTTGTATGCTACTAATACATTGCATCATCCTCACAGTTTATCCATTGTTAAAAACATGTGTGCATCTTAAATGTAAGGAATATGTTCTTTTAGTCTTCTTGGTGAAGGACTACAGCACAAATGTCACTAAAGCACCTTCTGGCACAAAGGTAGACATATCCCAAGTCTAAGTTACTTCCTCAGTGAGGCTTTATGCCTTAAGGTTAATAGGTTTTATGATCTAACATTTAGAGCTCATGAAAAACAGTTTGGAGCTTTAGCTCTTGTGACATCAGACTATCATGAAATTTCCAGGGCATTCTTATTTCAGCCTTGTCAGAAATATCTCCAAATTTTCTGCACTTATGACTCATAGATATTAAGGTCAGAAGGGACCATTATGATCATCTAGTCTGATCTCCTGCACAATGCAAGCCACAGAATCTCACCCACCTGCTCCTGCAATAAACCTCTCACCTATGTCTGAGCTATTGAAGTCCTCAAATCACGGTTTAGAGACTTCAAGGTGCAGAGAATCCTCCAGCAAGTGACCCGTGCCCCATGCTACAGAGGAAGGCGAAAAACCCCCAGGGCCTCTTCCAATCTGCCCTAGAGGAAAATTCCTTCACAACTCCAAATATGGCAATCAGCTGAACCCTGAGCATGTGGGCAAGATTCACCAGCCAGATACCCAGGAAAGAATTCTCTGTAGTAACTCAGATTCCACCCCATCTAACATCCCATCATAGGCCATTGGGCCTATTTACCATGAATAGCTAAAGATCAATTAATTGCCAAAATCATGTTATCCCATCATACCATCTTCTCCAGAAACTTATTGAGTTTAATCTTGAAGCCAGATAGGTCTTTTGCCCCCACTGCTTCCCTTGGAAGGCTATTCCAGAACTTCACTCCTCTGATGGTTAGAAACCTTTATCTAATTTCAAGTCTAAACTTCCCAATGGCCAGTTTATATCCATTTGTTCTTGTGTCCACATTGGTTACTGAGCTTAAATAATTCCTCTCCCTCCCTGGTATTTATCCCTCTGATATATTTATAGAGAGCAATCATATCTGCCCTCAACCTTCTTTTGGTTAGGCTAAACAAGTCAAACTACTTGAGTCTCCTTTCATAAGACAGGTTTTCCATTCCTCAGATCATCCTAGTAGCCCTTCTCTGTACCTGTTCCAGTTTAAATTCATCTTTCTTAAACGTGGGAGACCAGAACTGCACACAGTATTCCAGATGAGGTCTCACAAGTGCCTTGTATAACAGTACTAACACCTCCTTATCTCTACTGGAAATACCTCGCCTGATGCATCCCACCGCATTAGCCTTTTTCACGGCCATATCACATTAGCAGCTCATAGTCATCCTGTGATCAACCAATACTCCAAGGTCCTTCTCCTCCTCCATTACTTCTAATTGATGCGTCCCTAGCTTATAACTAAAATTCTTGTTGTTAATCCCTAAATGCATGACCTTACACTTCTCACTATTAAATTTCATACTATTAGTATTACTCCAGTTTACAAGGTCATCCAGATCCTCCTGCATGATATCCCAGTCCTTCTCTAAATTGGCAATACCTCCCAGGTTTGTATCATCCGCAAACTTTATTAGCACTCTCCCACTTTTTGTGCCGAGGTCAGTAATAAAAAGATTAAATAAGATTGGTCCCAAAACTGATCCCTGAGGAACTCCACTGGTAACCTCCCTCCAGTCTGACAGTTCACCTTTCAGTATGACCCACTGTAATCTCCCTTTTAACCAATTCCTTATCCACCTTTTAGTTTTCATATTGATCCCCATCTTTTCCAATTTAACTAATAATTCCTCATGTGGCACAGTATCAAACGCCTTACTGAAATCTAGGTAAATTAGATCCACTGCGTTTCCTTTGTCTAAAAAATCTGTTACTTTCTCAAAGAAGGAGATCAGGTTTGTTTGGCATGATCTACTTTTTGTAAAACCATGTTGTATTTTGTCCCATTTACAATTGACCTCAATGTCCTTAACTACTTTCTCCTTCAAAATTTTTTCCAAGACCTTGCATACTACAGATGTCAAACTAACAGGCCTGTAGTTACCCGGATCACCTTTTTTTCCTTTCTTAAAAATAGGAACTATGTTAGCAAATCTCCAGTCATACAGTACAACCCCTGAGTTTATAGCTTCATTAAAAATTCTTGCTAATGGGCTTGCAATTTCATGTGCCAATTCCTTTAATATTCTTGGATGAAGATTATCTGGGCCCCCCAATTTAGTCCCATTAAACTGTTCGAGTTTCGCTTCTACCTCAGATATGGTAATATCTACCTCCATATCCTCATCCCCAATTGTCATGCTACCTTTATCCCTAAGATCCTCATTAGCCTTATTAAAGACTCAGGCAAAGGATTTGTTTAGATATTGGGCCACACCTAGATTATCCTTAACCTCCACTCCATCCTCAGTGTTTAGCGGTCCCACTTCTTCTTTCTTTGTTTTCTTCTTATTTATATGGCTATAGAACCTTTTACTGTTGGTTTTAATTCCCTTTGCAAGGTCCAACTCTACTTGACTTTTAGCCTTTCTCACTTTATCCCTACATGTTCTGACCTCAATAAGGTAGCTTTCTTTGCTGATCCCTCCCATCTTCCACTCCCTGTATGCTTTCTGCTTTTTCTTAATCACCTCTCTGAGATGCTTGCTCATCCAGTTTGGTCTACAACTCCTCCCTACGAATTTTTTCCCCTTTCTTGGGATGCAGGCTTCAGATAGCTTCTGCAGCTTTGACTTGAAGTAATCCCAGGCCTTCTCTGCCTTTAGATCCATACATTCTTCAGTCCAATCCACACCCCTAACTAATTTCCTTAATGTTTGAAGTCAGCCCTTTTGAAATCAAAAAACCTAGTCTCAGATTTATTTTTGTTTATCCTTCCATTCAGTTTGAACTGAATTAGCTCATGATCACTTGAACCAAGGTTGTCCCCTACAACCATTTCTTCTATGAGGTCCTCACTACTCACCAAAACCAAATCTAAAATGGCATCCCCTCTAGTTGGTTCAGAAACTACTTGATGAAGGAATCCATCAGCTATCACATCTAGGAAAATCTGAGCCCTATTATTATTACTAGCACTCTGGAAAGTTAAAGTCTCCCATAACCACGCAATTTCCTTTAGTATTTACTTCATTAAAAACATTAGAGAGGTCTCTATCCATATCCAAATTGTATTCCAGCGGTCTGTAGCACACCCCAAGTACTATCACAGGGGAGGCTCTAGTAGTTTTCTTCCCCAATGTGATTTTTGCCCAGACGGACTCTGTCTTATCCATTCCATCACTTCTTATTTCTTTACAGTCTACCTCATCCTTGATATACAATGCTACTCCACCACCTTTACCTTTATTTCTATCTTCCCTAAACAGCACATACCCTTATATACCCTCAATAGCTGTAGTCCAGTCATGACTACTATTCCACCATGTTTCTGTTATCCCTATAATATAAAATCAAACCAAAAGTGATGATAAAACTTTGAAAGTCCTATGAATGTAACAAGCCAATTCCTGTTTTTTTAGAAGCCAATTTTTCAAAATAACTCTAATATCTTTAGTTTCAATACTACAGTGATTGTATCAGAGTTCAGAAGCTTACTTATAAAAACATGGTCTCCAGGCCTGAATTTTCAGAGGTAGTCTGAGAAAAGCAACTCCCATTGACACATGGGAGTGGAGAGTGCTTTGCACCACTGAAAATTAGGCCCCTTTGTTTGACCTTCATCAAACACTTTTTGACTGGCTGATCATTCAGTCCCCTTCTACAGATTAGTGAGGCAGTAAATAGGGAAGAACTAGAATGGATTTCTAATCAAGTGAGACATAATATATGCAGAATTATAACTTTAATACACTATTTTTGTGCCAAAGAATTTAACTGGAACCGACAAATGGCACCACTTTCAATGCACTTAAGAAAACTGGTTGTTACACAAATGGGAAATTGTCTGATAAGATTGTAATCCTATTGTCTTTCTGAGATGCTGCATTCTCCAGCCTTGCCTTAAGAATACTGTACAGAGTTATCAATTTTCTCTTCTTTCCTAGCAGTTCACTCTCTCTCTCTTCTTGGATTATCAATCTATCCTATCCCCTCACCAATTATTCTATTTTTGGGAATACTGAATACAAATTGCTAAATACAAGACTGGTTATTAAAAGATAAAAATCCTAGTACAAATGAGAGGTGAAATTTTTGGACAAAACTTTTTTCATGGGAAAATACTGATTCAGGTGATCAAACATTTTGTCAGGGCTTTTTTTGTTGTTGAAAATCTGCCCTCCAAAAAAATCTGAAAAAGTCAAAGATTTCATTTCAACATTTTCTAAACTAAACCTTTTCAGTTTTGTTTCAAATTTTGCTTAAATTTTATTGTCTGCTTTAAATGATTGAAAAAATACCTCAAACAAAACTAAACATTTTGTTTCAGGATGAATAAAACATTTTGTTTGACCTGAAATGCATTTTCTGACTTCTTCATTGTGCCAAAAAACCCTCCCAACAACCTGTGACAGGGCATGTGCGCCCCGCACTGGGACTGCGGGGGTTAACCCCTCACTGTGGGCTGAGGAAGCCATGCCCCCACGGCCCTACTGGGCATGTTCAAAGTGCAACACCAGTATAAGAGGGAACAACCTGGCTCAGTCTGGGCTGACTGCTATAGGGGAAGGAGGTATGCTGCCAGCTCCTGCACTTTATGATGTGGAGGCCAGCCAGATGACAGCACCCCTCAACCCCAAGGCACTGGATGCTACCATGGGAGAAGAAACTGGGGGAACGAGGAAGCCAGAAGATGCAGAGAAGCTGGTAGGAAATAACCCAGGGAGTCTTTGCGGGGAGTTGGTTGGACAGCCTGAGGCTAGCTCGGAGTGTTTTGACCGGATCCCCGCTGAGCTGGTGGCAGGCAACCCTGCCACCAACAGGGCCCTGGGTTGGGACCCTGTGGAGAGGGAGGGCCCAGGTTCCCCTATCCTGGCTGCTGCCCACCCTGGGGTAGCAGCCCATCCTGACAGTGACTGACTCTGGCTGCTAGGCCATACAGCCCCAAGCCAGGGCCAGGGGGCAGTTATTGTCTCTGGCCACTAGGCTGCACAGCCCTGAGCTGGGGGTGTGCAGGCACAACTGCTGGCCTATCAAGATTCGTGCCCTGCCCCAGGAGGGAACGGGCTATTCCTGACCTACGACACAACCCCCAAACAAAACTTAGTTTTAGGTTGACCCAAAACACTTTTATTTTTTTTGATTTAGCCACTGAACTGAAGAATCAGTGATTTGCATAGCTCAATTACAAATGTCCCAACAGAAATGACCTTTCTGTTCACGTTCTTTAGCGCAGCCCAACATTCTACCAGTGATACTAGAACATCTAAACATGAAACCTATACACTCTGAGATTTAGGGTCCTCTCTCTCAACTGAATAACGTTGGCTGAGAAATAACATCTGTTTTTTTTTTTTTTTTACTGTCAAACCCCAGAGATGGGGTGCTGCGGATGAGATAAAAATAGGAGCCAGAGTGGAATTCTGGTGTTTCAACCAGAATTTCTCACCGGGTTACTGAGAAAATCAGACAGCCGCTGCAGAAAGAGAGGTGGGGCCATATCCCAAACCTTCCCTGTACTTGTAGGTGTTCAGTTTAGCTGCAGCCACTGTACTAGCAGACAGGAGAGTCTGTGCTTCCAAATGAGATTATGCCTAGCCCCAACTTATGCACTCTTTCCCACCTATGCTCACTCATACAGAACTGGCAGCAGCCTGGCCCTGTGGTAGAAGAGTGAGGAAACCCATAGAATCACTTCTTTTATTAATGTATTGAAAGTGTTATTACATTATTCTATTTCCACCTTCAAGTACATGTCCCATGTTTGCTGGTCACAATATTCAGCACTGCTTAATTTGCTAAGTGCTTCATCATGTCCCCTGCCTTTTTGTTTAACCTCCCCCCTGCAAAAAAACCTCCAACCAACCAAACCCAAACAAAACTATGAAGCACCAGCTATCAATAATCTCTGGAGGCTGGATACTATGTGGGTTTTTGGTGATTATTTTTTTTCTGGATCACTGATCTGGTATTCCATAGTTTATAGGTCTGTGGCCTACACAAAAGGCAAGTGACATGACCAATGAAAAATATGGTACTCTCCACATCCATTAGAATTTTGAACATGTTTGTTTCTACTGCATTGTTTTTCATCTTCATGTTTATCTGTTCACTTGCGGTGAAACATTTAGTCATAACTGTGCCCATTTCTCCTCTCTGTTCTGTCTTTGACAGATAGCACTGATCTACAGTGTGAAAAAATGCTGAGATTAGTTACAAGGGAAATAAACTGTTCAGCATACACAATCTTCCCCTGAAGGAATCAGTCCAGCTGTTTCACAATTAGCAAATACTTTTAAAGAAATGTAGTGTTGCAAAGAAGAAAGAACCCAAAACAGTTATTTTTGACTTTTATAGCTAGTTCTCCATTTGAATTAGAAGAGTATTTCTTATTGAGGACTATAATGGTTAATATAAACCCTTCAGGCTCCTGTGCTGACACAATTACCAGCTATAGAATTAGAGGCAGAGCACCAGCAGCTGCTTCATCAAGACCCTGAAAGTGAGATTAATGTGGCTAAAGACCAACAGAAAAAATACAAATATACCATATTTTATCAAACTTTCTCTCTTGCCTCATCCAAATAAATTACAACTGTCACCTCATGTAATGTAGACACAGGAAATAAGCAGATTACACACTTCAACAAATGGCCACGTGAATCCATTTTAATGCAGACCAGTCTTTTTAGCAATATTCGAACCTTCAAGATTACATTCTAAGTCACACAGTTTGATTCCCAAAGGTGTACAGTAATAAGAACAGAATTGTTCTGCATGTGTTCATCCTCACCGACCCCATTTCTTACTAAAATATGCTGGGACCAATCTACTTGCAACTTCCATAGAATACTCAGGCGTAACATGCTGGTTACTTTTTACAGAAGAATCCTCCCTACCTGACTGCCTTTATAAATGAAACTGTGTGTGTATATGAGTAGATCTCAGTTGAAAACTACAGATAAAAACCAAGGGGTATTCACACCATTGTGTGTAGAGTACTCTGGTTAAGAAAAACTTTAAGTGGTACCCCATTAAGGAGAATGGCCAAAGGTGTCACTATACAGCTTGACATTAGGGTTGTGCTTGGTCAATATTTGAATGATTCCTCCAAGGAGCTATGCTGAACATTCAGACCATGTCCCTTGTTGTTCATTTGGCTGTCTGTCTCCAAAGGGCTAAAATGTCAATGAAAGCTAAACATTCTTTTAGGAAATGGATTCATGTTACCTTGTTCTGTGATACTATCCTATCTCAGTCTACGCTGGGCCAGACTAGAACAGTACTAGGAACAGATCGCCTAGAAACACATAGATCAGCGGTTCTCAAACTGTGTGTTGGGATCCCAAAGTGGGTCACAACCCCATTTTATGGGGTTGCCAGGGCTGACTTAAACTTCCTGGGGCCCAAAGCCTGAGCCCCACCACCCAGGGTCGAAGTCTGAGGGCTTCAGCCCTGGGTGGTGGGGCATACGTTACAGGTTCCCTACCTGGGTCTGAAGCCCTTGGGCTTTGGCCCCCCATCTCAGGGCAGTGGCGCTCAGGCTTTGCCCCTGCCCCTCCCCAGGGTGGCGGGGTCAGGCAGTCTCAGTCTTCGGCTTCAGTCCCCGCTCTCCTGGGGTTGTGTAGTAATTTTTGTTGTCAGAAGGGGGATCATAGTGCAATGAAGTTTGAGAACCCCTGACCTAGAAGGTTCAGTTAGCGGCATTGGTGAGTTAGTAGGTGGCATTGTTCCCTGTCCATCATCTTACATAGTTTGAAAGTGCACTGTGCTGCTAGAAATGCTTTCTGCTGGAGGAGACAAGCCAAATTCCTGAGTACAGTTGCATAACATTTGCATTTTCTGGTTTTTTTTAAACTTTTCACAATATTTTGCCTAACTTTGCATTCCCATGCCAAGTTTGCTATATTACTAACTTCCATTAAATGGTACATGCCCCATGGTCTGTTCAGGTTTGTACTGGGGCTGCTGCACAGACTACACTGCTATTTTAGCATGCTAGCTTGAGCAGAGCTAACATGGGTCCCTTCTGGCTCAAACATAGATGTTCCCATAGAGACTATCTACAGTTCCAGTAAGATTTTTTAAAAATATATACATATTCACCATGTTGACCAAGCAGGGATTACAGAATACACAAATCCACTCCCTTCCCTCTGTTCAGACATTCAAAACACAAAACAAACAAAAACCAAAACACTAGCAAATCTCTGTGAAGAGATTAAGGTTGAAAGAAACAGTGATGGAAACATGCTAACTGCTACTTTTGTTCCTGGTATACATCAAAACAATGAGGAAGGAATGAGGACTCAGTCTGCCTTATTCCATCTTTCGAGTGACAACTTATCCGTGTAGTTCTCTTGTTTGTTAACTGAATACTTGGCAACATTCCATACATTGCAGAGCATGACCACTTGACTTGAACCAGTTGGGTTTGAACACCCTTTTGAACTGTTTTTACTCGCATTGAAAGTGACTTAAAGCAGTGTTCTTTAGCAGATTAATTCTTAATATCAAATTTTGCTGACTTATTCAAGCCACCTGGTTTTGTTCCTTTAACAACTCAGTCCAATAAAAATAGAAATAAGTAAGCCACTAAAGGTTTTATTGAAAATGTAAACGATGATTTGTTGTAGTTATTTTTTTAACATCAGTTTTTACGCCTGAAGCATAGTAACTTCTTGACTTGGGGCTTTTGCAGCATGCACACAATAATACACTCTGATAAATTAAAGGCAATCTTCCATAATAGCCTTACCCAATTATATTGCTTTTACACATGGAAGCAATCGCTATGATATTAGTGATTTCTTCGTCGTTCAAGCCAACTAACCCCTGCCCTGATCTAGAATGAATTTTATGATGGTTTTGAAGTCAAAGGTTGAACATAAGAGTTACATGTATTCCTGTTTGCTTTGAAATAAATGGCAAAACTTTTTTGGGGATTAGATTTATCTGTGTAGGAGCCGGGGGAGCAAATTGTATGCCTTTGTGCTTCCAGGCAGCTGTGCAAGGGGGGGATTCACTTCAGGAGAAAGCAAATGGCTAGTCTGTGCTCTTGTCTGGTGAAAGAAAGGGATTTGCTATTCTATTCTGAATAGGTTCTTATACTCTGTCCAACACCTAGTATCTGAGTGGCTGAGCAGTAGTGCATTAAACAATGTGACTACCATCTTTTCACTTCTTCCCCTGGGGAGAGGATGAAAACTAATATGTATGTGCAGGGGAATATTTTGTTTGGGAATGTTATTTATAATAATATATGCATACAACATATAGCTCTGTGTGTGCGTGCATGTGCACACATTAGAGAAGGCAGGGTCAAAGAAATGTGTCTTGCATTTAGAGTGGAAGGTGGTGAGGTTTGTGATGGTCCATAGTTGCTGTGGCAGGAAGGTGACCCCTAGCTTGATCACTCTATACTGATTTCTGAATGTTGATCTAGGGCCTTGAGCAGAGACATAAGTCTGGGTTTTTTCCCCAGATTTCAAAACTGCCTCCTTGGGATCACTCCCTGTTGCTCATCAAAGATGTTTATCCTACAGATGTTTCTTTCTGAGAACAAACTGGAAAGTGATGTGCTGTCCTTGGAGGAAACTATACCAGAAAGACTGATTGACAATGGCCAGTGTGGAACTCGGCAGTTAGGCTTATGTTGCTACTTATTGTGGAAGTGGTCATGGGGAGGTACATTGTTGAAAAAGTACATGATGCTATTGTTTTCAGGGCCTAGGAACAAGGTTCCCAAAGCAGGGTAGGTTAGTGAGTGATCAAGCTGGAACTGTGTGTTTCCAGCTGCCCTCTCTAATTTCTACCAAGATAGCAAGGCAAGATGGAAGATATAATTTCATAGGGATTTTTTTTAAAGGACAAAAGAAACCATTAGATCAGGGAGATTATTATGAGTTGAAAAGCTGGTTTGTAAGTTGTCACCTACTCCAGAACCAGTGGATTTTGTGAAGGAGAAAAAGGTAATGGCAACATTAGCCATATCTCACAAATGCAGATGAAAATCACACTTGCATTCCATACAGACAAAGATCACTTGAAAATATACTTTTATGAATGAAGTGTTGCCAGTCATGCTATTAGCCTGTTCCTCCCTGGATCCCAGCAAGCCAAGAACTGTCGTGCTGCTTATAAAACAGAAGGAATGCATACCTTCCACATGCATGTAAAATGTCCTAGGGCAAAAATGAGACTAAAGCAACGATAACAATAATACTGTTAGCACAGGAAACAGAAAAATGTTAATGATCTGTGCTAGAGGCATTTGTTTAGCAGACTTTATTCTATTCAGTATGAATAGAAAATCCTCAAAAACAGTTTGCTGTTCATGATATCAGACATATCCATAGAAACATTGCATCAGTATTCGATTTTAAATCTATTTGGATTCTTTAATTTTTATGCTCAGACATTGGAGGTTTCCACAAATTTGCACATGCCCATGTGTTAAACTAACACTCCATATAGGACAGAGTAAGAGTTAATCCTATCCTTTCCCTCATGAATCATTTCAATAAACACAACATTCAAGAAAATTGTAAAGTGTGTATGGACAACTCAAGAATAAAAGAGGCTAAATCTGTACAAATCAGCTAAACTCTAATCACTACAACTCTTTACTTAGTAATTTATTTTAAGTGGCCTGAAAGGGGCATATATTAGAGCTCCATATTTCTATTAAGAAATAACATTTTTTCTTCGTGCCATCGTTCACTTTTTTCTTGTCTTCTCACAGACCCATCTGTTTCAAAGACTGTGATACCCTTTCCTTTGCTCCTATAACTCTCTCTGCTCTACCACATCTGTCTGTCCATCCAGAAGTATGTCAAGTAGGTCTCTGCATTAGACCTCTGTTTTTTTTCTTTAATCTTTTCTTTCTGCTAAAAAAAATCATGATATGTGCAATGCTGCATTGGGAAAAGTACAGAACTGTACTATCCCAGCATGAGCACCCAGCCACCGTCAAGTGAGCAGCAGGAATATGCTTGCTACTACACCACTGTCTAGAGTGCAGCATATTTCCTTCTCAAGGAGAAATTATTTCCTTCTCAAGGACTGTAATTATGCCTGGTCCTTATATAGGAGGTGCATTGTGGAGAGGCTGTTTATAATAACTCTTGGGTACAATCTAACTCTTCTTTGATTCTTCCTCTTTCGGCCACGGTTCCCTCTTGTTCTCTCAAGTACAATTAGATACCATCAGGAACAATCCTTCACTGCGCTAGGTAATACGTCTTTGCCACTTTATGTTCTATAAATCCTCTAGTTCTCCTTCAAAGTCCAAATCCTCTGTATTTTTGAATGTCCTCACCCCATCCCCATCCCTTACTCATTCTTCCTCTCCCCCAGCTCTCTTCATAGAAGAAATTCTTTAAATGCATTAGGAGCAAGTGAGAGACGAGGAAAAGTGTAGGTACTTTACTAAGTGGAAGGAGAGCTAGTAACTGATGACATCGAGACAACTCAGGTGCTTAATCCCTGTCTTCCTTTTGTCTTCACTAAAAAAGTTGTTGATGACCAGAAACTCAACACCGTTAATATTAACAACCAGAGGGAAGAAATGCAAGCCAAAATAGGGAAAGACTGGGTTAAAGAATATTTAGATATGTTAGACATATTCAAGTCAGCAGGGCCAGATTAAATTAATCCTAGAGTATTTAAGGAACTAGCTAAAGCAATCTCAGAGCCATAAGCAATTATCTTTGAGACCTGCTGGATGACGAGTGAGGTCCCAAAAGACTGGAGAAGGACAAATATAATAGCTGTCTTTAAAAAGGGGAACAAAGAGGATCCAGGGAATTGTAGACCATTCACCCCAGCCTCAATATCTGAAGAAATACTGGAGCAAATTATTAAACAATCAGTCTGTGACCATCTGGAGGATAATAGGGTTATAAAGAATAGTCAGCATGGATTTGTCAAGAACAAATCATGCCAAACCAACTTAATTTCCTTCTTTGATAGGATTACCGACCTAGTGGACAGGGGGAAGCATTAGATGTGAGATACCTGTATTTTAGTAAGGCTTTAGACACAGTTCCACATGACATTCTCATAAGTAAACTAGGGAAATGTGGTCTAGATGAATTTTCTATAAGGTGGGTGCACAACTGGTTGAAAGACTGTACTTTCAATTATTGAGTAATTATTGATAATTTTCAAGTAATTATCAATGATTTGCTGTCAGATTGGGAGGGTGTATCAGGTGGAATCCCACAGAGGTCAGTCCTGTGTCACTATTTTCATTAATGACTTGGATAATGGAACAGAGTGTGTGCTTATAAAATTTGAAGATAACATCAAGCTGGGAGGGGTTGCAAGCACTTTGGAGGACAGGTTTAAAATTTAAATGATGTTGACAAAGTGGAGAATTGGTTTGAATTCAACAAGATGAAATTCAATAAATACAAGTGAAAAGTACTTCTCTTAGGAAGGAAAAATCAATTACACATCTACAAAATGGAGAATAATTTTCTAGGTGGTAGTAATGCTGAAAAGGATCTGAGGGTTGTAATGGATCACAAATTGAATATGATGTCAATATGATGTAGCGTCAAAAAAGGCTAATATGATTCTGGAGTGTTGTATGTAAGACATGGGAGGTAATTGTCCTGCTTTACTCTGAACTGCTGAGGCCCCGACTGGAATCTGCATCCAATTCTGGACACCACACTTTAGGAACGATGTGGACAAATTGGAAAGCAACAAAAATGATTAAATTGGAGAGCAACAAAAATGATTCAAAGGCTTTGAAAATGTGACCTATGAGGAAAGGTTGAAAAAAACTGAGCATGTTTAGTCTTGAGAAAAGAATACTGACCCGACAAGTCTTCCAATATCTTAAGGGCTGTTATAAAGAGGATGGTGATCAATTGTTCTCCATGTCCACTGAAGGTAGGACAAGAAGTAATGGGATTAATCTGCAGCAAGGGAGATTTAGTTTAGATATTAGGAGACAGTTTCTAACTGTACAAACAGTTAAGCTCCAGAATAGGTTTCCAAGGGAGGTTGTGGGGTCCTCATCATTGGAAGCTTTTAAAAACAAATTGAACAAACACCTGTCAAGGATGGTCTAGGTTTACTTGGTCCTGCCAAAGAGCAAGCGGCTGGATTTCATTATTTCTTGAGGTTCCTTTCTACATTTCTATGATTCTTTAGCTCCTTTCTCTGCCAGCCTCTTTCTCTACTTCCAGCCACCTACCACCAATCTCTACTTTTTAATTCCAATTAATTCTTCCTAATGCAAATATCTATCAGTAGGCATTGAAGGATTAGATCGTTATCAGTAAATGTCTATTTCATCAAAATTGGTGACAAAAATATTTCCACCGATGATCAAAATGTACAGATTGGCAAAGTAGGGGTATCGCTGCTTCAGAGCATATTAGAGTTTGATTTAAAGATATTTACTTTATATATTTTGACATGATGTTCATAATTGGTAGTTTTAACAGTTATAAAGGTTTAACATTTTGATTCTCAATAACTACTGGCAACTACTGTCATTAAATGGCTAACCCTCCCCCCCCCATTGTCTGACACTCCCTAATTTCCTGTAACTGTGGAAAATTTAAATGGATAAACAGTTTTACATTCTTTATGGATGCAAACCAAGTACAATATTTTTGACGGTATATTATTTTTGGTTTGTTGAAATGCTTCCAGGTAGAGCCTCTTAGCCCTGGTCTACACTAGGAGTTTAGGTCAAATTTAGCAGCATTAAATCGATGTAAACCTGCACCTCTCCACACGATGAAGCCCTTTTTTTCGACTTAACGGGCTCTTAAAATCGATTTCCTTACTCCACCCCTCACAAGTAGATTAGCGCTTAAATCGGCCTTGCTGGGTCAAATTTGCTGGGTACTGTGGACACAATTAGACGGTATTGGCCTCTGGGAGCTATCCCAGAGTGCTCCATTGGGACCGCTCTGGACAGCACTCTTAACTCAGATGCACTGGCCAGGTAGACAGGAAAAGGCCCGCGAACTTTTGAATTTCAATTTCCTGTCTGGCCAGCGTGGCAAGCTGCAGGTGACCATGCAGAGCTCATCAGCAGAGGTGAGCATGATAGAGTTCCAGAATTGCAAAAGAGCTCCAGCATGGACTGAACGGGAGGTATGGGATCTGATCGCTGTATGGGGAGAGGAATCCGTGCTATCAGAACTTCATTCCAGTTTTCGAAATGCCAAAACATTTGTCAAAATCTCCCAGGGCATGAAGGACAAAGGCCATAACAGGGACCAGAAGCAGTACCACGTGAAACTTAAGGAGCTGAGACAAGCCTACCAGAAAACCAGAGAGGTAAACGGCCACTCCGGGTTAGAGCACCAAACATGCCGCTTCTATGATGAGCTGCATGCCCTTTTAGGGGATTCAGCCACCACTACCCCAGCTGTGTTGTTTGACTCCTTCAATGGAGATGGAGGCAACATGGAAGCAGGTTTTGGGGATGAGGAAGATGATGATGAGGAGGAGGTTGTAGATAGCTCACAGCAAGCAAGCGGAGAAACCAGTTTTCCTGACAGCCAAGAACAGTTTCTCATCCTGGACCTGGAGCCAGTACCCCCCAAACCCACCCAAGGCTGCCTCCTGGACCCAGCAGGTGGAGAAGGCACCTCCGGTGAGTGTACCTTTTAAAATACTATACATGGTTTAAAAGCAAGCATGTGAAAGGATTAATTTGCCCTGGCATTCGCGGCTCTCCTGGATGTACTCCCAAAGCCTTTCCAAAAGGTTTCTGGGGAGGGCAGCCTTATTGCGTCCTCCATGGTAGGACACTTTACCACTCCAGGCCAGTAGAACGTACTCGGGAATCATTGTACAACAAAGCATTGCAGTGTATGTTTGCTGGCATTCAAACAACATCCGTTCTTTACCTCTCTGTGTTATCCTCAGGAGAGTGATATCATTCATGGTCACGTGGTTGAAATAGGGTGCTTTTCTTCAGGGGTGCCCGTTCCTGCTGGGCTGTTTGCCTGTGGCTGAACAGAAATGTTATAGAATCACAGAATCATAGAATATCAGGGTTGGAAGGGACCTCAGGAGGTCATTTAGTCCAACCCCCTGCTCAAAGCAGGACCAATCCCCAATTAAATCATCCCAGCCAGGACTTTGTCAAGCCTGACCTTAAAAACTTCTAAGGAAGGAGATTCTACCACCTCCCCAGGTAACCCATTCCAGTGTTTCACCACCCTCCTAGTGAAAAAGTTTTTCCTAATATCCAACCTAAACCTTCCCCACTGCAACTTGAGACCATTACTCCTTGTCCTGTCCTCTTCTACCACTGAGAATAGTCTAGAACCATCCTCTCTGGAACCACCTCTCAGGTAGTTAAAAGCAGCTATCAAATCCCCCCTCATTCTTCTCTTCTGCAGACTAAACAATCCCAGTTCCCTCAGCCTCTCCTCATAAGTCATGTGTTCCAGACCCCTAATCATTTTTGTTGCCATTCGCTGGACTCTCTCCAATTTATCCACATCCTTCTTGTAGTGTGGGGCCCAGAACTGGACACAGTACTCCAGATGAGGCCTCACCAATGTCGAATAGAGGGGAACAATCACGTCCCTCGATCTGCTGGCTATGCCCCTACTTATACATCCCAAAATGCCATTGGCCTTCTTGGCAACAAGGGCACACTGCTGACTCATATCCAGCTTCTCGTCCACTGTCACCCCAGGTCCTTTTCCGCAGAACTGCTGCCTAGCCATTCAGTCCCTAGTCTGTAGCTGTGCATTGGGTTCTTCCGTCCTAAGTGCAGGACCCTGCACTTATCCTTATTGAACCTCATCAGATTTCTTTTGGCCCAATCCTCCAATTTGTCTAGGTCCCTCTGTATCCTATCCCTGCCCTCCAACGTATCTACCCCTCCTCCTAGTTTAGTATCATCCGCAAATTTGCTGAGGGTGCAATCCACACCATCCTCCAGATCATTTATGAAGATATTGAACAAAACCGGCCCCAGGACCGACCCCTGGGGCACTTCACTTGACACCGGCTGCCAACTAGACATGGAGCCATTGATCACTACCCGTTGAGCCTGACAATCTAGCCAACTTTCTACCCACCTTATATTGCATTCATCCAGCCCATACTTCTTTAACTTGCTGACAAGAATACTGTGGGAGACTGTGTCAAAAGCTTTGCTAAAGTCAAGAAATAATACATCCACTGCTTTCCCTTCATCCACAGAACCAGTAATCTCATCATAGGAGGCGATTAGATTAGTCAGGCATGACCTTCCCTTGGTGAATCCATGCTGACTGTTCCTGATCACTTTCCTCTCATGTAAGTGCTTCAGGATTGATTCTTTGAGGACCTGCTCCATGATTTTTCCGGGGACTGAGGTGAGGCTGACTGGCCTGTAGTTCCCAGGATCCTCCTTCTTCCCTTTTTTAAAGATTGGCACTACATTAGCCTTTTTCCAGTCATCTGGGACTTCCCACGTTCGCCACGAGTTTTCAAAGATAATGGCCAATGGCTCTGCAATCACAGCCGCCAATTCCTTTAGCACCGTCGGATGCAACTCGTCCGGCCCCATGGACTTGTGCACGTCCAGCTTTTCTAAATAGTCCCTAACCACCTCTTTCTCCACAGAGGGCTGGCCATCTACTCCCCATGTTGTGATGCCCAGCGCAGCAGTCTGGGAGCTGACCTTGTTAGTGAAGACAGAGGCAAAAAAAGCATTGAGTACATTAGCTTTTTCCACATCCTCTGTCACTAGGTTACCTCCCTCATTCAGTAAGTGGCACACACTTTCCTTGGCTTTCTTCTTGTTGCCAATATACCTGAAGAAACCCTTCTTGTTACTCTTGACATCTCTTGCTAGCTGCAGCTCCAGGTGCGATTTGGCCCTCCTGATTTCATTCCTACATGCCCAAGCAATATTTTTATACTCGTCCCTGGTCATTTGTCCAATCTTCCACTTCTTGTAAGCTTCTTTTTTATGTTTAAGATCTGCTAGGATTTCACCATTAAGCCAGGATGGTCGCCTGCCATATTTACTATTCTTTCGACTCATTGGGATGGTTTGTCCCTGTAACTTCAACAGGGATTCCTTGAAATACAGCCAGCTCTCCTGGACTCCTTTCCCTTTCATGTTAGTCCCCCAGGGGATCCTACCCATCCATTCCCTGAGGGAGTCGAAGTCTGCTTTCCTGAAGTCCAGGGTCCATATCCTGCTGCTTACCTTTCTTCCCTGTGTCAGGATCCTGAACTCAACCAACTCATGGTCACTGCCTCCCAGATTCCCATCCACTTTTGCTTCCCCCACTAATTCTTCCCAGGTCAAGAAAAGCTCCCCCCCAGTTGGCTCCTCTAGCACTTGCACCAGGAAATTGTCCCCTACGCTTTCCAAAAACTTCCTGGATTGTCTATGCACCGCTGTATTGCTCTCCCAGCAGATATCAGGAAAATTAAAGTCACCCATGAGAACCAGGGCGTGCGATCTAGTAGCTTCTCTGAGTTGCCGGAAGAAAGCCTCATCCACCTCATCCCCCTGGTCCGGTGGTCTATAGCAGACTCCCACCACTACATCACTCTTGTTGCTCACACTTCTAAACTTAATCCAGAGACACTCAGGTTTTTCTGCAGTTTCCTACCGGAGCTCTGAGCAGTCATACTGCTCCCTTACATACAGTGCTACTCCCCCACCTTTTCTGCCTGTCCTTCCTGAACAGTTTATAACCATCCATGACAGTACTGCAGTCATGTGAGTTATCCCACCAAGTCTCTGTTATTCCAATCACGTCATAATTCCTTGACATCACCAGGACCTCCAGTTCTCCCTGCTTGTTTCCAAGGCTTTGTGCATTCGTATATAAGCACTTGAGATAACCTGCTGATTGCCCCTCATTCTCAATATGAGGCAGGAGCCCTCCCCTCACAGACGTTCCTGCCTGTGCTTCCTCCCGGTATCCCGCTTTCCTACTTACCTCAGGGCTTTGGTCTCTTTCCCCCGGTGAACCTAGTTTAAAGCCCTCCTCACTAGGTTAACCAGCCTGCTCGCAAAGATGTGCTTTCCTCTCTTCGTAAGATGGAGCCCGTCTCTGCCCAGCACTCCTCCCTCATGGAACACCATCCCATGGTCAAAGAATCCAAAGCCTTCTCTCCGACACCACCTGCGTAGCCATTCGTTGACTTCCACGATTCGACGGTCCCTTCCCAGGCCTTTTCCTTCCATGGGGAGGATGGACGAGAACACCATTTGCACCTCAAACTCCTTTATCCTTCTTCCCAGAGCCACGTAGTCCGCAGTGATCCACTCAAGGTCATTCTTGGCAGTATCATTGGAGCCCACGTGGAGAAGCAGTAAGGGGTAGCGATCTGAGGTCTTGATGAGTCTCGACAGTCTCTCCATCACATCGCGAATCTTAGCCTTGGCAAGCAGCAGACTTCTCGGTTTTCCCGGTCAGGGCGGCAGAGAGATGACTCAGTCCCCCGGAGGAGAGAGTCCCCGACCACCACCACCCACCTCCTTCTCTTGGGAGTGGTGAAACCCCCAATCTCAGGATAGTGCATCTCATGCCTTCCAACCAGCAGAGTTTCCTTCTGCTTTCTCCCCGCAGACATATCATCTGATCCACTCTCCGCAATGGTACCTGTGGAGAGAACATGAAAGCGGTTAGTTACCTGTGTCTGCGTTGCTGGAACTCAGACCTTCCCCCTTCTTCTTCTGGAGGTCACATGTTGCCAAGCTTCTTCACTGGCCTCTTGGCTCCGCTGTGCAACCTGCTCTAAATCTTTAGAGCTTTGTGCCCATAGAAGCATATCCTGACTTTTGTCCAGAAAATCCTCAGTTTCTCGTATGCAACGCAGGGTCGTTATCTGTTGCTCCAGACCTTCAATCTTCTCTTCCAATATGGAGACCAGCTTGCACTTTGTACAGTTCCCCGCTGTTAGCCATGGGGAGGGGGAAGGGGGGAGGGGTTATCCACGTGGTGGGGGGTGGCAAAATGCGACCTTGTAACAAAAGCACATGTGCTATGTATGTAATGTTAACAGCAAGGTTTACCGTGAACGAGTGTACCCATTGTTCTGTAAAATGTGTCTTTTTAAATACCACTGTCCCTTTTTTTTCTCCACCAGCTGCATGTATTTCAGTGATCACAGGATCTTCTCCTTCCCAGAGGCTAGTGAAGATTAGAAAGAGAAAAAAACGCACTCATGATGAAATGTTCTCTGAGCTCATGCTGTCCACCCACACTGACAGAGCACAGATGAATGCGTGGAGGCAGACAATGTCAGAGTGCAGGAAAGCACAAAATGACGGGAGGAGAGGTGGCGGGCTGAAGAGAGTAAATGGTGGGATGGAGACAGGGCTGAAGCTCAAATGTGGCGGCAGCATGATGAGAGGAGGCAGGATTCAATGCTGAGGCTGCTGGAGGATCAAACCAGTATGCTCCAGTGTATGGTTGAGCTGCAGCAAAGGCAGCTGGAGCACAAACTGTTGCTACAGCCCCTGTGTAACCAACCACCCTTCTCCCCAAGTTCCATAGCCTCCTCACCCAGACGCCCAAGAACGTGGGGGGGGAGGGGGCCTCAGGCCACCCAGCCACTCCACCACAGAGGATTGCCCAAAAAACAGAAGGCTGGCATTCAATAAGTTTTAAAGTTGTAAACTTTTAAAGTGCTGTGTGGCATTGTCCTTCCCTCCTCCACCACCCCTCCTGGGCTACCTTGGTAGTCATCCCCCTATTTGTAAAAAGAAAAGGAGTACTTGTGGCACCTTAGAGACTAACCAATTTATTTGAGCATAAGCTTTCGTGAACTACAGCTCACTTCATCGGATGCATAAAGTGGAAAATACAGTGAGGAGATTTATATACACACAGAACATGAAAAAATGGGTGTTTATCATGCACACTGTAAGGAGAGTGATCACTTAAGATGAGCTATTACCAGCAGGAGAGTGGAGGGGGGAAGAAAACCTTTTGAAGTGATAATCAAGGTGGGCTATTTCCAGCAGTTAACAAGAACGTCTGAGGAATGGGGGGGAGGGGGAATAAACAGGGGGAAATACTTTTACTTTGTGTAATGACTCAACCACTCCCAATCTCTATTCAAGCCTAAGTTAATTGTATCCAGATTGCAAATTAATTCCAATTCAGCAGTCTCTCGTTGGAGTCTGTATTTGAAGTTTTTTTTGTTGAAGAATAGCCACTTTTAGATCAGAAATCAAGTGACCCGAGAAATTGAAGGGTTCTCTGACAGGTTTATGAATGTTATAATTCTTGACATCTGATTTGTGTCCATTTAGTCTTTTACATAGAGACCGTCCAGTTTGACCAATGGACATGGCAGAGGGGCATTGCTGGCACATGATGGCATACATCACATTGGTAGATGTGCAGGTGAACGAGCCTCTGATAGTGTGGCTGATGTGATTAGGCCTTATGATGGTGTCCCCTGAATAGATATGTGGACACAGTTGGCAACGGGCTTTGTTGCAAGGATAGGTTCCTGGATTAGTGGTTCTGTTGTGTGGTGTGTGGTTGCTGGTGAGTATTTGCTTCAGGTTGGGGGGCTGTCTGTAAGCAAGGACTGGCCTGTCTCCCAAGATTTGTGAGAGCGATGGGTTGTCCTTCAGGATAGGTTGTAGATCCTTGATGATGTGTTGGAGAGGTTTTAGTTGGGGGCTGAAGGTGACGGCTAGTGGCGTTCTGTTATTTTCTTTGTTGGGCCTGTCCTGTAGTAGGTTACTTCTGGGTACTCTTCTGGCTCTGTCAATCTGTTTCTTCACTTCAGCAGGTGGGTACTGTAGTTGTAAGAATGCTTGATAGAGATCTTGTAGGTGTTTGTCTCTGTCTGAGGGGTTGGAGCAAATGCGGTTGTATCATAGAGCTTGGCTGTAGACGATGGATCGTGTGGTGCGGTTTGGGTGAAAGCTGGAGGCATGTAGGTAGGAATAGTGGTCAGTAGGTTTCCAGTCTAGGGTGGTGTTTATGTGACCATCACTTATTAGCACCGTAGTGTCCAGGAAGTGGATCTCTTGTGTGGACTGGTCCAGGCTGAGGTTGATGGTGGGATGGAAATTGTTGAAATCATGGTGGATTCCTCAAGGGCTTCTTTTCCATGGGTCCAGATGATGAAGATGTCATCAGTATAGTGCAAGTAGAGTAGGGGCATTAGGGGATGAGAGCTGAGGAAGCGTTGTTCTAAGTCAGCCATAAAAATGTTGGCATACTGTGGGGCCATTCGGGTAGCCATAGCAGTGCCGCTGATTTGAAGGTATACATTGTCCCCAGATGTGAAATAGTTATGGATGAGGACAAAGTCACAAAGTTCAGCCATCAGGTTTGCTGTGACATTATGGGGGATAATGTTCCTGATGGCTTGTAGTCCATCTTTGTGTGGAATGTTGGTGTAGAGGGCTTCTACATCCATAGTGGCCAGAATGGTGTTTTCAGGAAGATCACCGATGGATTGTAGTTTCCTCAGGAAGTCAGTGGTGTCTCGAAGATAGCTGGGAGTGCTGGTAGCGTAGGGCCTGAGGAGGGAGTCTATGAATGAATGAAGAATGTATGAATGTGAACAATGACTTTATTGCCTCTGCAAGTGGTGATTGAACGGAGGAGGGGAGGGTGGTTAGCTTACAGGGAAGTAGAGTGAACCAAGGGATGGGGGGGTTTCATCAAGGAGAAACAAACAGAACTTTCACACCGTAGCCTGGCCAGTCATGAAACTGGTTTTCAGAGCTTCTCTGATGCGCATCGCGCCCTCCTGTGCTCTTCTAACCACCCCGGTGGCTGGCTGCGTGTAACCAGCAGCCAGGCGCTTTGCCTCAACCTCCCACCCTGCCATAAACGTCTCCCCCTTACTCTCACAGATATTGTGAAGCACACAGCAAGCAGTAATAACAGTGGGAATATTGGTTTCGCTGAGGTCTAACTGAGTCAGTAAACTGCGCCAGCGTGCTTTTAAACATCCAAATGCACATTCTACCACCATTCTGCACTTTCTCAGCTTGTAGTTGAACAGCTTCTGACTACTGTCCAGGCTGCCTGTGTATGGCTTCATCAGCCATGGCATTAAGGGGTAGGCTGGGTCCCCAAGGATAACTATAGGCATTTCAACATCCCCAATGGTTATGTTCTGGTCTGGAAATAAAGTCCCTTCCTGCAGCTTTTGAAACAGACCAGAGTTCCTGAAGATGCGAGCATCATGTACCTTTCTCGGCCATCCCACGTTGATGTTGGTGAAATGTACCTTGTGATCCACCAGAGCTTGCAGCACTATTGAAAAGTACCCCTTGCGGTTTATGTACTCGCTGGCTTGGTGCTCCAGTGCCAAGATAGGGATATGGGTTCTGTCTATGGCCCCACCACAGTTAGGGAATCCCATTGCAGCAAAGCCATCCACTATGACCTGCACATTTCCCAGGGTCACTACCCTTGATATCAGCAGATCTTTGATTGCGTGGGCTACTTGCATCACAGCAGCCCGCACAGTAGATTTACCCACTCCAAATTGATTCCCAACTGACCGGTAGCTATCTGGCGTTGCAAGCTTCCACAGGGCTATCACCACTTGCTTCTCAACTGTGAGGGCTGCTCTCATCTTGGTATTCATGCACTTCAGGGCAGGGGAAAGCAAGTCACAAAGTTCCATGAAAGTGCCCTTATGCATGCAAAAGTTTCGCAGCCACTGGAATCGTCCCAGACCCACAACACTATGTGGTCCCACCAGTCTGTGCTTGTTTCCCAAGCCCAGAATTGGCGTTCCACCGCATGAACCTGCCCCATTAGCACCATGATGCACCATGATGGCAGGGCCCATGCTTTCAGAGAAGTCTGTGTCCATGTCCTCATCACTCACATCACCGCGCTGACGTCGCCTACTCGTCCGGTATTGCTTTGCCAGGTTCTGGTGCTGCATATACTGCTGGATGATGCGTGCAGTGTTTAATGCGCTCCTAATTGCCAAAATGAGCTGAGCGGGCTCCATGCTTGCCGTGGTATGGCGTCCGCACAGAAAAAAGGCGCGGAACAATTGTCTGCCGTTGCTCTGATGGAGGGAGCTCTGATGACATTGCTTACAGGGTTGGCTTACAGGGAATTAAAACCAACAAAGGGGGTGGCTTTACATCAAGGAGTATTTCAGGCAGGACTTCACGGAGGGTTCCAATAAGAAATGGTGCACCTAAGTTATTGTTCTTATTGGACCAAGCAGGTTTGTCTGGCCTCTGATTGATACGTGGCTAGATTTACCTCACTGCACCTTCTCTGTGAGTGACTGCAGTGTGACCTAGAGGAATGAATCCCCTAGGGGGGGGGGGCCAGCACCCAGGAGACATACGGTGACCATGAGCTGAGTGGGCTCCATGCTTGCCATGGTATGGCGTCTGCACAGGTAACTCAGGAAAAAAGGCATGAAACGATTGTCTGCTGTTGCTTTCACAGCGGGAGGGCCTGATTAAATGTACCCAGAACCACCCACTACAGTGTTTTTTACCCCATCAGGCACTGGGATCTCAACCCAGAATTCCAATGGGCAGTGGACACTGTGGGAACTGTGGGATAGCTACCCACAGTGCAACACTCCGGAAGTCAACGCTTGCCTCGGTACGGTGGAAGCACTCCACCAAGTTAATGCACTTAATGCACTTAGAGCATTTTCTGTGGGGACACACACAATCGAATATATAAAAACAATTTCTAAAAAAATGACTTCCATAAATTTGACCTAATTTTGTAGTGTAGACATACCCTCTGACAGGAAACAAACTTTACTGATGTATAAGCAATAAAGTCTAGAAAAAATGGGACCATGGCTAACTATTATATCTCCAAGATGCAACAATCTATATGTTTAGTTACACACATAAGTCTCTCTGTAAAAGCACCATCTAGTGTCCTCTAATAATTTTCTAAAGTGATGGCATGGCATAATTATGTCATCTTGGAGCAATGCACAGTCAAAAAAATGTAAAGAGGGTGCTTTCACATAACCTTTCAGAAGGGTTGCTTCTTGGCAACAAAGCTCAGTGAGTTCAAAAATTTGTTTCCTATTCTAGACTTTCGGCTGCACATCTCAAATATACTGAATGCAAGAAGTTTAAAATAATATATCCTTGTATGCTGTTTAAAACTCCTTTGACAAGCCTCCAAATACCAGAGAAAAGAACCAGTCAGAGAGGCAGCAAGAACCCATTTAATTGTGTGGAAACAGGACAGATTCCACTTCCTTTCTTCAGTTATGTTTACAGATGTGTCCCTACATCAATTCATTATGTATCCATAACATAAGGAAAGGAAATCTTCAGATTCATTAAGCTAACAAAGTCCTGAATATATCCCAGACTGGACAGATGCCAAGTGAGGAGTCTTTCTAAAATATCGGAACTCCAGAGAAGATCATGAGGGTTGGCTTCTACATAAAAGAAAATAACTTAATTTTAAAATTAAATAATGATGTAAGCCAAAGTGGATTCCTCGGACTTATGAATGTCAAAGGTGTAATCATTCACATAATTAGAAAACTTTGCCTCATTACTTTTCACAATTGGAATAAGACATAATCGCCCAGTTGTTCATTGTGTAACTTTTGAGAACAAGCACATTACATAGCATCATACTATCAGGCCTTCTCTGTTTCCTACTAGAGGCATCTGTGCCCTGACACCCATGCTCATGAAAAATCCACTTGGACTGGGCTTCCAACAAGACAGTCCATCAGAGGCCTAGAACAACTAGGAGGAAACACTGACCAATCAGGAATCAGCAGGTCTGTTAAGAAGGTTTGCCTACTTCTTTTCAGCATCCAAGCTGGGTGAACAGGAGCTCTAGCTCTGCCTCCATGTAAGCCCAAAACCCTAGGGCTGGGTCAGAGTCTTGCATTTAAGTGCTGCAGCCTTTGAGATTTGTTTCTTTATTTAAACAGGACACACCCAGATTCTGGGTTTATTTTATTATCTAACTGTTCAGAGACTGATGCAGAGCTTATGGCATGGGCCACCCTGTTTCAAGCAGGAGAAAAAAAACTTGCGGAGTAAGCCAGAGATCACCTGTAGTACCACATTTGGTCACATAGGAGGTGCTTCTGAGCAGCCCCATCTGCCACACACAGCGTATTTTGTTTTTTAAGTGAGCATTAAAAAATACATTGGAGGATGCTGTCAGGATCCCAACACATGCAGTGAGGACCAAGGGTCAGGGCAGGGGCAAACATAAAGCAGGGAGTAGCACATAATAAGTTTCCAGGCCAGGGTCAATACCAAGGGTCAGCATCTGAGTCAGGTGGTGAAGTCCAAATCAAGCTTAGGTCAAAGCAGGAGTTCAGGAGTAAGGAATGGTTAGGGCAGATACATCCACATTGTTGCTGGACATTTCCTGGAATCCCCCTTAGGTTTCTATACGGCAGGGAGCCAATCAGGAGCCAGGGGACTGCTATCTATGAGACCCCTTGATGTGGAATGTCCCAAGGTTTGTGTCTGCAGCAGCTGCTAGGTAGCAACATGGAGAGGTCAACTCCCTGGTGGCTCTGCGGGCCTGGATTCTAGACCCATGAAACCTTATAGATGTAATAGGAGATGGAATTCTGTATGGACAAGATCAGGCTTTTCATACACAAATTCAGCATTAGAGCATTTTTCACATGTTCACTAAAAGAGACATTTTTTCTCCTCTTTCCCCTGCTCTCCCACCCCCCTTTTTTCTTCTTCTTCATTTGGATGAAGTGAGAAAACTGTGTGCTGAATTCCAGTTTCTACTCTATAATTCTTTGCGTAAAAATAAAGCTCCTACTATAGTCCCAGTCCTAAAGCCCTTGCTCAAGCAAAACTTTCATAATCATTCTGGGGCCTGGACTGTCTTTGTTTGGTGCCTTGATTTGGAGACTTCTTAAAAAGCCTATGCTCAATCAGAATCATTGCTCCATTGTGATAGGTAGTTCACAAACATAAAACCAAAGTAATTTCCTGCCCCACAGAGGTACAATCTAAATAGGGACAAGAATGTTCTATGGATGTAGAACATATTAGAGCAGGGAAGGGATAGGTGGAGGGGAAAAGAAAGCTGAGAGGAATAGCTAATACATGCAATCCTGTATTTCAGAGTGTACCGCTTGAAGGTTACTGGGTGGTTTTGTTTTTGTTTTGATTTGTTTTGTTTAAATGAGTGATCAGATGACATTACTGAATCACCAATAAGGCACTTGGGTCTATTGCTCACATGACTGGAGGATTTCTGCCAGCTGTCCAGTATTTTTGTTGGCTTCTATTCTAAATCCCCCACAAAAAGGGTTTTACCTTGGAGTTAAGGTTGTGAAAAGTACCTAAACTGCCTTAGGGAAGCCCAAGCCCTATTAACTTTCAATGGACTTATGCTCATAAATCACTTAAACCCAAATTTTTAAAGCTATTTTGGGGATTGCAACACCTAACATCTCCTCTTTAAAAGGGATTTAGGCACTTTGGCATTTAGGCACAGCAGTGCCTAAATACCTTTAAATATCTGACCCTTAGGCACATTTGAATTCTACCTGAAGTTTTTAATGACTGAGATGATCATAAGGCAATAAACAGAAAACTGCCCACTAGATTCCCATTAGTACTATTTCTTCGGTAATTGATATGATATTGGCCTCGTTTGAGGTTCAAACAAGATCATTGTTCTTGTTCATGTCAATGGCAAAACTGTTGGTGGCTTCAGTGCTTCCAGATTGAGCCATGTATCCAATGTCCACTGAAGTCAGTGGGAATGTTTCTGTTGACTAGATACTTCCAGTATTTCTCCATGTTCAGAGAAAATAATTCAGGATCTCGGGGTGCCTCATAGCTACAGATTGTTTAGAGGCCCCCTGAAGGATTTGTAAAATGGAATTACTAAAATAAAAACCGTCAAAAATGTTATTGTACTCACAAACTAATTGACAAATACCTGCTAGGAAGGGCCCAATCCTGCAGCCTTACTCATATGACTAATCCTATTGAAATCAGACCCTTGTGCCTACCCATAACATTGACTGCAGAATCTGGCCTGAAAGTGGTTAACTACTTCCTTGAAAGTTGTAAACTTTTATTTTCATGGATGGGCTGTTTTTTCTGCAAAAAGAGGCTGTTCATTTGCTCATGCTCATTTGTCTAGTTGACTACATTTTAGTTTTAATGATCTAATAGGGTGCCTAAAATCCTGGAATAGGTCTTTTTAATTTAAACATTAAAATTAAATGTGTGTGTGTGTGTGTGTGTGTATACAACCAAGGTTTTTATGAATTATGTTGGCTGTAAGCAAAATAATCATTCTTTGTCAACTACTTGTTTAAAAAAAATGGGGCCGCAATCTCAGGGCTTCTCTCTGTGTGTCACGTGGGGCAGTTTTGTTGTGATTTGATTATAATGTGTGCCTGCTGTGTTTTTACAAATCTATATTAAACTGTTTTCTGGTTTACTGTATATATCAGTGGTAATATAAATCTGAGCTTATCTTCTTACGGTCACACTTGACTTTTGCAGACTTACAATATCTAGTTAGAGAGAGTAAAGAAAATGAATATCTGGCAAGGGGTACAGTAAGATGGGTCTGCTGCAGTCATACATTTTTTAATAGATTGGCAGCATCAATCCACTTATTCTCTAGAATGTTCTAGATTCAACCTGGCAACAGCGTCACTGGGGATATGTTTCCTTTTCCCCCACAAGATCACAATTATAGAAAAGTCTGCCTCACAGACAAGATGCTGCTGCTGTTATAATGGAATGTGCTACCCAGAAGTTCTTCACTCTTAACCAAGGGAATGGGTGATCTGAGCAAATCACATTTTAAAAGTAAACTTCTCGCATTAATGGGGAGTACAAGAGCCAAACCCATCCACTGTTCAGACTGTATTAAACATAGCTATGCAGTCGGAGTTACATATATTGCTGTGAACCTGTGTGTGTGTGTGCGTGCACGCCATTGCCCTGTACTGGATAGACTCAGAACTGCTCAGGTATGTGTCATAGGCCCTCTACTGCTAACAACTAAAGGAAATTTTTTAGCTCAGATGATAGGTGCTTGAGGAACATGAAGATGTGAGGTTTTTGTCCTTGTTCTGGTGGTGAATTTTCATATCGTCTGAGGTCTGATCAAACACTCATTTAAATCAGTATCTTTCTGTAGACATGCCCTTAGTAAAGATAATAATGTTAATAGGAACTCATGACTTTCGGCCGAAGACCTAAATAACTTCTTAGAACAATGGCTCTGATACCTTTTGTGAAGTGCATTATATAATTGTGTGTTCTTACTCTACCATATTGTGGAAACAGTTATGCTTGCCAGTCCTCCTATTATTAACATCTGAAGAGCCTCTGGAGAGTTGCTAACTGTATATGAAAATTTTCTCAAGATTTCTTTCCCTTCACAGCCAAACTGAAGAGTGTCATCTCTTAGTACATTCATGCTGAAAAACTTGCAGTGTAAGTATACTGAAAGAAGTTTAATAATATCTTGAATCTCTTTGTTTTGTATTGTGCAATAATTAATGCACGCTTTCTTCACAGCTATTTTGTGGTAATATATTATAGCTGCATGTAAGAACCCTACACTCTAAAGTTGTGTATAGTCTGTGTATTCCAATAAGAACACATTTCACAACAGTTTAATAAACCAGTTTCCATGTGTTCCATTTCTTATTCCTGACGATGCTAGTCTACATTCCGTGCCCAAAACGGGATGTACAGGTGGTACAGGAATAGAAATTTCTAATGCCATTGACAAGCACATTTCCTGTTGCCTCACAAGGACAAACTAGACAGTATTTCTGCAAATGCAGATGGATGTGTTCAGTCTCTTAGGGGTTTTTACACAGTTGCCCTGTAGATTACCTGCAGGCTATTTACTGTTTAAAACAGGTCCTCAAAGAAAACAGCTGCTTCACATTTTAGATTTGATACCCAGAGGACACAATGAAATGAAACTGACATTCTATGAATAACATACATTAATTGACCTATGAAAGAAAAGAAAAAAAATAATTAAACCTCCATGTTTATTTTTCAGGAGGTTTTGATTTGTTTTCATATTTATTTTTATTCTTTTTTTGTTGGCCTCTAGTGTAGCTCTGTTTGTATAAAAACAATACATCATGTTCTCCTAGTGTCGAGAGAAAACTTCATGTTAATAACTAGTATTGCTAAGCAGCATTTTATGTGTGTTTCCTATTCAGAAATTTACTTTCCTGCTGTTATCCTCCCTGTTTATCAAACCACAGGGAGTAACTTCTTCCAACTAGCAAGTAGGGAGGTGGAAGAGCCCAAACAAGCAGCATTATACAATATAGCTTGCTTTTTGTTGTTGTTGCTCAGTGTCCAGCAATTGCAGTCTGCCAGCTTTCACTCTAATCTTAGAATATGAGAAACTGTGTGTGTGTGGGGTGGCGGCGTGGGAGAGGAGGTCAGGGGGATTGCTTTAATGTAGTTTGATTTGCAAGCCTTGCCTGTTCCTTGTAAGTACAGAGTGGGGGCACAGCTTAATATATTCTAGGTAATAAACAAACTAGGGAAATACAACCTAGATGGAACTAAAATAAGGTGGGATCATATCTGGTTGGAAAATCATTCCCAGAGAGAAGTTATCAGTGGATCACAGTCATGCTGGAAGGGCATAATGAATGGGGTCCCGCAGGGATTGGCTCTGGGTCTGGTTCTGTTCAATAATCCGGTTCTTCATCAATGATTTATATAATGGCATAGAGAGTACACTTATAAAGTTTACAGACAATACCAAGCTGGGAGGGGTTGCAAGTGTTTTGGAGGATAGGATTAAAATTCAAAATGATCTGGACAAACTGGAGAAATGATCCAGAAGTAAACAGGATGAAATTCAATAATGCAAGGTACTCCACTTGGGAAGGAACAATCAGTTGCACACATAGAAAATGGGAAAAGAGTGCCTAGGAGGGAGTACTGCAAAAAGGGATCTGGGGGGGTCATAGCTAAATATGAGTCAACAGTGTAACACTGTTGCCAAAAAAGCAAACATTATTCTGGGATGTATTAGCAGGAGTGTTGTAAGCAAGACACGAGAAGTCATTCTTCCACTCTACTCCCCACTGATTAGACCTCAGCTGGAATATTGTGTCCAGTTCTGGGAGCCACATTTCAGGAAAGATGTGGACAAATGGGAGAAAGTCCAGAGAAGAGCAACACAAATGATTAAAGGTCTAGAAAACATGACCTATGAGGGAAGATTGAAAAAATTGGGTTTGTTTAGTCTGGAGAAGAGAAGACTGAGAGGAGACATAACAGTTTTCAGGTACATAAAAGGTTGTTACAAGGGGGAGGGAGGAAAAATTGTTCTTAACTTCTGAGGATAGGACAAGAAGCAATGGGCTTAAATTGCAGCAAAGGAGATTTAGGTTGGATATTAGGAAACACTTCCTAACTGTCGGAGTGGTTAAGCACAGGAATACATTGCCTAGGGAGGTTGTGGAATCTCCATCGTTGGGGATTTTTAAGAGCAGGTTGGACAAACACCTGTCAGGGATTGTTTAGATAATATTTAATCCTGCCTTGAGTATAGGAGTCTGGACTAGATGAACTCTCGAGGTCCCTTCCAGTTCTATGATTCTTAATTGCTGTAAGGGATGGCTTGAAGTCCATTTTTTCCTCTGTATTCTACAAAGGTTGCAAATTCCCTCCTCGGACCTACTTAAGTCTCAGCTCCTAGTCTAGGAAATCTTCCCCTGCTGGGCCTTGGAACCAAACATCCTCACGTCCAAAAGTGAAATGCAAATATCCATTGGCTTTTAATATTGGGGGCACTGATATAGTTACTTGACCCATAAGCCACAAGTGCATGAATGTTGTTCTTGGTGTAACCTTTGATGTAACCAAGCAGTAACCAAGCAGCACTTAGTGAAACTCAGGAATACAGGAAGATATCATTAATAGAGCTGGGTGGAAAAAATCTGATGAAATGGCTTTTTTCATTGGAATTTGTCAATTCATCAAATCTAAACCTTTTGCGGAGATGATTCTATGTCGACAATATTCTGAGTTCGAATGGAATCCTGCCTGCCAGGCAGATTTTAAAATCTCTCTGGATTCCTGCCAGCTCACCCATCTGGCTCCCCAGAAGCTTTCCTGGTGGGTTACTGGGCAGCCCAGGCTTCGAGGCCCTGGCTCTTTGGCAGCCTGGGTTTCCCAGAGTCCCTGTCTCTGAGGTAGCCTGGCAGGCTGACAGTGTTGGAATTGAGAAGTCAGGGCTTCCAAGAATTTTGGCTCCAGTGTAGCACACTATGATGACTGCCTTGGAGTTGGGGACCCCAAGATTTCTGTTCCTGGGGCTCTGTTTTCCTTCACAGAGAATTTCGAGAGTTTTGGTTCCATATCAGAACTAAACCAAATTTTCAAATATCGAACTCCTCCACGGAACAGAATAACCTTTTCTGCCAAGCTCTAATAATTGAATATATAGATGAGTAAATTAAAAAGGAAATACTTTATTTACCAGATAGCTAGATCAAGAGACATTCTGTTACTCAGCTGAAACAGCTTTGAAACCTTGTATCAGTGGGAATGCAGGAATTAGAAATCAAATAATAAATTTCCTGAATATTGTTACTGTTGGTCAGTGTTCTGCTTCTGGCTGTTTAGGAACAATGCTCTGAGTCTTATGGACTTACTAACCAACTGGTGTCTCTATTTAGACTGTTGTTCATCCATTTCAATGTCATTGTACTATGCTTGTACTCAGGGTACCTCTGATGGAAGAAGCTATTCAATAAATAAGTTTAGCAAAGTAACTTCATGATAGAAAAAACCAGAAAGTTCTATAATATAAAGTAAAAATTCCCCTTAAAAATTGTTTCTATTTTGTCACAGAGAGGATGGAGATCCAGGGGATCTTTAAAAGTGGCAGAGAGTTCTGTGGCACCTTATAGACTAACATACATATTGGAGCATACGCTTTCATGGGTGAATACCCACTTCATCGGATGCATGTAGAGGAAATTTCCAGAAGCAGGTATAACTATGCAAGCACGAATCAGGCTAGGGATAACAAGGTTAGTTCAATCAGGGAGGATGAGGCCCTGTTCTAGCAGTTGGAGTGTGAACACCCAAGGGAGGAGAAACAGCTTTTGTAGTTGGCTAGCCATTCACAGTCTTTGTTTAATCCTGAGCTGATTAAATAAACTGAACTTTGCAAATGAACTGAAGCTCATCAGTTTCTCTTTGAAGTCTGGTCCTGAAGTGTTTTTGCTACAGGGTGGCTACCTTTAAATCTGCTATTGTGTGTCCAGGGAGGTTGAAGTGTTCCCCTACATGTTTTTGTAGATTGCCATTCCTAATATCTGATTTGTGTCTATATCCTTTTACGTAGGGACTGTCCAGTTTGGCCAATGTACATAGCAGAGGGGCATTGCTGACACATGATGGCATAGATTACATTGGTGGACATGTAGATGAATGAACCGGTGATGGTGTGACTGATCTGGTTAGGTCCTATGATGGTGTCGCTGGTGTAGATATGTGGGCAGAGTTGGCATCGAGGTTTGTTGCATGGATTGGTTCCTGAGTTAGAGTTACTATGGTGTGGTGTGTAGTTGCTGGTGAGAATATGCTTCAGGTTAGCGGGTTGTCCGTGGGCAAGGACTGGCCTGTGAAAATGAGGGATCATTGTCCAGGATGGGTTGTAGATCACTGATGATGCATTGGAGAGGTTTTAGCTGAGGACTGCATGTGATGGCCAATGAAGTTCTGTTGGTTTCTTTCTTGGGCTTGTGTTGCAGCAGGAGGCTCCTGGGTACACGTCTGGTTCTGTTGACCTGTTTCTTTATTTCCTCGTGTGGGTATCGTAGTTTTGAGAATGCTTGGTGACGGTCTTGTAGGTGTTGGTCTCTGTCTGAGGGTTTGGAGCAAATGCGGTTGTACCTCAGCACTTGGCTGTAGACAATGGATCGTGTGGTGTGTCCGGGATGGAAGCTGGAAGCATGAAGGTAGGCATAGCGGTCGGTGGGTTTTTAGTATTTGTTTGTTTGTTTCTTAATGCAAAAGGAGCAGCAGGTGGAATGTCAAACTTTTTGAATTATATTCTATAAGTTAGAATTGGTCAGTGATGTGCTGCCAACATTTCAATAAAATTTTCCCTCTGTTAGTGATGCACGTGACACATTCCTTAAAAAAAAATGAAGAAAACCTCCTCCATCTGAAAATCCCAATAAGAAAACAATCCTCCAATTCCATACACGTCTCCCCTCCACCCCCAAATTCAACAAATTATATACTTTTCTCATCTCAAAGTTTGTCATTGCTTCCATCCCCACCCCATTCAATCTACTATGCTCCCTTCTTGCAAGCACTTCATGAAGGCTACTTTTAGGATGGCAGGTATATTGTCCTACAGCCACTGGATGCGTGATAGTTTGGTTAGGTGGGGAATGGTACCCGTCTAGTAATAGTCTGGATGCAGAATGGGTTCCCTTGGTTGATGATGTGAGTGAATCTCACCTGACTGTTGTCAGTTTTGCATAGCCATTGTGGAAGCTGGGAAAAAGGTACTCTCCTGACTGGTGTGAAGCGTTGGGGTGGTTTCCTCAGCATGGTGGTGGAGGGCCAGGGGAAAATAAGGTTTACTTTCCCTGGCTCTTCAATCCAGAGACTAAGGTAGGCTTTCGCAGGTAGAGAGTTGGCTGCCAGACTCAAACTCAGTGCAACATGAATAGGGCCTCATCCCCTTCTCCTTGTCCTGCTACAGTGACCAAGGAGAGGGATGGTTGTGGCATGTGCTTCTAATGACACCTATAGGGTTGCAGAAGAAGTACCTTTTGCAGCACCTGTTGCAGCCACAGCTGTGTGTGAGGCACTGCAGTTGCCTGTTGGTTGGCCTTAATATTTCCAGATGGTCCTGTGACTCATTCATTTATTTGCCACCTCCCATTCTCCACTGCAACTGATTATGGTCTACCTTGATCACATTTTTATAGAAAGGGATGGCCTTAGGAAGTGTAACCCAAATCAACCAACTCATTTTATATAAGAAACATGTGGGGTGGCAGAAAAAAAAGGGGAAATATACTTAGTGGAGCTCTGCTGCTGTTTCCTTTTAATCCTAGCTAACAGTTAGTATTGTCAGGAAGCGGGGCCCGCAGCAGAGCCAGTCTCCAGGCCACCTAATGAGTGCAGCTGGCCAGCAGTAGCCTACCTGATTGGCTATGCCTACTGATTGGTCAGAAGAGTCAGCAGACTGGCTCTTAAGCCCAGCAGTAATTCAGTGGCTGCTCAAAGCATTCATCTGTCACTCTGATCTTGCCTCATGTTGCTTCAGGTAACTCAGTCCTGACCCTTGGCTCTGACTTCTCACTTTATACCTGGCATTGGCTTCTTATTACTGGTTACCATCCTGCTCTGACCAGTGGGTAGGACTATTCAAGTCCCAGTCACTGACAAGTATTGCTTTACAGTGATTTACCCTGATTTATGTTTTCAAGACTATATTGGCAAGGAAAAAGCTGAAAACTTACTTAGGCCCATGTTGTAGCAACCAGGCAAGGTACTAACAACCAACAGGACTTTATTTTTAGAGTGGAAACCTCTTTACCAAGCTGCTGCTGCACCCTCGGTAGCTCTCACTCTGCCTCCTCAACTTCCCCCCTTCCTGTTTCCTGTCCTTTCAGACTCCCAACAGCCAGTGCTCCCAGTTCTAATAATTAAAAGCAGCATCTAAACACCACATTCCCTCCTCTCTTAAGAAACTCTCCCAATTAAAATAAACATTGTTGTTTTAACCACAGGAACAAATATGAAACAAGACACTGTACTGTTGGAAGAAATATTACACTGAAAACACTGTAGATACTACGTAACATAGTCTCTAGTCCGGACAGGTGGTCACCTGGGTCTGACAGGCTGTCTCACAAGCCCTGCGCAATGTCTTGTTGTGTTGATACTATGGTGAAGTCATCCAATGCAGACTGGGTGTTTGCATAATCTCCTCTTGGTGCACAGGCAGGTGCAAGATAAGAAGCATTCCATACCCGCCCATCAGAAAGTCGATAGGTGTAAGGTCCCTTCTTCTCTATGATTTTAAGAGGAGCTGTGAATTTATGGTCCCCTTTGCATAAAATTCCAGGTTTTTGTATTCTAACGAAGGAACCACACTCAAACTTTGGTTCCTTAGCACCCCGCCGCTTGCCTGTGAAAGCCTTATGCTTTGCTTGGTTCTGTTCAACTGTTTTTCTCACATCATCCTCAGCTGGGGCCTCAGGTCGTGCCTTTAACAATCCAGCAATGTTCAGTTTAGTATTCATCTGTTTCCCATGCAGTAACTCTGTGGGTGATCTTTGTGTTCTGGCATGTTGTATAGCCCGGTATGCTTGCAAGAAATCAGTAATGAAGGTTATCCACAATCGCCCTTCCAGTTTAGCCATTTGAAAACTCTCTTTCTCTTTCAAACTTCTGTTAAACTGTTCGATTTCCCTATTGGCCTGAGGGTAATATAGGGATGACCTTCTGTGTAAAATGTTCCTCTCTGCTAGAAAAGTTTCAAACTCCAGGGAAGTAAATTGACTACCATTTTCTGAAACCAGTTCTTTGGGGTTACCTTCCCTGCTAAAAACTGAAGAGAGGAACATAATTACTGTAGCAGAAGAGATTTGCGATGTAAACGCCACCTCAGGCCATTTACTGAAATAGTCTATTAAAGTTATGGCATAACGGCAGTCACTTGGAGCAGTATCAAAGGTTCCTACAATGTCAATCGCCACTTTTTGCCATGCAGATTCAGGAAGAGGAATAGGCTGTAATGGAGGGGTACATGTCACTGCTGTCTTATTATGCATTTGGCAAGTGACACAGGATTTTATGAGTGCTTCAGTTTCAGAGTCCATCCCTGGCCACCAATAAAGATCCCATAGTCGTCATTTGGTTCTGACAGTTCCTTGATGTGCCAGGTGTATGAGTTTTGACTGTAATTCTTCTGGCACCAGGAGCCGGTGTGTACCTTGTAGCGCACAGCCATCGAGCAAAGAAAGTTCATCCCGAACTCTAAAATAAGGCAGCAAAACTGGGTCAAGGTTTTTAGGGTTACTGGGCCATCTCTTTGTCAGAAATTCCCATAGATTTTTGTTGAATTGGACACGCTGAACAAGCAGCTTGAAATTGTTCTTTTGTAACTGCAGTAAGAGTGCTTGTAATAAGTGCAGCTACTACATCCTCATCCTCCGGTGTGCCATCTGGTGAAGGCAAAGGCAGGCGAGAAAGGCAATCAGCGACCACATTTTGGTTTCCAAGCTTATATTCCAGTTCATAATTCAAAGAGAGTAGCCTTGCAGACCATTTAGCAATACGGTATCCTGCTCTTCCCAGTCCTTTTGTGGTGAGCAACATCATCAAAGGGCTGTGGTCTGTGCACAACTTGAATGTGCGGCCCCACAGGTAAGCTCTCCATTTTTCAGTTGCCCAGACACAAGCAAGTTGTGTGAGGACAGCCCCAAGTCCATAATCAGAAGCATCAGTAGTTATAATTGTGGGCAATGCAGGGGTGAATAGTGCAAGTATTGGACTATGCACAATCAAGTCTTTCACCATTTCGAAACTAGCTTGTGAATCCACTGTCCACGGTAAGATTGAACTTCTGCATAGTAATTCTTGTAACGGTTCAATGACAGAAGCATAACTGGGAATGAATTTTGCATATCAGGAGGTAAGACCCAAGAAGGATCGTAAGGTTTGCAAATCTGTTGGAGGAGGAGCATTTGAAATTGCCAGGATATGATCTGGATCAGGTTTTAGTCCAGCCTGTGAAATTGTATGCCACAGAAAGGAGAGTTCAGTTTGTCTAAATTTGTATTTGGATCTAATGAGCTTGAGGCCTGCTTTACTGATGCAGTTTAGTACAGACTGCAGGTTATTGTCATGCTCCTCAGAAGTATTTCTAAATGTGATAATATCATCCAGATAGCTCTGAACTCCATGTTGATTCTTCAGAATAAATGACATCATGTTTTGAAAGGCCATTGGAGCAGATGCGAGACCGTATGAAACACGTTTAAAATGAAATAGTCCCTCATGTGTAATAAATGCTGTGAGGTCTCTGCTATCTTCATGCAACATAACCTGGTAGTATGCGCTCTGCAAATCAAGAGTAGAAAACATCTTTGCTCCACGGAGTTCTGCAAATACTTTTTCTATGTGAGGAAGAGGATGGCTGTCAATCACAATAGCTTTATTTGGCTCCCTTAAGTCCATACAAAGGCGAATGCCTCCACCCTTCTTCTGCGTCACTACTATAAGTGAAACCAATTCCAAGGAGTCAATCTCTTCAATAATGTCCTTTTGAACAAGTTTTCTAAGTTCCTCTAAAAGACCTTCTCTGACTGAAAATGGTAAGCACTGTAACTTCTGTCATACAGGCATCACATTATTCCACATTTTAACTTTATGCAGAAACCCATAAGCACAGCCGAGTTTCTCCTCAACCTGGTGTTGGGTCCCAGCTGAAACTGGTGTGTGTACTGCAAGAGTGCTTTGCTGAGGAAGATCAATTCGTCCATTAACTACCCTGAGATTTAAAGCAGCCAATAAATCTCTGCCAAGGATAGGACAATGACAATGTAGAACTCTGTAGATACACAGTAATCACCAAAAGTAACTATTGCTGGCAGGCAGCCATGTACTGGAATATAGTTTTTCAAATAGCACACCAAGTGAAGCTTGGGTTCAGTAAGAGGCACATCTTTAAAGTAATGCAAATAGCTGGAATCAGGTAGTATAGATACTGCTGAGCCAGTGTCCAACATTAGCTGAATAGAGTGTGATTTGCCTCAGGGTATGGCGGAAATGTTTACAGTGCACTTTATTCGTTCTGGAATATGTGCAGTTGTGATTTTGTCCACACTCAGTACAGTAACATCTGGTATTGTAACTGCATGCACCTGTTGATTGAACTGGCTGCTGCAACATACTTTAGCAAAATACCCAATCTTTTTGCAATGACTGCACTGAGCTACTTTTACCGGACATCCTGAGCAGCTTGCAAGGTGTTGTGGGGATCCACAGCGAAAGCATGATTTTACTGTATTTTGAATTTGCTGATTCAGTGGTTTTCCATTAGTTTTCCTCTTGTAATTGTTTGTCTGCAGCGATAGTGAACTTTTCTGCAAAGGAGTCACAGCCTGGACTGTGCATCCTGTATCCATGCTCATTATTTTGGCTTCAGCTGAAGCTGACTCAATCTGAGTAAGAATGGTTATTGCTTTTTCTAGTGTAAGTTGTGGTTCTAGAAGTAACCATTCTCTTACACAAAGCATGGTTGTTTTCTCAATGAACTGGTCTCTAATCATCTCATCTGCCATATGCCATCTCATCCCAAAGTCACAAGTTACAATCAGACTCCTCAGGGAAGCAATATACTGCATTATAGTCTCCCCTGTTTTCTGCTCACGCAGGCGAAATCTGTAGCAATTAGCTACTTCATTCACTTTTGGCACAAAAAAGTTCTTTCATGGAGTGAGTGCACTCTCATATTTATCATCTGCAAGTGTAAAATATACACTGCTCTTCTGCTCCAAGGCAATGGATTAGCAGAGCACGCTTTCTTATTTCAGAAATCTCTGTAGCACTGATTGCAAGCAGATAAGTCTCAAACATATGGATCCAGGCAGTAAAAGCAATTGGAGGCTCACCTGGGCTTTGCAGAAAGGGTACAGGTGGGTTCAGAGGCAGAAGATCCATCCTCATCGCCAAAATGTTGTAGCAACCGGGCAAGGTACTAACAAACTTCAAGAGGACTTTATTTTTAGAGTGGAAACCTCTTTACCAAGCTGCTTCCGCACCCTCGGTAGCTCTCACTCCGCCTCCTCAACTCCTACCCCACCATTCCTGTTTTCTGTCCTTTAAGACTCCCAACAGCCAGTGCTCCCAGTTCTAATAGTTACAAGTAGCATATAAACAACATACGCCCCGCATCCCCCATCTCTCCCCCCGCCCCTGACAAAAAAAAGAAAAAACACACACCAGAAAATGAGATTCTTCTCCATGAATCTCCATTTGTTTCTGCTGACATGATCTCCCTTCAGTGCTGATCTTGGGAGCGGGTCCCCATGAGCTAGTCCAGTACTTTAGTCTGTGTATTTCCCTGAGGAAAAGTATGATAGCTTTTAGTAGATTTTACAGAAAGTTGATGGCTTTATACAAATTACTCAAAAAATCTATGCTATTAAATAGAGATGGTCACCTCTCCATGTGTATCTTGAACCATCCTGTATAATTCTACCTTAGTGGTATTTACTAGTGAGGTAGTTCATACAAACAACACAGTAGAAACATCTTTTCTGAACACTCCCTCTTGTGCTCAGTTGGTGTGCTCTGTTCTTGCTCAGACTTTCCTTCTCTGCTGTTGTCTGCTACCAGTGCATTACTATCTTCTTGATATCTCATTTGTGCTGTTGCTGTATAATGTGCCTTCACATCACTCAACACTACTGTGTCTATATCCCAGCAGTATTGTGCCTCTGTACCAACAATACAGGTACCTGAAACAACAGAGAGCAAAACACAGGCTAATATAATACTAAATGCATAATAAAATACTCTTCTCTTTTTGTTTTAATGTTTTTGTGCAGCATCCTGTCTATCTCCTTGTAGTAGTGTCAAGAAGGTATGGCAAAGCAAGACTCAGTGTGACTTGATCTCAGCCAGCTGGTGCAGGGCCTTGTTTGTTGTGCTTTTCTCTGAGTGTTCACTCTGTGCTAGTGGGTTCTGCTCTGGACTGGAGTCTGCTAGCAAGTATTAAATAACTTTGATCTGTCTGTGTAATGCTTGTGTGCTAACACTGCACTTCTGCAGCCAGGGCTGTGCTATCTTCTTGCCATCTTGTAGCCAAAAGCACCTGCTGTCCAGAGCTCTCACTAAAGCTGTGTTGTGCTGCCTGTAGTGAATGCCATAATCAAGGGATCAGCAACCTTTGGCTCGCGGCTCGTCATGGAAATCCGCTGGCGTGCCGGAACGGTTTGTTTACCTGCAGCATCTGCAGGTTTGGCCAATTGCAGCTTCCTCTGGCCAGGGTTCGCCGTTCCAGGCCAATGGGGACTGCAGAAAGGGGCGGCCAGCACATCCCTCTGCCTGCCAGCAGATTTCCCTGATGGGCTGCATGCCAAAGGTTGCCAATCCCTGGCACAATCCTTCACCAGAGAAAGGAATATTTAATGTTATAGTGGTTGCACTGCTGGACAGTGATGTCTGAGGAATGATGCATACTAGTTGGTTGATATAATGGATGTCAGAGGGTCTCCTTAAGGGTACTACTTTTAGTTATAGGCTATACACAATGAAATAACTTCTGCCCTTCCCATTTTAAGACTTTATACCATACACAATTAAAAAAAAAGGTGTCTTCCTTGTTCCTGGGATATGTGGTCTTATATAAGAATCTTTGAACAGTTGAGTGGCCAGTGGAGGATGGTGCAGAGTACAGAACATGCACTTTTGATCTGGCCCTGATTTCTGTGAATTTCTTACCTCTGACACTGAAGGTCCAGTAGTTGCATAGCTTATTCCATGATGAGTTTGGGTTCAGTGCTTTCTTTGTTTGTCCATAAAAGCATGTAGAATAAAGACACTCTCTTTATTGCTTTCAATAGCAAACATAACTGGAGGAAACTGTGAGCCATGTGAGTGAAAAACTTACTTGCTCTTTTTGAAATAATGTCATTTTCTCTTTTGGAAATTCATATTCATTGGTCTATTTGTAAGCAGTGATCATACCTGTGTCAGCACTGCCCAAGAATATTTGGCAGAATATTTGGCAGAATTAGACCTCTGATATCTTCTGTAGATAAGTTTCTTTGGTTCATTGTCTTGCATGCCATCAAGTGCAGGAACTGGGTCTATTTTGTAGACAGATTGTGACCTTTTGCTGACAGACTGCATAAATGGTAAAACATTATATTAGTAATTTTTCTTTCCCAGTCTTAATCTTATGTTATAGTAGTAGCAAAGAAAGTGACATTCTATTTACATATGTGACTTTTATCTTGACTGTGTCCTTTTAACTTTGTATTTTGTAACTTCTGGTGATTTAGGTCACAACCTGAACATTGTTTCTAGGGCTGTTTTGTGGCATTTCTTTTTCTGTGGCTGTTAGACTGTCATTTTTTAATGCAATATTTAAAATGGAAGATTATAAATTATCTTTTAATTGGAAACATCTAAGGGCAAGGACTGTCCTTTCTTGAATATCAGAAAGTTCTTCGTACAATGTGGATACTATCTTAAACAAATAATCAATAATAATACAGGGTTGGATTGTGGTTGTAAAGTCACTTGCTGCTTGGAAAGTAGTGCAGTGGGCCTTTAGTAGCTATGATTGATATATAAGGATTAAGTGTGCCTGCAGAGATCAAAGGTTCTTATGGGGCATACAGAGGTAATTTTAAATTCTTCTTCGAGTAGTGTCCCCATGGGTGCTCTACTTCAGATGTGCTTGTGCCTTTGATCAGAGATTTTTGGTAGCCATGCCCATTTAGCCTACTCATGCAACCCACATCCTTGTGCTCCATGCTGAGGCGATATGAGGTTGCCTGGGAGAACTGCACTCAGTTCCTTCTCACTGCCTTTGGGCAGTGACTTTCTACTGTGTCCTTGTTCACTCTAATATTCTGTAATTAGTTAGCATGTAGATACCTATATTCTAGCATCTATAGTTGTTGGAGCAGTTGTTCCCTCTTTTCTTTTCTTTCCTTTTCCTTTAATGATCTATCTATATATATTATTACCAGATGTTGTTAGGATTTAAGAGCTTTCCCCTTTTATGAATCATTGTTGTCATATCGCTTGGGAATGCCATTCTCCCCGGGATTGAGAAGGTGCTTCTCTTGCCATGAGGCAATTCCTATCAGTGATGGCCATTTCCAGTGCCTCCAGTGTTTGCAGGATACATATATCCCCCACAAGTGCAAGATCTGCACTCCTTTAAAAGGTAGATCACCAAAATAGGGAAGTCAAGTTTAAACTCCTATGATGGTGCAAGCTTTATAACCAGCTTTGGATCCGGGGTGGATGACCCTCTGTATATAGTACCACCAGTGCCCTGTCCATATGAAGATCTTGGTCACTGGAGATGTCTAGAGATATAGGTGGTACTGTGGCACAGAGTACTTCTAAGTACAAAATGGGGAAGAGATGGCCAGCCCTCTGTGGAGATAGAGGTGGTTAGGGACTATTCAGAAAAGCTGGACGTGCACAAGTCCATGGGGCCGGACGAGTTGCACCCGAGAGTACTGAAGGAATTGGCGGCTGTGATTGCAGAGCCATTGGCCATTATCTTTGAAAACTCGTGGCGAACAGGGGAAGTCCCAGATGACTGGAAAAAGGCTAATGTAGTGCCAATCTTTAAAAAATGGAAGAAGGAGGATCCAGGGAACTACAGGCCAGTCAGCCTCACCTCAGTCCCTGGAAAAATCATGGAGCAGGTCCTCAAAGAATCAATCCTGAAGCACTTGCATGAGAGGAAAGTGATCAGGAACAGCCAGCATGGATTCACCAAGGGAAGGTCATGCCTGACTAATCCAATTGCCTTTTATGATGAGATTACTGGTTCTGTGGATGAAGGGAAAGCAGTGGATGTATTGTTTCTTGACTTTAGCAAAGCTTTTGACACGGTCTCCCACAGTATTCTTGTCAGCAAGTTAAGGAAGTATGGGCTGGATGAATGCACTATAAGGTGGGTAGAAAGCTGGCTAGATTGTCGGGCTCAACGGGTAGTGATCAATGGCTCCATGTCTAGTTGGCAGCCGGTATCAAGTGGAGTGCCCCAAGGGTCGGTCCTGGGGCCGGTTTTGTTCAATATCTTCATAAATGATCTGGAGGATGGTGTGGATTGCACTCTCAGCAAATTTGCGGATGATACTAAACTGGGAGGAGTGGTAGATACGCTGGAGGGGAGGGATAGGATACAGAAGGACCTAGACAAATTGGAGGATTGGGCCAAAAGAAATCTGATGAGGTTCAATAAGGATAAGTGCAGGGTCCTGCACTTAGGATGGAAGAATCCAATGCACCGCTACAGACTAGGGACCGAATGGCTAGGCAGCAGTTCTGCGGAAAAGGACCTAGGGGTGACAGTGGACGAGAAGCTGGATATGAGTCAGCAGTGTGCCCTTCTTGCCAAGAAGGCCAATGGCATTTTGGGATGTATAAGTAGGGGCATAGCCAGCAGATCGAGGGACGTGATCGTTCCCCTCTATTCGACATTGGTGAGGCCTCATCTGGAGTACTGTGTCCAGTTTTGGGCCCCACACTACAAGAAGGATGTGGATAAATTGGAGAGAGTCCAGCGAAGGGCAACAAAAATGATTAGGGGTCTAGAACACATGACTTATGAGGAGAGGCTGAGGGAGCTGGGATTGTTTAGCCTGCAGAAGAGAAGAATGAGGGGGGATTTGATAGCTGCTTTCAACTACCTGAAAGGGGGTTCCAAAGAGGATGGCTCTAGACTGTTCTCAATGGTAGCAGATGACAGAACGAGGAGTAATGGTCTCAAGTTGCAGTGGGGGAGGTTTAGATTGGATATTAGGAAAAACTTTTTCACTAAGAGGGTGGTGAAACACTGGAATGCGTTACCTAGGGAGGTGGTAGAATCTCCTTCCTTAGAGGTTTTTAAGGTCAGGCTTGACAAAGCCCTGGCTGGGATGATTTAACTGGGAATTGGTCCTGCTTCGAGCAGGGGGTTAGACTAGATGACCTTCAGGGGTCCCTTCCAACCCTGATATTCTATGATTCTAAGGTACTGAAGTCCTCAATAGACATGTAAATCTCAGTCACTGACACATAAGAAGACTACAGAGTCCACAGGTCCCAACGGGAGTTCCATGCAAGGTCTGAGTAATGCTGGTACTGCAAAGGCAAAGAAGAGTCTATCGTCTAAGACAGATTCAGTACCGAGTTTTGGTACCTGTACCCAGAGCTGCAGACACACAGGTGAAAAGAGTTCTGTGCCCTCCCTAAACAGCATTCTGTACTCCCTTCCTTTGGAGTCTGTGGCAGAGGACTCTTCAGACTCTCAAATATCAGTGTAGGATTCTCCTGTCTATTCTAGGACACATTTCTCTCCCTGCTAGACTTCAGTTGACACTCTCCTGACAGGAACACTGATGGAGACCATTTGGCCTCTCTCAGTGGCCTTGCTGGGATTGTGAGCATTCTATCAACAATTTAAAATGAAGTTGTTGCACCACAGGAGGGAGCAGAACAGGGCCCACCTCCTGTACCATTACCTTTGCCAGAGGAGAAGGCTTTTGAGGACCGGGAAGCAAAGACAGATACGGAGATGACTCCTCTTATAAATATTTATTTCCTCCTTATAAACTGATGAAGGTGTGATGCCTGTACCATCTTCTATGGTGGATGACTTCAAGCAGGTTCAAGAACTGATGATGTCAATTTCAGATTCTGACTCCCACAGAAGAGGTTCATGAGTCCCACCAAAAACTTCTATATATTTTGCACACCTCAACATCTATAAGGATCACCATTCCAGTTAGTGAAGCTCTTGAGGAGCCAGCTAAGGCTGTATGGCAAACCCTAGCTACCATACTGCCCAACTGCCAGAGACTGGATACAAAAATGTCCCTGGAATCAGAATTTCTGTTTTCACACCCAACTCCAAATTCCCTAGTAATGGAGGCTGTCAATGCACAAGGCAGACAAAATAGCTCAAAGTACATTCAGTACTGTAAGGACCACAAAAGACTAGAACTTTCTTGTCATAAATCATACTCTTTAGCATACAGTTCAGAATAGCAAGCCATGAGACACTTATGGCCAAATACAACTATTAAAACTACAATACATTTAATTAGTTTATTGAGAACTTGCCAGAGGAATAACATGAAAAATGTAAGGACATTGTACAAAAGTGGCAGCTCCTGGCGAAGGCATCACTCCAGGCCTTCTTGGATGTAGTAGATATGACCATTGCATTTGGACATCGACCATGCTGTTATAAGAAGAGCATCTTGGCTACAGTTGTCTGGCTTCTCAAGATAGGTCCAGAGTATAAGACCTCTGCTTTGATGATCACAAACTCTTTGTAGACTTGACGGATGCATCTCTCCACACTTCAGAAGACTTGAGAGCCACACTGCAATTTTTAGGGATTTATAATCCTGTAAATAAGAGGTGATTTAGTAGGTCTCAGATGGTACAAAGAGCATGCCAAGCCCCATATTCAACTTATTATAAACAACTGCACTCGTGGCCAAGAGGCCAAGATATTTTAGGAAGAAAACTCCTTTGGCTACAGCTATATCTTCTCAGCCATCTACATCCTCCAAGCCACAGTTTTGATGGTATGGTCAAGAGCCTGAACCATCCAACTGACGGGGTTGCAGCTGCAGCCACTACTCCTCCCTCCTTTTGGATGCCATGTCTCCTATTTTCAGGAGCATCAGACAAATGGGGTTTGGAAGCCATAAAGTCTGGTTACACTATCCATTTGCTCCTTTTGGCTTTTCTTCTGCCCCCAGTGTAATCTCAAAGATTTTGGTGGTGGTTGAACCCACCTACATGGTCTAAGTGTAATTGTTTTCCCGAATCTGGATGATTTGCTGATTGGGGCAGATTGTATCAGGAAGTCTTGGCGACAGTAAAGATAATGTGTTCTATGTTTTGCAGCTTGGGACTTAAATCAACCTCAAAAAGTCTGGGTTTTTTTCTTTCTCCAGTACAGTGTCTAGACTTCATAGAAGCTTTTCTGGATACAGTGACAGGCAGAACGTGCCTCTCTTCCAGCAGATTTATCGCACTAACAACTTTCATCTCAAGGATTCAGGGCAGACCTCAAGTAACAGTATTAGACTCTCATCAGCTTCTGGGATACATATCAGCTTGCATCTTTGTAGTGCAACATGCAAGATTACATCTCTGAGGTCGACAGTGTGGCTTTGAAATGTTTACAAACCAAGCAAGCACAGCCTCGACAAATTACTGTCTGTCCTGTCCCACCCCCCAATGAGTTCTACAGTCACTCAACTGGTGTAAGGACCTGACCAAGACCTGTGGAAGTGTCCCATTCTTTCAGAATCCCCCTACCATTGTGATAACATCAGATTCTTTACTTTTAGGTTGGGGGCGGGGTATATGTTGGACGTCTCAAGGTGCAGGACAAATGGTCACTACAAGAGTAGTTTCTCTACATCAATCTTTTGGAATTTAAAGCAATCAGAAATGTTTATCTACATTTTCTACCTCTAATCACATCCAAGTCAGTAAAGATAATGGCAGGCAACATGGCATGCATATTTTACATCAACTATCAAGGAGGCACACATTCCTGATCTCTTTGTGCCAAGGCGGTAAAACCCTCTGGAATTGGTAGATAGCCAGCCAGAAAGTTATTTTAGCTTTGTACCTCCCAGGTATTAAGAACACTATGGCAGATGACCTCACCAGACATTTTCTTTTTAAATTCCCAATGGGAACTGGACGCTTGAGTCCTCCACATAGTATTCTTTGCTTGGGGATTCCTGGAGGTCAATCTGTTTGCCATGGCAGCCATGGCAAAATTTATATGGTATTGCTCCAGAGGGAGTCTTGGTCCCCAATCCCTTGGCAGAGGCAACATATGGAGGGGTTCCGACATGCTCCTACAGATTTCTACAAGTGCTGAACTACCTTTGCAGAATTTGCTCTCCTTAGCATGCTGGGGTGGGCAGTCCTCTGTGCTTCTCACACTGCATCCCCTGTCATGTTGCCAGCTCACTCAGCCCCTCTTCCCAGCAGCCAGGCCTGGACGGTGAGCAGAGGAAGCGGGACACAGCCACTTCTCCTGCTGGGTAAGGGTCTTTCTATGAGTTCCATTAGGGTACACTTAATGGCAATAACAACTTTTCCACATACCCATTGGGGAGTTTTTGCTCTTCACTCACCCAATGAATGCAAGATTCCTAAGAGGTTTCTTGAATTTCTTCCCTATTCCTACCTAGCACCTCAACCTAGTCCTTAATTGCCTTATGTAACATGGTTTTGAGCCACTAGATATTTGTTCTTTATTAGATTTTATCTATGCAGACAGACTTTCTGGTATCAGAGTAGCAGCTGTGTTAGTTTATATTAGCAAAAAGAAAAGGAGTACTTGTGGCACCTTAGAGACTAACAAATTTATTTGAGCATAAAGTTTCGTGAGCTACAGCTCACTTCATCAGATGCATTCAGTGGAAAATACTGTGGGAAGATTTATATACATAGAGAATATGGTAACACCCATTGTTTCATGTTCTCTGTGTATATAAATCTCCCCACTGTATTTTCCACTGAATGCATCCGATGAAGTGAGCTGTAGCTCATGAAAGCTTATGCTCAAATAAAAAAGACTTTCTGGTAGTTATCACTTCTGCCTGACAGGCTGAAGAATTACGGGCTTCAGTGGCAGACCCCCCACTTACAGTGTTCACCAGAGAGAACGCGTTGCTGTGGGCTCATCCAAGATTTTTACCTAAGATTTTGTCCTCAGAATTTCATATTAATCAAACCATTCATCTCCCAGATTGTCGACAACAGAATTCCAGGAATTTCCCTACCTTGGATATTCAAATAACAAAACTTTTATATATATGAGATAGGAAAGATACTTGTCTCCAAGCACCATATGTATGAAAGTAATGATAAATCTCTCTTACGATTCAGTAAAGGCACTGGCACATTTTAATGACAAATTTGTGAGAATAAATTATAAGAACAGTCATACTGGGTCAGACCAAAGTTCCACCTAGACCAATATCCTGTCTTCTGACAGTGGCCAATGCGAGGTGCCCCAGAGGGAAAGAACAGAACAGGTAATCATCAAGTGATCCATGTCCTGTTGCCCATTCCCAGCTTCTGGCAACAGAGGCTAGGGACACCATTCTGCCCAGCCTGGCTAATAGCCATTGATAGGCCTATCCTCCATGAATTTATCTAGTCCTTTTTGAACCTTGTTATAGTCGATATATATAATCCTATTTATCTCATTAATATTTTAGCATCAAAATTGAGGTTTCTCATCATGTTCATATCCATTTTGGAAGGCAGGGTTCTGAACTATAGACTGGGTTTGGCTGCCGTTTACAGCAGGTTCCAGTTGCCGTGTGTTGTAATGTTTTAATAATTCTTAAATACAAGCTCACTGTGCCTTAAGAATCACAAGGAACACAGAGGTACACAGCCCTAAAAGGATCTCCCTCAGTGTCACCAGGAGAATGGGGGAAGTGCGGTCACTACAGGACACTTGGTGTGTTTGTTGGGATTCCCTCTGAGACTTTCCCATTCAGCTTATACAGAACATCTCATCCAGTTCTGGAAGATCACTTTATCCATCTCTCTGGGCTCCAAGAAACTCAGACTCCAACCTATCACTCAGGTTACTTTATTAGGCATGTAACAGTTCTCCATGGGCAGCTTGTATTGTAGGCTGGGGGAGGTTAAGCCACCCCAAACAGCCCCCCATGGCCCCGTCCATGTTCAGCCTCAAGGCCCCCTCCTGCTTGCCACTTCCCCCTTTGCCCCAGCCCAGGCAGGCTGTTCCTCTTCCAGGAAGTGGGCTGGGGCTGGGGATAGGGTGGCCAGCCTGTGGTCAGGACTTGGGGTGGCTGGGACTACCCAGCGATGTGCGGTCCATGGGCGCTGGGGCTGCATGGCGTTCCAAGGGTGGGGGCACTAGGGCAGCCCAGGAAGGAGAGGGGGGACTCGTGTCTGTGGGGGTCGCTCTGGGTTCCAGCGGGGGAAGGAGGTGGGAGGGGTCTCAGTCAGAAGAGGTGGGCCGGGCTGGGGGGTAGCCTCCCCAAGCCCACAGTTAGCTGTCCATGCAGCTCTTTGCTCACACTGGCCAGGCCCAGATGCCTGGGGCTTCGGAACAGGGTGATGCCACAATTCTATTTCATGTTATGTACCACACAGCTTCTATCTATCTATCTATCTATCTATCTATCTATCTATCTGTCTGTCTTCCCTAGCTACTAACATCTATACTTTTTTTGATTGTAAAGATCAATCACTTTTCATGTTGCGTATGGGCCAACCACTTGGCAGATTTTGTAAGGCAAGCTTATCTGGAGTTCCAAGGAGTTCCCAGGCAATCTGTATTTTGTAAAATCCAAAATAAGCAGGAGGTATATACACTGTACATCTTTTACCACTATTTCATGGGTGGGTGTATAAAAATGCCATTTTCTGGCCATGGAGTGGTCACTGGACCTAAAGGAAGAATATAAAGTTTAGGGAGGTCTATGGTAGAGGTACTCATTTCAGTGTGTTTCTGCCTTCTTTGTTTACTCTGAACATAACCACAACCACAATAGTTAATTTAGTTAACTTCTTCCTCCCTTATTTACTTGAAACTAACTATTGTGAATATATTTAAACAATTAATTGTTCAGGCATCTCTTGTCTTAACTTGGGCCTGCTTATGTCTGCTAGGCCAGCCCTACATTCTGCTCCTTTTCATTTTCTCTTACATTAGTATTTGTTTTATTTGCATAATATTTCTCTTTCTGTGTTTTTTCAATTTTATTATCCAGCAACACATGCCTATGACCACAACAGTTATATGAGCTCCCATTAAGACTAAAACTTCAAGTACACACAAAGGGGTGCAAGATTACCTCCTCTGTTATAGCCCACCAGGGTGTTTACACAGCCTGTACACAGTGTTCCCTCTAAGCCATGTGACTGCCTAAGAATCAATCAAGTGCCCTGCACATCTGGGGACTTTTGTTCAGGTGCCCATCCCCCTACACCTCTGCAGCTGTGGTGCTCCTACCGTCTGCCTTGGAGCCCCTGGCCAGCTGCTCCCAGGACCCTCCTGCTTGCTGTCCAGAGCGGGGGGAGGTGGCACTGATATCAGGGAGTCCCCCTCCCCCTGCCCACCCCCCCCCAACCCATGTACCCTATCTCTGCAGAGTGGGGGGGGGCAGTGCTCAGGAGTGGGATGGAGGTGCTGGCAGCTGCTGTCTGAATGAGCCTTTAGGCTGGCGAGTGCCTCTGTGCTTAAAGAGACAGCATACAGTCCCTCATACACTTCCCTAGCAGCCAGCACACACACACTCTGTCTCTGTCTCTCATGCACACACACACTGTTTCTTTCACACTCGCCTCCCAACACATAGTTGTGTTATTGTTGTTAACTCTTGGTACTTTCTGCAATGCACATACATTCGCTGTAATTTTATTCTTTCAAAGTGCTGTTATTTTAGTTTTTGGAATGGTTTATGCATTTCATAATTTTATTTCTCTTGTATATGATTTAATTTTTTGAGTAGTGTGTTCTAAAATGCCTACCCTGTCCTGGCTGGAGTAATTATTCCTACGTTAATTTTTTTAAAAAATATATAGTATATCTAGGTTTTTTGTTTCTACTGGTGGCACACATCCACACATTACCTCAGTATTGGTGCTCATAACAAAATTCATAAGAACGTAAGAATGGCCATACTGGGTCAAGCCAATTGCTTCTATGTTTCTCTTTACTAAATTGGTTGTGTTTAATGGAAGAGGAAGGCATAGGTACAGAGTCACTAATGATTCCCATTCAGTGTTGTCCATCACTTCCTCCTTCACGTTCTCCACCGTCTGTGTACTTGGCCACAGGGCATGGGTTCAAATCTGAATCAGAGAGGTGAGTTTTAGACAAAATCCATCCAGATACCCCTCCCATGGTGTTGTCCCAACTGAAAAAATGGTGGTATTCCAGCGTGCGCATGGTGTCACCAAGCCATACTACAACTTCCACTCTCTCCTTGGTGACTAGTTGGGCCCAACCTCTCTCTGAGGTAAAAGCATTCTCTTGTATTGAGCATTCACAGAAACAGCTAGTTCTTTGGCAACATGCATCATTTATCTCTCTACACCATCCCTTGTTGGCAACCCTAGGATAGTGTTATCTATGTTCCATTCTCAATAGTAAACATACTCTCAACGTATACTAACTACACCTGTACCTCTGGGAATAGCAATCATGACTGGCACAGTCCCATCAATAATTTCATGTGGTGCCCAAGGCCCAGGACCTTCTAGCTTTTAAAATGTTCTTCCTCAGTATTACAAATTCCCTTTTCCAGCAGTGTAGTCCAGATCAGTGTGCTGTTTAACAACCTCAACCATTCCCCCCACTTCATTTCTTCTTTCCCCTGTGTTAAATGCATAACAAGTTTAGTATCCATATGTGCTGCAATTAGTTGCTTGAGAAACATTATTATTATTCAGTGAATCAATCACACTATTTCCACATGTATTAATCCATTTCAAAGTTTGTACAATGGAGTACATTTTATTAATAGACACTACCTCCTGCTGTGGTGTTAGGTTACTGATCCCACCTCCTCTTCTGATTGCTTTTCCAAACCCATCAGCTAAAGAGTTATGTCTAAGCTTCAACCCTTCCATGTCCACAGAATTCCATTGTGAAGCCCCACCTCCTTCTCTACCCAATATAGTTGTCAAAGTATCTCTCTTCTTCAAAGTATTTTTAAGTTCTTGGTGTATGCCTCTCCCTGGCTTCTGCCATAATCTGATCTGGGATATATTATAATTGGTAAACCATTTCTTATACAGGGCCAAGGAGTTCCCAGGCAATCTGTATTTTGTAAAATCCAAAATAAGCAGGAGGTATATACACTGTACATCTTTTACCACTATTTCATGGGTGGGTGTATAAAAATGCCATTTTCTGGCCATGGAGTGGTCACTGGACCTAAAGGAAGAATATAAAGTTTAGGGAGGTCTATGGTAGAGGTACTCATTTCAGGCTGGGACATGGGATGTTGTGTATCATATGTTTCAGAGTAACAGCCGTGTTAGTCTGTATTCGCAAAAAGAAAAGGAGTACTTGTGGCACCTTAGAGACTAACCAATTTATTTGAGCATGAGCTTTCGTGAGCTACAGCTCACTGCATCCGATGAAGTGAGCTGTAGCTCACGAAAGCTCATGCTCAAATAAATTGGTTAGTCTCTAAGGTGCCACAAGTACTCCTTTTCTTTTTGTGTATCATATGTTACTTATCACCAAAACAGCTCGGTTTATTTAGATATATGGCTGCTAACTATCCTGGGCCTCCTGGAGTATAAGTGTTTTGCCTTAGAAAAATATCAGGCTTATTTATATATCAAAGAATTTGAATTGATATATAAATACATCTGAGGTTTCTCTTTCACTGATATTTTCCTGGGATGTATTCTACAACCATAAATTCTCAAACCGTACAACCACTTTTCCAGTCATCCATTGATTGGTAGCCCACAACTACCATCCATATGCACTCCTTGTAGTTCTCCACCTGCTACAGATAGCACCCCAGTGACAAGACAATTGTCCGAACAAGACAAATTTCCCAGAAAGGTTGGTTGATCCCCTTTAGCCCTGGATGGTAGGTTGTAGATCTTCTTCTCTGTCCTTTCTCACTGTACATCTGGGGCCTGATGTACTTCTGTGGTTTTGGGACTGGGGAATCACTGACTGGAGTGTCTCAGGGGTTTGGGACCATCTCTACATCCTTCACATCAGGGGATACAGATTGTAGGCCTCCACCATGCCATGGTTGCAAATGTGCAAGATAAAAGGGAGAAGAAAGCATTTCTTGCTTCTTTCCTTATCTACCTTTTTATGCTTTAAGATGAATTGCATGAACCCAGCTGTGTCCCCTATTGTCCAATTCCAGTGAGTACACTGAGGGGCCACAGCACAAAGTACAGGCCATAGCCAATTTGCCTTCAGGAATGGATAGTATGGGGCCTGATCCTGCACCATCCCTTTGGATCCTACTTGATGTTCGGTTATTGAACCATGCCTTGGTCTTCTGTACTTCCGTGTCCTCTGTTGCCACCGCACTCTTTTGCACCTGTAAATTTTGCTTCAGCATGTCCTGTACGCAAGCCTCTGACAAGGCTGCCAGAGCCAGATGGCCTGGTACAGGATTAATCATATTCCACCACAGTCTCATTAGTCTCCCATCAGAAGCTCCTATGGGGAAAACCCCATGAATCTACATTCTCCAGCTCTGATGCACATTAAGTGGCAATATTTCATCCCAATTACGACCTGTGCTGTTCACTCCCTTCCTGAGTTCAGTTTTAATGATGCTCTTCATTTTCTCCCACTTGCCCCACTGCTCCCGGATGATAAGCAATGTGGAATTACTGATCAATGTCCAACTGTGTGCATACTTCCTTAACCACTGATTCAACAAATCCACTACCATTGTTTGAATCAATTATTTTAGGAATCCTGCACCTACTGAACAAATTATATACACCAATTGTCTAGCTGTTGTCAATGCAGTCACATTTTAGTTGAGAATGCTTTCACCCAGTATCAGAATGAGTCTACTGCAGCTAATCCATATTTGTTTCCTTGGGAGGTTAGGGGTAGTTCCCCATTGTGATCAGTTTGGATCCTTTCCCAGCGTTCCCGGGAGCCTCACTCATGAGTGCCCCTCTGCGTTTTCTCTTTGCTGGATTATATCTAGCACAAATAAAGCAAGAGTTAAGATGTTCGTTCCAATCCTGCTCCCATCTGGGTTGCTATCCTATTTTTCTCAACCTTTCCTGGGCATCCTTTTGTTTAGAGTGACCACCCATAGTTGATCCATGTACCCAGGCTAAGAGATCCTACCACATCTCTCTTTGTACTACCCAAACCAAACCATCTTCTGACTTTATGCACTAGAGCCCCTGCTCTATTACTATCTCCTGACCATCCACCTTTAATTCCAGGCTTTGAGCTTGCTTCCATCATGGACCTAACTCTGAATCCTGCTGTTGGATGCTCTGCAATCACTCTGTGTAAAGATAGCTGCTGGCCTCTGGTGACCACTGCCACTGTAATGGCTTTTCAGTAATTCTCCATGGCCAGGGAAGACTGGTTACTACTCCATCTTTGGCTGCCAAATCTGCTGCCTGATTTCCTTTTATCAACAGACCTTTCTTTCCTTTTGCTCAGATTTTTACCATATCTACTCTATCAAAATGTTTAGTCATCTTAGCCAGCATTTGCTGCATAGTACTGAATGTGATTTCTCTTCCATCCATATCCCAATACTTGTTCTGAGTCCACCAGGTCAGAATCAGGACAGCTGCCTTGGACACCAGTCTGAATCAGAGTATAGTAAGCTTAGAGCAGGACCCTTTTTCTTCCATCAGTATACTGATAACTGATATTAGTTCTGCATACTGAGCTGACTTACTCCCACAGTTATACTGCAAAGTATTTACTATCACTCCATCTTTTAGCTTCACTGCTCCAAAACCTCCCTTCCCTTAGCCCCTAACTACTTTCATCCATATACCATATATCCTTCTCCATCTATCTAACCTTGTTAGCATTTAGTTCTTTAAATATTGGCTGTTGAGTGCTAGCTGGGCTAACTTCACATTCATGGGGCATTCCATGTATGCAGAATCCTGCCACCCATTCCTTTGGTTCTTTTAGTTGTACTGCCCACATTTTCTCCCTGCAATGCCAGAGTATATTCTCTCATTGCTAACCTGTCCAGCTGATACTTTTCCCCCCAGCAGTACCTTCAGAGAGGTATGGTGACTGGCATGAATACTTTCTGTCCTCCTGCCAGATATTTGTGTTTAATAATTGTCCAATATGCAGTCAGCACAATTCTCTCACACCAATTGTACTTAAATTTCACACTTTGCAATAGTTAGGAAGCAAATGTCTCAGCTGATCCTGATTTCCGTATTTCTGTATGAACACCACTCCTATGGTATTTGGAGTTACTACAGGATACATACAAAATGGTTACTTTTATCTGGGCCTGCACGCCTCTAAAACTATTTCAGCTTAACCACTGTTTGTGTGCTATTCCTGCCAATCCCAAGGGGGGGCCCTCACCAACTCATACAAAGGATTAGTGTCTTCTGAATAAAGTGGGGAGAATTCCGTACAAAATCCAGTGATTCCTAAATGGGTGGTAATGCCTCCTTATCAGTAGGGGATTGGTCATTTCAAAATTAATTCAGGTCTATGATCAATACTCCATCCTTCCTCACATACAGTTGTTCTTAAAATTGTAACCTTTTCCCTGAGCGAAGTGCTTTTATGCTTTTAATCTTTAACCCTGCCTGCTGCAGGTCCTATCTTTATTCCTTCTCAGTGGGGGACTGCACCAATATATCATCCACATACTGAATGAGCCTGTCAGAATGAGAAAAGTCCTTAAGACTGTTTCATATGTGCATGAAAAATAGCTGGATAGTCTGTTTATCCCTGGGGTAACACAATCCACATGTACTGCTCTCCTTCCCAGGTGAATGCTATTCTATACAGACACTCTGGGGCCAGAGGCAACATCCAGAAAGCATTACTAATAACCAATGCTGAAAACCACTTCATTTTAGGAAATACGTTTACGATTATTTCAGGATAAGCTGCTATTTAGGAGCCATAGATTTTTGCCTTGCCATTTACACTTCTATAAGTCTATAGTTAATCTCCACCTGCCTCTGACATTTTCACTGGCCAAGCTGGAGAATTACACACTGAGGACATGGGCTTTATCACTCCTCATTCCAACAATGCCTCATCTACCTCCTGTATTGGCCCGATAGACTCCTTAGGTACTGCGTTTTGTATTTTTGGGTAGGGGAATCCTCCCCTTCTAATAATATGGGTATCCATTTGACCACAGTTCAGTTAAGATGTAGCTCATGCCTCCCAATATGCTCCTTTTACCTCTAGGACCCATCCTGGTGTGTCCTCAGTTTATTAAATAGATACAGTCTGTTTTTTCCTTTAGTGACCCAACCACCGCTACCATGGGCATAACCTCCCCTTGCTCTGCACTCCAGAGAGCCATGTTTGCCAAGTCCACTACTAGCCACATTGCCACCAACACTTGAACTCTCAGAATATCTTCCTTTGACTACACTACCATATCATACCGGCTTTCCCAATTCCCTATCCATATTACCTGTTTTTTTACTTGTACCCCCCAATAATTTCCCAGTGACTCCCTGAATTCTTCCCTTTTTATCTTCCACCTGTAAGTGCCCTTTCTTTGTTATTGCTGCCCCACTGTCTAATTGCATGTCTTGCCCTCGTACTCACCCCCACAGTGGTTTTTACCATGGGACATCTCCAGTTGTCCTGTGAAAGGGGCATTACGAAGGATAGCTGAGTTGTCAAAAGGTATCCATGTCCTCTGGCTTTCCTGATCTTCTTCGTACCCTCCAAATCCTTGTTCTCTGCCCGGACCCTCCTCTTCCCCAAGGTTCCCCATCTCTAGGGCCAAAATGTAAAACCCTTGGCCTCTGCTGACGCTGTTTTTGTACTTAGCCCCTGCTGTGCTATCTGGAGTGGTTCACGACTGTGAATGCCAACCTCAGGGCAGACAGTCAAGAAGCAGGGTAAAAATTCTCCCAAATGATCGTATGTTCTAGAAGTAGATTTCACCAATCCAGCAACAAGGGTGAATTCTGAAAGCACTATAACAGTCTTATCATGGAGTCACAGACAGTCCTCTTCGGTATTCTGTCGATCTTGCCACCCAAGCAAGCTGGACTTTATGATAGATGGTCGCTTTACACCAAAAATCACAATAATATTCAAATTACTTCCAGTCCCAAAGGACCAGTAACTTACCCTAGGTCAACTGTACTCAGGTCTCAAACCAAAGACAATGCTGGTAGCCAGTCCTGTAACAAACAAACTAAATGCTTATTAAGAAATCCAAATAAGAGTTATTTACAAGGTTAAAGCAGGTAAGCATACACACACAAGTTAGTCAGGTTTCAAAAGGTAATAGAAACTTCTATAGTAAGCAAACTCCATATGTTCTTTAAGGCTCACACTGCCAAAAGAGATGGGGACTCCTTCCTTATCCTTAGAAATCCTTGCCCCTCACAATTCAAGGAGCATAGGAATAATTAGTTCTCCTTAACAAGTATTTTTATTCCCTTCCCCCAGCATTCAAGCTATGATGGGATGAGCCTTGGGCACATACCCTCTTCGGGGCTGTGGGGGAAGCAATCAGCAACATTTTTTGTCCACCAGTGTTTGTCTGATTGTAGACTGTCTTTCCTTGCAGAAGAGATAATCTCTTGTGGTGATCTAGTATTTAACAAAAAGAACAGGAGTACTTGTGGCACCTTAGAGACTAACAACATTTATTTGAGCATAAGCTTTTGTGGGTTACAGCCCACTTCATCGGATACATAGAATGCAGCATATAGTAAGAAGATATATATGTACATACAGACAAGGTGGAAGTTGCCATACAAACTGTGAGAGGCTAATTAATTAAGATGAGCTATTATCAGCAGGAGAAAAGAACTTTTGTAGTGATAATCAGGATGAACCATTTAGACAGTTGACAAGAAGGTGTGAGGATACTTAACTTTGAATGGAGACCCAGCCACTCCCAGTCTCCATTCAAACCCAAGGTAATGGTATCTAGTTTGCATATTAATTCAAGCTCAGCAGTTTCTCCTTGGAGTCTGTTTTTGAAGCTTTTCCATTGCAAATATTTAATATTTGGTAATGCTTCTCCTCTGACTGTGGGGGATTTACTGTCTTAGCAAACATTTTTATAGTTACAGAGCAAACATTTAAACATTACCTTATAACATGGGACACAGATATTATAAGTAGGATTAATATGTGCCGCATTCTGAGAATTCCATAAAGTCTAAAAACTGAACACATTCTTATAACTCTAATATCTATTTTAATAATACTAACCAGTAAGCCAGACTGATTTCCAGCTATGCATTTGTCAGCATTCAGGGGACTTGGCTTGAGCTGGCACCTGGTCTGCCAGAGTCACAACCCTCACCAATGGTCGTCTCTTGTTTAACATATTATTATTTAACATATATTGACTAGGGGCAAACTGTAAAATGTACTCCTTACATTTGAAGGGCAATATAATGAGTAACAATTGATATGAACTAGGTCTCCCCTTGTTAGTCTATTGAGCACATTTTGCTCTCACACCACCAAAGGAGGTGATCTGCAATTTCACTTAACCCTCCTTCAGGAGGAGCTTTAAGACAAACATTTCCACCTGAGCCATTCTTAAATCATACAAGGGAACAAGTCTCAGTAGTGATCCTCTTGTTGTTGTCCTCTCCCTTCCTTCCACCTTAATAACAATAGGAGACTGGGGTACAAACACCAACACCCAGGATACATTTCTCAACTCAGACCATTTTAGCATTCCCAGAAGCAGGTGGGGCAGTAGGAACCTGAACAGTCACGGGTGCACAGTTACATCCCTTAGCTATTCTGTGAACCGGGGAAAACCCTCCAGAATCCTGCCTCCGGTCATGTTGACATCTCCACGGTTGGTCTTGTAGACTTGCCACTTGATCTATAAGCTGATCCTGTGACAAAAATCAGGAAAGAACAACTCTCACTCTGTTTCAAAAATGTCTCATTGCTCTGCACAGCATGAACCTTATGTAATTCTCTTTCAGTTCACATTTCTCCCTCTTCAGCTTACTTTGTCAGATCTCTAGTTTCCTTATGCAGGGTCCCAATTCCTAAAATTAGTCCCATAACAACAAGATTTTCTGTTTCTTCTCTTTACATGTTTTATCCAACGGTATTTTTGGAGTTTCTTTTCCACCTGGACCCAGTTTCCAGCTAAGACCTCCATGAGGGATAAATAGGGTTCTTTCTTGGACTCAACCCACTTCTTTCATGCTGTGACAGCGTCAGGCCAGATGGCTATAGGAGAGTAATTTTTTTTTAACCAAAAGATGTATTTATTTGCATAACACACTTACAAAGTAAAAACAGAAGCGTATGCAATGTGTAACACAGCAACCAATCACAATTGTTTTCTCATTAGCTTCAGGGGAGGGAAGTGTTCAAGCTTGCCTGGGCCCAGAGCAGGGGGCTTCCTCGACTCTCGTGGTCTGCCACCCTTCCAAGTTACCTGGTGGCCCAGAGTGAGGGGGCTTCATCGATTCTCAAGGTCTGCCACCCGCTCGAGTTACCTGGCGCCACGCCCAGTGTCACCAACAATTCCCTCCTCTGAAAGCACCCAACAAGAGGGGCAGGCTGTGGGGTGGACAATCCGGGGGGGGGCACGTGCACCCACATGTGAAAGGATCCCTCTAAGGTGGTGGTGTCCACAGCAGCAATGGCTGGGGCTGGGGTCCCTTACTCTCTCCCCCAATCAAAGGGTCAGACAAAGGGACCCAGATGGGGACACGAGCAGAGAACCTCGGACAGCACCCACCGCTCCTCAAAAGCGTCAAGGAAGTCGGTGGATGCCGCCCAGAGGAACTCCGCCCAGATATGTGAACTCCGCCCGGATACGGCCCCACAGTCACAGGAAACTCCATCAGCCAACCTCCTCTCTCTGGTTTTATAGGTGGCCATTTTAGCCAGGGCCAGGAGGAGGTTAACAAGGAGATCCCGCGACTTTGTGAGGCCACGGATGGGGAGTGCATAAATAAAAAGGTGAGGGGAAAAATGCAACCAAAAATGTAATAGGAGATTTGTGAGGAGCTGGAACAGGGGCTGTAGCCTGGCGCACTCCAAATATACATGCACCAGGGTTTCCCTCACACCACAAAAGGGACAAGTACCTGGGACAGGGGTGAACCGCTCCAAGTACGTGCCCATGCTCACAGCTCTGTGAAGGAGCCGCCAACTGATGTCCCCGACGGGCCTCAGAACCAAGGTGGAATATAGGCTGACCCACTGGGGCTGCTCACCCTCCAAAGGTGGCAGAAGGTCTTGCCACTTTGTGTTGGGGCGGGACACTAGGGTGAGGGCATGAAGGGTGTAGAGCACGAGCGTGTATAGATGTTTCCTTGGCGCAGTTTGGAAGCGTACCGGCTGCAGTTCATGCAGCCGGCTCGCAGTGAAGGGGTGAGGGCGTTGATTGGGTCTGCGGGGCAGGGGTCCAATTAAAAGGTCCAGCGGGCCTGGGGTAGAGGGTGGGCGGGGCGTGCCCTCGCGCAGGACCCGGTCGAGGTAAGCTCGAGCAGCGGGCCGCAAAGCGGCCTTCACCTCCTGAAGTACACGCCGGGGGGGTATGAGGTCTAGAGAGCCCCATGTGCTGGGCGAGCATGTGCCGGTTGTAGTCCAGGAGGTCTCTGACTCTTGTGACTTCTGCCAGGATCAAGCTCTGGCGCACCGAGCGGGACTCCGCTCCCTGCACACGGAGCTGGGGGTTGTGTAGCAGGGGCTCCGGGAGGAGATCTACCCCCTCGGTGGCTGCCACAGACCTGGTCGTTAAAAACAGTTTCCAAGTCTGGAGGAGGTCCTCATAGAACACCGGCAGCCCGGAGAGGTCTCGCGGAAGACCTCCCGGATGGAGATAAAAGAGCCGCCGGTCATATCAGAGCCGTCGGATGTGGCACAGGATGGCGTGTGCCAGTGTGCTCCACGCTGAACTGCCTGCACCATAGAGGAGCCTCTGTAGGGCCTGGAGGCGGAAGACACGGACCTGAGTGTGTAGACACTTCAGGCCCTGTCCTCCTTCCAACAGGGGCCCAGTGCGTTCCTGACCAAAAGAACCCCAGAATCGATGTCCGGAGGTTGGTCAGGAAACCCGGGGCTGGGACCAGGGTGTTGAGCTGGTACCAGAGCATGGAAAGGACTAGTTGATTAAGCACCAGCGCTCTCCCTCAGAAGGAAAGACATCAGAGTAGTCCTGTCAATTTCCAGAGCCGCTCTATCACCCTGCCCTCTAAATTTTCCCAGCTTTCCGGCGGAGAGGGATGGGTGGCAGAACGGTAAATGCTGAGGTAGAGCAGTGGACCCACGCTCCACCGGATGGTCTGAAGCATGGGTGGGAGGGAGCTCGCCTGCTGCCAGTCTCCTACCGCCAAGCCAGAGCTCTTGATCTACTTGACCCTTGTGGAGGAGGCTGCTGAATAGATGGCCTGGCAAGCCTCCACCCGTGCCAAGTCGCCGGGATCCTGGATCACGAGGAGCATGTCATCAGCATACGCCGACAGGACCAGCCGCAGCTCCGGCTCCCGCAGCACCAACCCTGTCAACCTCCTGCAGAGGAGTTGGAGGAGGGGCTCAATCACCAGAGCGTACAGCTGGCCCGAGAGGGGGCACCCCTGCCGTACTCCTTGCCCGAAGCTGACCAGTTAGGTCAGGGTCCAGTTGAGTTTAACCAGACACTCTGCGGAAGTGTACAGCACCCAGAGAAAACCCACAAACTGGGGTCCGAAGCCAAACGTCTGCAGAGTGCTCAGGAGGTACCCGTGGTCCACCCTATCGAACGCCTTCTCCTGATCTAGGGACAGTGAATGACAGACCTTCTCTTCGCCCGAGTTCCAAAAGGTCCCGAACCAGAAGTAGGTTATCAAAGATATTGCGGTCCGGGACGGTGTAGGTCTGGTCTGTGTGGATCATGTCCACCAGCACAGACCCTAGCCGCAGCGAGATTACTTTCTCTACGATTTTGTAGTCTGTGCTGAGGAGCAAGACGGGACGCCAATTTCGTAAATCGCGGCGGTCCCCCTTCTTCGGGAATAAGGCGAGCACAGCTCGCCTGCACGAAAGAGGGAGGACCCTGCTCTGCAGAGACTCAGCCCAGACGGTGACTAGGTGTGGGCCGAGGACGTCCCAAAACACGCGGTAGAACTCTATGGTCAGCCCGTCCATGCTTGGAGACTTATTAGTGGGCATATGATGGAGGGCTTCTGAGAACTCGGCCAGAGTGAGAGGCAACTCTAGTCGGTCTCGGTCGTTCGTGCTGACCATAGGAAGCTCCTCCCAAAGCACTCTGCAAGCGCTAGGGTTGGTCGGATCCTGGGAGAAAAGACTTGTGTAGAAGGCTCAGGCCCTCCCGCACATCTCCGCCGGTTCTGTGAGGGGGGTGCCGTCTTCTGCCAGGAGGCAGGTGACGTGTTTCTTGGCCCCCGTCGTTTTCTCCAGGGCATAGAAGAAGCGGAAGCCGCGATCCATCTCCCGAAGGAGGCGGATGCGGGATCGAACAAAGGCGCCCTGGGCCCGATGGTCCTATAGGGCCCGGAGCTCCTCCCGCTTCTGCCGGCATGCTCTGCAGAGGAGCGGGTCTTCGGGGCTGGCAGCCAAACGCCTCTCCAGCTCTAAGACCTCCCGTTCCAACTGCTCTATCGCCGCATTTCTCTGTCGGCTGGTGCCCCGGCTGTAATCGTGGCACAAAAGCCGGGTGCGCACCTTCCCCAAGTCCCACCATTGCCGCGCCAGGGGAAAGGCATGCTGCTGCCCTCACCAGGCCAGCCAGAATTTCCAGAAGGACGTCACGAAGCCCTCATCCTCCAACAGGCTGTTGTTAAAATGCCAATAGGCTGGCCCCAGCCTCTCCGCACAGAGGGAGGCTGTCATGGTGGCTAGGTGATGGTCAGAAAATGGGGCCAGCCGAATGCTGGAGGAGTGGGCTCGTGAGAGATGGAAGCGTGATAAATAAATGTAGTCCAACCGGGAGTGGCTCGACCGATGGCTTTCCACCCGGACAAATGTGAATGTGGAAGTGTCATCCGGGTGGTGGTCATGCTAGATGTCCACTAGGGAGTGATGTTCACCTATCTCCCCGAGGGTGTCCGCGGCGGCCGGGCTCTACTTGGTCCCCGAGCGGTCTCGCTCCTCGAGGGTGGTATTAAAATCCTCTCCCAGGACCAGGCACTCATGAAAATCTAAGGTGCCGAGGAAGGCGGACGCCTGCTGATAGAATTGCAGCCGCTCCGGGCCCGATGTCGGGGCATAGACGTTAACGAGGTTAACCACGAGCCCCTCTATACGTACCTGGAGATGCAGCAGGTGACCTGGCACGGCCTCGGTGACCCCTAGCACCTCGGGCCATAGGTCGGGGGGAACAGGGTCGCCACTCCAGCCTGCCGAATTGTGGAATGGCTAAAGTAGACCCTGTCCCCTGACTCCAGCCGCCAACTGTTTTCGGCGGTCGGATCCGTATGGGTCTCCTGCAGGAAAATCACAGAGTACCCTCCCTCCCGAAGGAAGGAGAGCACCTGGGACCTGCGGAGAGCCATCCTACAACCCTGGGTGTTCAACATTGCGATGGTGAGAGGTGTCATGGGGGGGAGGTCTGGGGGAATCCTCACTGGCAGGGATGTTCACATCCCCCAGCGGGCCGCGCAACAATCCTTGACCCATCCCGTAAGTGAGTAATTGGTCACGGAAGACGTGGACCCGCCAGTAGGCCACAGCATCCTGCTTCCCCGTCCCTTTACCTTCCCCCATGAGAGCTCTTGTGGCCCAGAGGATTTGAAAAAAATCCCTCCATCACTGGAGAGCAAGCTGTACCTTGTTGCAGGAGCCACGGACATCCTCTAAAAACTTCTGCAGCTCTCCTCGCATCTCATGGGGGGGTGGGGTTACGGTTTCCTGGTTGTTCCCTGGCGGGGCCCTTGGTGCAGCCCTGTGGTCCACTAAAACGGGCAAGCAGGGTGCGAACCCCCAACGGGGAGCCTAATAGGCTGGAGCTTCTAGGCCCGCCTCAAGCCCTAGGGTGATAGGGGACAGTGGAGGGAAAATAGCAGCCCCTAATGGGTCGGGGCAGGAGAACGCAAAGGCCACTCCTTGGGGGGTCATCAATTGGAAAAGGGAAGGAGACAGCCCCGGGGGCGGTGATAACATCGCAGGAGGTAAACTGGATAGGGGTAGGGGCAGGGGCAGGGGCAGAGGCGAAGTTCTGAGTTTCGGGAGGCAAGCAGCTGGATGGTGGTGTCTCCTGATCAGACTCGAGGGTTAAGGGGGTGAGGAGGGAGCTCTCCGTGATACTGGGCGCGGGCTCTATGGTGGATTTAGCGGCCACAGCATGAGGAGGTGGATTATCTTCTGTTGGGCCCCCACCCAGGAAGGAAATTGATTGCTCCGCACCAAATGGAGGTGCCCCTGGCGACTTGTGTCCCGGCCGCATGGCGCCGGCTCTCACCTGAGCAGGCTCGGTGGTCGTCAGCGGGGTGCCATCAGCGGCTGGGTCGATGGAGGAGTCCAGGGGCTCCTCGGAGGTGGAAGCAGAAGCAGCAGTTAGGGGGAGGGAGCATGGGGAAAAGAGGGGTGGAGTGAAGTTGCCGAAATCGAGCTTTGCTGGCAAAAGGTCGTCCTCCCACTGGGCGACCAGGGTCAGATCTAGGGCATCGATCTCCTCGAACATGGAGGAGAGGACACTTTCCGTCGCCCCGGGATTCTCCCCACTGGCACCCGCCACGACAGTTGCCTCGGGGTTCACGGGGGCTTCGGGTAGTGTCAGGACAGAAGGGGCTTCATCAAAGGTCTCAGAGGGGAGGGTCTCCCGTGGAGGGGAGACACTGACTTCTGGTGCTACCACATCTTTCCCGGCTGACACTGGTGGGTGGGATGCACTCGTGAGCAAAGCGGAAGGTTCGGCATTGGTGCTCCCCTTCCTGGTCTTCCAGGGGGCCTCCACCTCGGGTAGATGAGGCAGAGCTCGAGCCTTCCGCTTGCCTCGCTTCTCTTGGACTAGGGCCCAGTCCTCCATGGCATCATCTAGGGGCTGGTTAGCAGGGGTTGTGTTGGGGTAAAGGCGATGGCTCAGGGACTTGCGGGGGGATGGTGAGGCAGCATAAGGGAGGGAGGATTCTCCCTGGGGCAGGTTCTCTCCCATGCCTGGTGGTATCTCTGCCACACCTTCCTCCATAGGCCCCGCCAGATTGTCAGCAGCAAGGGCGTGGCTCTCCCACTCGTCTGGGCATTGTAGGGGAGGTGCCCCTTGGGCCTCAGCGGGAGAAGTGGCGGTCCGAAGAGGAGGGGGGGGCAGTTCGGGTATTGGGTGGCCAGGGGTGTCGGCAATGATGGGGCCGATGTCCTGCCAGGTCTTGGGGAACCCAGGTGCCCCTCCTTGCCGGGCTAAGGGGCAGTCCCTCCGGACGTGCCCTGACCCCCGGCAGAGGCAGCACCGGGCTTCCCCCATGGAGAAATACACCCAGTAACGGGCCCCCTGGTGGGGGACTAGGAAGGACCCCTTGAGCGCCTCTCCATCACACGCCGCCGACGGCAGTAGAAGCTGCACTTGCTGGCGGAAGGAAAAGATGTGACGGAGGGTGGGGTCCTTGCGGCCCAATGGGAGAGGGCTGATGACAGAAACAGGTTTCCCCAGGGTGGAAAAGGTGGGTAACAGGGCAGCATTGGGGAGAAAAGGAAGGACAGAGGTCAGGACCAGGTGGACACCCAGGTCCTCTAGCGGCTCTAGGGAGACAAATAGCCCCCCCGGCCCCCACCAGGCCCCTCTCCACCACCTCCTGGGCGGCAGCCTCCAATGCTAAGAAGAAGACGACCCTCCCATACATTTTGGAGGCCGCCACAATGGCTGAGGGCCCCACCACCCTCACCAACGCCTGCACGTAGGTCTCCACATGGGGTGAGGCGGGCACCAGGAGGCATTGGACGCCGTGCTTCCTTGTCATGGTGGGGAAGGGGCCTCGGACGCTGTTGATGGTGGCGGAGGCGGTGGGCAGAGAGACAGAGACAGAGGAAAGGCTCGATCGCCAGAGCGTACAGCTGGCCCGAGAGGGGGCACCCCTGCCGCACTCCTCGCCCGAAGCTGACCGGTTCAGTCAGGGTCCAGTTGAGCCTAACCAAACACTCCGCGGAGGCGTACAGCACCCGGAGAAAACTCACAAATTGAGGTCCGAATCCAAATGCCTGCAGAGTGTTCAGGAGGTACCCATGGTCTACTCTATCCAACGCCTTCTCCTGATCAAGAGACAGGAGGGCGAACGACAGACCATCTCTCTGCCCGAGTTCCAAAAGGTCTTGGACTCGAAATAGGTTGTCAAAAATGCTGCGACCCGGGACAGTATAGGTCTGGTCTGGGTGGATCATGTCCGCCATCACGGACCCTAGCCGCAGCGAGATTGCTTTCGCTAAGATTTTATAATCTGTGCTAAGGAGTGAGACGGGACGCCAGTTTCGTAAATCGCGGAGGTCCCCCTTCTTCGGCAGCAAGGCGAGCACCGCTTGCCTGCACGACAGAGGGAGGACCCCGCTCTGCAAGGACTCAGCCCAGACAGTGACTAGGTCTGGGCCGAGGATGTCCCAGAATGCGCGGTAAAACTCCACGGTCAGCCCGTCCATGCCCGGAGATTTATTGGTGGGCATGCGACGGAGGGCTTCCAAGAACTCGGCCAGGGTGAGAGGCAGCTCTAGTCAGTCTCGGTCGCCCACGCTGACCGTGGGGAGTTCCTCCCAGAGCACCCCGCAAGCGCCAGGATCGGTCGGATCCGGGGAGAAAAGGCTTGTGTAGAAGTCACGGGCCCTCCCGCACATCTCCTCCGGATCCGTGAGGGGGGGTGCCGTCTTCCGCAAGAAGGCAGGTGACGTGTTTCTTGGCCCCCCTCATTTTCTCCAGGGCATAGAAGAAGCGGGAGCCGCGGTCCATCTCCCGAAGGAGGCGGATGCGGGACCGAACGAAGGCACCTCGGGCCCGGTGGTCCTCGAGGGCCCAGAGCTCCTCCCGCTTCTCCCGGCATGCTCCGCAGAGGGAGGGGTCCTTAGGGTTGGAGGCCAGGCGCCTCTCCATCTCTAAGACCTCCTGTTCCATCTGCTCTATCATCGCATTTCGCCATCGGCTGGTGCCCCGAGTGTAGTCACGGCAGAAGAGCTTGGCGCGCACCTTCCCGAGATCCCACCATCGCTGCACCAAGGGAAAGGCATGCCACTGCTCTTGCCAGGCCAGCCAAATCTCCCGGAAGGACGTCACGAAGCTCTCGTCCTCCAACAGGCTGTTATTAAAGTGCCAATAGGCCGGCCCCGGTCTCTCTGCACGGAGGGAGACCGTTACGGTGACTAAATGATGATCGGAGAATAGGGCTGGCCGAATGGCGGAGGAGTGGGCCAGTGAAAGATGGAAACGGAATAAGTAAATACGGTCCAACCGAGAGTGGTGTGACCGATGGGCCTCCATCCGGACGAAGGTGAACGTGGAAGTGTCATCTGGGTGATGGTCACGCCAGATGTCCACTAGGGAGTGATGTTCAACTATCCCTCGGAGAATATTTGTGGCGGCCGGGCTCAGCTCGGCCCCTGAGCGGTCCCGTTCCTCAAGGGTTGTGTGAAAGTCCCCTCCCAGGGGACTACCAGGCACTCGTGCGAATCTAGGGTGCCGAGAAAGTCGGACACCCGCTGATAGAATTGTGGGTGCCTGGAGCTCATTTGCGGGGCATAGATGTTAACAAGATTGACCATGAGCCCCTCCATACGGACTTGAAGGTGCAGCAGGTGGCCCGGCATGGCCTCAGTGACCCCTAGCGGGCCGTAGGTTGGGGGAGAACAGGGTCACCACTCCAGCTTGCCAGGTCGTGAAGTGGCTAAAATATACCCCGTCCCCCCACTCCAGCCGCCACCTGTCCTCGGCGGCCGGGTCCGTATGGGTCTCCTGCAGGAAAACTACAGAGTACCCCCCTTCCCGAAGGTAAGAGAGCACCTGGGACCTGCGGAGAGCCATCCTACAGCCCCTGGTATTCAGGGTCGCAATAATAAGAGGCATCATGCGGAGGGCTGGGGGGGTGGGGGTTTCTTGTTGGCGGGGGGTTTCAGGGCCCCCGGCGGGTTGCGCAGCAACCCATGACCCATCCCGTGGATGAGTAGATCATGTCGGAAGCTGCGGGCTCGCTTGTAGGCCGCAGCACCGCGCCTTCCTTGCCCCCTGCCCTCCTTTATAAGGGCCCTTGTGGCCTGGAGGATTTGGTCAAAGTCCCCCCATAGCTGAAGAGCCTGCTGTACCCTATTGCGGGTGCCACGGGTGTGTTCTAGGAACTTCCGTAGTGCATCTCATGAGGGGGTGGGGTCACAATTTCCGAGGTGTTCCCTGGTGGGACTCTTAATACAGCCTCGTGGTCCGCTAAGGTGGGTAGACAGGGTGTGGACCACCGACGGGGTGTCTGACAGGCTGGGGTTATTAAATTCATTTCACGCCTTGGGGTGGAGGGGGATGGCAGGGAAAAAATTGCCACTCCTAATGGGTCGCGACTAGAAAGTGCAAAGACTGCTCCCTGGGGGGAATCTGCGAAAGGCGGAAAGGAAATAACCCCAGGGGCGGCATTAGCATTGCAGGAGGAGGGGACTTGGGCAGGGACGGGGTGGGGGCAGGGGCAGAGGTAAGGCTCTGGGGTTCAGGAGGCAAGCAGCTAAAGGAAAGTGCCTCCTGAGCAGAGTCAAGGGTTAAGGGGTAAGGGAGGGGACTCCCAATGCTAGGCACTGGCTCCATGGTGGTCTTAGTGGCCATGGCATCAGGTGGTGGACCACCTTCTGTGGGGTGCTCGCCCGGGAAGGTAATTAGGGGGAGGGAGCATGGGGAAAGGGGGGCTGGGGTAAGGTTGCCCAGCTCGAGGCCAGCCGGCAGTAAATCATCCTCTCCCTGGGTGACCGGGGTCAAATCTAGGGCCTCAATCTCCGCATACACAGTGGAGAGGCCAGCTCCTGCTACCCCGGGGGCTTCTCCTCTAGGGCCCGCCCCAACGGTCGCCTCGGGGTCCGCGGGGGGTTCGGGTGGTATCCAGGCAGAAGGGGCGTCCTCAGGAGTCTCAGAGGGGAGGGTCTCCTGTGGAGGGGGGATTCTGCCCTCCAATGCCAGTCCGTCTTCCCCTCCCGACACCAGCGGATGGATCTCACTCGTGGCCGTGGCAGGAGGCTCAATGTCAGTGCCTCCTTTCCTGGTCTTCCGGGGGGCTTCCGCGTCAGATGGATGCAGCGGAGCTCAAGCCTTCCGCTTGCCTCGCTTCCCCGGACTAGGGTCCAGCCCTCCATAGCATCATCTGGGGGTTGGTTAGCAGGGGTCATGTCGGGGGGCGGAGGCGATGGTTCACGGGTTCGGGGGTATAGCGGTGAGGCAGCATGAGGGGCAGGGGTTTCTCCTTGGGGCGGGCCCTCTCCTATACCCGGTAATATCCTTGCCATACCCTCCTCCATAGGCTCTGGTAGTAATAGCAAGGCATAGGCTCTTGGTAATAGCAAGGGTGGAACTCCCTTGCTCGCCCGGGTGTTGTAGGGAAGGCATCTCTTGGGCCCGGACGGGAGCAGCGATGGGTCGAGTAGGAGGAGGGTTGGTTTCAGGTGCCGGGCAGCCAGGGGCGTCGGCAGCGACGGGGCCGATGTCCTGCCGGGTCTCGGGGGTTTCGGGTGCCCCTCCCCCCAGGCCAGAGGGCAGTCTCTGCAGACATGCCCTGCTGAGCAGCAGAGGTAGCACCGGGCCTCTCTGGTGGAGTAAAAGACCCGATAGCGGGCTCCCTGGTAGGGGACTAGGAAAGACCCCTCGAGCACCTCTCCATCACACACCCCCGCCGGCGGTAGAAGCTGCACTTGCCGGCGGAACGAAAGGACGTGACGGAGGGTGGGGTCCTTGCAGCCCAAAGGAAGAGGGCTGATAACAGAGACAAGTTTCCCCAGAGTGGAGAGAGTGGGTAACAGAGCAACATTGGGTAAAAAGGGAGGAACGGAGGTGAGGACGAGGCGAACGCCCAGGTCTTCTAGCGGCTCTAGGGGGACAAACACCCCCCCCCACCGCCAGGCCCCTCTCTACCGCCTCCTGGGCGGCAGCCTCCGAAGCTAAGAAAAAAACGACCTTCCCATACATCTTGGAGGCCGCCACAATAGCCGTGGGTCCTACCACCTTCGCCAACGCCTGCACGTATGTCTCCACGTGGGGCGATGCGGGCACCAGGAGGCAACAAACACCGTGCCTCCTGGTCAAGGCGGGAAAAGGGCCCCGGCCGCTGATGATGGTGGCGGAGGCAGGGGGTGGGCAAGATGACGAGGCAGCAGGCAGGGGGGAGCCCGTCACCGCCCGGGCATACGTCCTGGGGGCCGAAGGGAGGGACAATCGCAGAGCTGGTGGAGGGAAATGCAGGGAGGGGCGCCACGGCTGATGACAAGGCCACAGCGGTGGGGGCAGCCCCTGCCATGGAGGGCTTAGTGGGTTTAGCAGGGCCCTTTCCTTTCATCCCTCCCCGGCCCTTCCGGCCATCTGGGGGGGGTTCCTAGAATCTGGGCGGGCGGTGGGCGCAGCAGCAGCAGTGATCACCCCGGTGCCTCCTGCTGCCGGTGCCCCAGCATGGGGGGTGGCAAGTATCTTAACAATAGTGATGCGGGGGGGGCCTTGGGGGTCGGGCAGGGGGGGTGGTGGGGGAGGGACAACTGATTTTGTTGAAGCGGCCTCGCCCCTCTCATTCCCCGCCATTGTGAGCAGGGAGAGACGGGGAGACACCGGAAGGAGGAGGAGAGGAGGGGGAAGCAAAGTAACCGCTCCTCCCCGCTGGGCTGGAGGCGGGGGGGGGGGGAATGCCGAGGGGGTTGGACTGGGGGGGGGGAAATCGGGGTCCAGTAATAGGGGCTGTGGGATGAGCAATCCGGGGGGGGGGGGTGCAGACCCACACACGTGTGTCCAAAGAATCTCGGTTGGTCGGTCCAAAAGGCAAAGTTCAAAGCGAACAGCTGGATCCGAAGAGAGATGGCAGGTTGCCAGCAGGGACAGATGGCAGGGGGGCCGTGACAGTTGTAGTAAGGGTGGGGGAGTTAGGGGCACCGATGGATCAGGGCAGGCTCCGCGCCACACCCCCTGTGCCGCCACAAACGCAAGTAAACCACAGTCAAACTCCCCCCCATGAGAGAATAATTCAGAAAATTACTCAGTCTTACGGCCCCCTTCACGATGATTTATAGCTGTCCTGGATTATTTCTCCTGTCTTCTGAAATCTTCTTCTCCAGCTGTGTTGGCTGTGTTCCAACGCTTCCGGTATGCTGAGAATGTTGTAAAGTCCGAGCTGCTAGCAAAACGGCTGGGTCTGGGGGTTTCCACTCCTCCCTCCGGACAGTAAAATTGGCAATCTTCCCCCCCCTCCTCCGGGGGCTCAGCTGAGGCAAATAGCTGCGCCCGAAAGCAGGCGTGGGGGGGGCGGGTGCTGGCGGCGAGCTGAGGGCCAACAGCACGTAAACGGAAAAAAAAAACAAAAAATCAAAAGAAAACAAAAAAAGCGTCTGGCCCGGTTTGGGGGGGGACTAAGGCAGGTGCAAAAAGTAAGAAAAATCCAGGCCAGGGGGCTTTAGGAAAGAATAGAAAGCAGATAGCTGAGGAGCAAGCAAAGGACGTTCCGTTTCCCAACAGGGACGGTTCCCGAACAATCAGGAACCTTCTGGAGACAATTAAGACAGGCTAATTAGAACACCTGCGGCCAGTCAAGAAGCTGCTAGAATCAATTAAGACAGGCTAATCAGGGCACCTGGGTTTTAAAAAGGAGCTCACTTCAGTTTGTGGTGTGCGTGTGAGAAGCTGAGAGCAAGAGGCGCTAGGAGCTGAGAGTGAGAATGCGGATTGTTGGAGGACTGAGGTGTACAAGCATTATCAGACCCCAGGAGGAAGGTCCTATGGTGAGGATAAAGAAGGTGTTGCGAGGAGGCCATGGGGAAGTAGCCCAGGGAGTTGTAGCTGTCGCACAGCTGTTCCAGGAGGCATCTAGACAGCTGCATTCCACAGGGCCCTGGGCTGGAACCCGGAGTAGAGGGCGGGCCCAGGGTCCCCCCAAATCCTCCCAACTCCTGGTCAGACACAGGAGGAGTCAACCTGGACTGTGGGTTCACAAAAACGGTCAAGCTGAGGGCTGCCATGAAGCTCCAAGGTGAGCAAATCCATCAATAAGTGCAAGACCCACCAAGGTAAAGCAGGAACTTTGTCACAATGCATAGAAACCTCTTCACATTTAAGTCCTTCTAACAATGCCATTAGGTTTCCTCACCAAGAAAACTATTAATGTAATAATACCTATACATTACCTGCTCAGTTTGACTACAGCTAATTAGTACTCGGGTTACTTTATTAGATGTGTAACAGCTCTTTGCCCATGCTGACCAGGCCCAGATGTGTAGGGGGTTTAGGTAGAGGGTGATGCCACAGTTCCAATTCATGCCATACACGGTACAGTTTATATACATTTTCCTAGCTGCTAACATACATATGTCTTACGCAGATTGCATAAGGCAAGGTTATCAATTCAGGGTGTTTCTGCCTACTTTGTTTACTATAAGCATACCCAAAATAGTTAGTTGTTTCAGTGATTACTTGTTCAGGCATGTTTTATCTTAATTTGGGCTTGCACATGTTAGCTTTGGCAGCCATGATTCACCACATGTAAGGTCATGGTGTGTTAGTTGGAGGGAATGGGGCTATTGCCTGCCTTGTCTCCTTGTCATAATTTCCACACACGTTACTATCACTATGCTAGAGATTCCCTAAACTTACCTATTCAGTCTGCTGTATGACCCTCAGGACTGGGATTGTGTCTGGCTCCTATGGAGACAATCATTCACTGAAATGCTTCTGTTGAGTGCTCAACTGTATTTAGCATGTTGTACAGTGTTAGTACCTTATTTGTCCTATAAAGCATCACATCTCTATCTGAAACTTTACTTTGTTTTTCATCTTATTTCATGGATAATTGAACAAAAGACTGGAATAGCAACTTCAGAGCTGTTACAGTCAACCTTCACAATGTGACCTTTGTGCACGTGGTCAACAGGCTAAAAATAATTGCTAAATATTTTATGACATAAATTAATAAAGTAGAAAACGATGTTTTATCCACAGTATCCAGAAAACTTATTTTTTTTAACTATAATATCCTGGATAACTGCAGGAAGTTGTGGCTGCTTCTTTTGTTTCCCAAAATCCCATTAGTAAATCTTAATGAAAATGTTCCTTTAAAAAACTAAATGAAAACAAAAAAGACAAAACCACCAACCCAAACCAAAGTTATTTGTTCATCAAAAGAGAACAAAATATCTCTTAAACCACCAAGTTTATATCTCCTCATTTTTTATTCAAAATTTAAAACTGAACAAACAGATTTTTCTTTCATATTTAAGTACTTGCATGACTAGGCTTTGTGTGCTGAGTTTCAGCCCAGAGCACATTTACCATTGAGTTATTAAACCCTTGAAAACAGGGGTTATAATAGAAATGCTGACACAACCTTAACTACTGCCATGTGAACAGCTTCATTATAATGTAATTTATGATGAAAACCCTCTAAACGAGTGCCTGATAAAGAAATCTGATAAAGGTAGTCGACCAAGGACTGTTGATCAAGGCTACAAATTTCATGTATTTGCAGACTGAAATAACTACTTTGCTTAAGCTATGACCTTCCTTTCTATTATTTTCTGATAATTACTTTTCTAATCTTTGACCTTCCTGTATGTTTTGGCCATGAACATGTTGCTGTCCAGTACATTGTATTGTCTTAGGAGACAAAAATCTGCTTCCTTGGTCAGTACAACACATCTTGTGGCTCTGTAGTTCTTGCCTCTTTACAATATGTGTGGAAAACATTCCATACATAATTATTTGACTAACCTAAGGGAGTTGATATAATAGTTTTAAAGACTATCAGCATGAGATATGCTTTAATATTATTTTAGGTGACATTTCATCCCAATTTGACTGCTGTTTCATCTTCTTTATTTTTATTGGTAATGGTTTCTTTGCACAAGAGTGGCTTTTTCATCTTGCACTCCAGATAAAGGCTAACAATGGGGGCTAGTCTCACTGAGCACTTAAGAATTATGAAAATTACTCTGTTTGGTTTTACAGTTGTTTAAAAACATTCCTCTAGATCCTGGTTCATGCTACAATACTCCTTTGGTGTGTTAAACCTAATTTTTTTTTACAGTGCTTCTCTAAACCAAGCTTCGCTCCACATGTTGTGATTTCTTTCTTCTCCTTAGATCTACTTCTGTACAGCTGCTTATATCTCTTGTTTTTACTGGGAAACATGCTTTCCACTTTATCCGTCAATAGTTGCTGGTTTTAAAGGGATACACTCAAAGCCAGGAGATCTAAAATTACACAACATGCACAGGGCCAGCTTTGTTTTGGAGGGGGGAAGTGCATGCTGGCCTTCTGTCTGCTTGCTCTATCTTGTTGTAAATAGGCAGGTTGTTGACATTTCCTAGGATGCTACTGAAGGAATATTGTACATTTTAGTATTCCTGCTGTTCACAAGAGATGAGCAGAAATGGAGAGCCCCATTTTCAAAACTGGCACCTAAGTGAGGTGTCCAAATTCCAGATTTGGGTTCAGTTCACCATTTAAGTCTTCTGTGATGATGTGAATGCCCACAATAGAGAATTTGGATATTCTGTCTTCAGAGTCCACAAGCTTCAGTCATAGACCAGAAGGATGCTTGGCCTATACCGGAGGTAAAAATTGAATGAATATCCTGCTCTCTTTTCTCCATCCCATTTCTCTCCTTTCCTCTCCCCGGTTCTGTCAGCAGTGGTGCATCTCTTTCTGATGCCCAGAGCTTTCTGATCTCTGTGACACATATTGCCAAAGAGAGTTGTTACACAAACTATTTCTCTCACCAGTTTTTGGCTATGCCCTCCAGCCATGTGTTTCAAAATATAAGTAAGGAATGCTGATGATCAGAGAGACTGACTGCAGAAAAAGATACAGACAGGTGGTGTGGAGCACTCTTACAATGCTGCGGAGATCGTGGGAGATATATATACATATGTGTATGCACATATATAGATAGATTAGGGTTGCCAACTTTATAATTGCACGAAACCAAACATTCTCTGTCTGCCCTCTGCCCCACCCCTTCCCCAAGGCCCCACCCCTTCTCTGAGCCCCACCCCCCTGCACTAACTACAGCCCTCCTTCCTCCGTCACTCACTCTCTCCCACTCACTTTCAGTGGGCTGGAGCACGGGATTGGGGTATGGGAGGGGGTGAGGGCTCTGGGGTGGGGCTGGGGATGAGTGGCTTGGGTTTCAGAAGGTGGCTCTGGGCTGTGGCCAAGGGGTTTGGAGTGCAGGAGTGGGATCAGGGCTGGGGCACGGGGTTGAGATGTAGGAGGGGATACAGGTTCCGGCTGGGATTGTGGGCTGTGGGGTGGGGCTGGTGATGAGGAGTTTGGCACCATGCAGAGCCACCTGGCTGCACCTCTGCCTAGGGGGCTCCAGGCTGTAGCCAAGGGGTTTGGAGTCGGCTCAGGGCTGGGGAGGGGGTTGAGATGCCGGTGGGTGAAAGCTCTGGCTGGGGGTTTGGGCTCTGGGGGGGAGCAGGGCTGAGGGGGTTGGACTGCAGGAGGGGGCTCAGGGCTGGGGCAGGGGGCAGCCAGCATGCCTGGCCCCAAGACAGAGGTGCAGCCAGGTGGCTCTGCATGGTGCATGCTGCCCACAAGCACCATCCCCGCAGCTCTCATTGGCCATGGTTCCTGACCAATGGGAGATGCAGAGCTGGTACTGGGGACAGGGGCGGCATGCAGATCTTCCCTGATCGCCCCTGTGCCAAGGGGCCAGACGTGCCAGCTGCTTTTGTGAGTGGCACAAAGCTAGGGCAGGCAGGAAGCTTGCCTTAGCCCCACTGTGCCACGGACCGGAAGCTGCCTGAGGTAAGCACTGCAAGGCCAGAACCTGCACCCTGAACCCCCTGCCCCAGGTTGGAACCTCCTCCCAGACCCTGCATCCCAACCTCCTACTCCAGCCCTGAGCCCCCTTCTGGAGCCTGCACCCCTCATCCCTGGCCCCACCCCAGAGCCCACAGTTCCAGCGCCCATAGTCCCAGCTGGAGCCTGCCCGCCGCACTCAAAACCCCTCGGCCCCAGCCCCACCTCCACCCCAGAGCCCGCAGCCCTAGCTGGAGCCCTCACCCCCTCCTGCACCTAACCCCCTGCCCCAGTCCCATGAAAATGAGTGTGGAAGAGTGTGCGACTGAGGCAGGGGGCTGGAGTGAGTGGCGGCAGGGCAGGGCCTCAGGAAAGGGTGTGACAGGGGTGGGGCAAGGGTGTTCGGTTTTGTGCAGTTAGAAAGTTGACAACTCTACCTGGCTTGCTGCACTCTAATTCGCTATGTAGACAAACCCTGTATTTCTAAGGCACCTATTGCCTTGCTATCTTAGAGCCAGAGATGGCTGGCAGCTGTTCCCCATTTGTCACCTTGCTGTTTTCTTCTCTCCTCTTGCTTCTCCCATGACCACCATCCTTGGAGCTTTCTCACTCATCATGCCCCTTGTCACAATCAGTCTATTCCCTTCCTTTTCCAAGGCTGCATCTCTCCCCTGTTTTTCCCTGTATATACACAGCTGTTTCTTACCTTCTCTCCTCTGCTTCACCTTGTGTCTATTTCTCTTCCTCTTGTTACTTCTCTTCAGTCTCAGCATCCATGTTATCAGGCTGTTTCCCTCTGTTTCCACTTCCCAGCCTAACATGCTCTCCTGAAACCTATTTAGTTGGCTTTAAAGAGAAACCTACAATGAGCTAATGAATGTTCCCATACCTGCTTGCTGGCTTTACATGGTGCTTTTACCCAATCGAAGCAAACCTTACAAATAATGAAAAACATCATTTAGTAAGATTCATTTTTGAAATGCTGCTTTTCGGATATCCATGTGGACAAGGGAAGCCGCAAGGGAGGGGAAACAGCTTGGAAAAGTGGTCTGAAAGCTTGAAGTTCCCAGTTATGACAGGAGTCTTAGCAATACAGAACTAAGTGTGGAAATCAGAACCAATATGAAATAGTCACACAGAGTCTTCCAAATACAATACCTTGGATTTTGTGTTTGCCTGTTTCCAAGGAGAATAGTTGTATTTATCATGATCTTGCAGTCCTCAGTTTGGAAAGCTGATACATCATTCAGGTCTGAGTAGAAACTTTTCTATGGGATAGGTTAACCTTAACTGTCAACCATGACTGTCAACCAATATGAGGAATTATTTCTTATTTTAATTTACTGGTGCAGATGCCATCTGTGAGAACTGGATTCCTGCCTAGTCACTAACTGCTTTCCTTACACGTGTTTAAAATGGAACACAATAAAAAGCCCACCATTATTATTTCTACAATCCCACTAGTATATTTTCTTCTGAGATTAAGTTAAACAAACTGTACCTAAAATACTTCAGCACAGGTTTGTGAACTATAAAACAAGTACAAAATTATTTTGATGCTATATTACCATATTTGCATATTCATGTAGTAAATGTAAATGTCCCATATTTGTTAGAAATACTATTAATCTTAATTTTACACACGAAAGTAGTGATGGTTGGTTGTTAATGCAAATAATTTCTATAGGGGCCATCCAACAGTCCCCTTCTTTTCAGAATCCTTCTTCCATCAAAAATGGACTAGATCTGAACAACAGAATTTGACTTTTTTGGAACATTTTGTGGTCACATTTCAAAACAATCTCTTCAAAATCAGCCATGGTCATGTTGAAACAATCTGTAGCCACATATATACAGATACCACAAACATTAGTTATTCTCCTGCATGCACATCAGGAATAGAATTAGTTACTATTTGATTCAAACATAAACTCTTCTATATCTGGTGAATTAAAGCAGCAGTGTTCTGTGTAATTTAGCAAGTGAAGGAGGTTCATATAATATAAGTTTATAGCATATAAATCAAACAGTAGGGGCCTGTGATCACCTACACAAGTGAATATGTTGTGTTCAGATATTTCCAATGTGTGTGGATGGGAGGAAGCTGAAAGAAAGATTCCTGGTGTAAACTGAATTTCAAGGGTGTTAAAAAATTGCACAAAAAGTAGTAGCTAATAAGCAAATAGAATATAGGAGGTAGGGGAGATATGAAAAGGGAAATGGGCAAAGAAATAAGTAAAGGAGAAGGGGAATGGGAAGGAGGCAAAGAAGGAATTGAGGAGGAGGAAAAATGAGACCTTGAAAAGGAGCATGGTAAAGAGGGTGGAAAAACCTATAAATGAGTTGATGAAGGAAAGGAAGAGGGAACAATTTGACTTTGAAAGAAGGTCAGACTTTCAAAGTGGACACCTAGTTTGTGGGCACTTAGTTTAAAGATGTGCCCGCATGAGCTGTATGTGCAGAGCCCATGTTGTCCATTCAGATCAGGTAATTGCATGCTCAGGAGGGTATTTATGTCATACTTACTGACTTCCATGCACAAATGGTGAATTTTTTACACAGCGAGTGCCATGTTCTTTTGGTAATTGGCTGTATTTTACTGAAATTATTAGTTTACTAGTTGCATAATACAGTGGCTTTTAATTTTGTTTTGAATCATTTTTTATTTTGCTCTTGAGACCTGTGTTGCTCAATAAGGGACATTGGCTATGCATGTGTGTAATCCCTTCATGTTTAATTAGAACTATCCCTCCTTCATTCCGACTACAATTACAGCAATTAATTTTGAAACAAAAACAAATTATAAAAGAGAAAAAGAAATGTAAGAAGAAAAACAAACAACTTTTAGATGAGCTCTTCCTCTCTTTGTTAATCAGGCTCCTTTGTTTGCCTTCTCTTCTGTGAGAGCTGCTGCTTCATTGGATCCTGAAGAACTGGCAAATCCCATTCACTCTTCATGTGCACTGATTTCATTTCCTGAGCACCAATGCTAGGCAGTTATTAAAGTTCTTTAGTTTATCGTTTCCAGAAACACTAGCTTAAATTAGTCTTTCCATTTAAATGATACATTGCCAGTATAGATGTCTACCTAGATAGTCTGTTATAATTAATTTATTTCAATATTACCTAGAGCCCCAATCTGGATTGAGACTCCATTGTGCTAGTTGACATACAAACACAAAATTAAATCTCCTAAAGATCTCTCATACTAACTTAAGGCAAGAGGCAACAGTCAGCATCACCAAAAAAGGGAATGAATGGGGTAGGGAAGGCAAAGGTAAGATAATGGTAGTGCACATAGTTACATGGACTAGCTGTGTGCCCAAATAGGAGGTTTCAAATTTCATTTTGTTCTGTTTTTGTTTTTTAAAATCAGAATAAACAAGAAACCACTAGGCTTTGACTATTTGGGTAAGTATTTATAGTTCAAAATGGTCTCTACAATGTAACTCTACTTTCCCTTACAATATTTAATTATTCCCCCAATAAAAATACCGTATAGGGAGTGTTTTAAGCAAGTATCTTCTCTGAATATACTACAGTCCAATCGGTGACTATTCACTGTGCCAGGCAGGTGAGAAAAAACGGAAATTAGAGTTAATGAACACTCAGAATGTTCATAGTGGATGAGCATGAAGTTATTTAACACCGGTATTACTTTACTGATGAGGTATTGGGGAAATTCACTTTGTTCGGTGGCCTCCAAATGTCTTGTTTTCAACCTGTGATGAGGTAGTATAATTCCTTTTCTCAAAATAAGATGATGCCACTGCTTTTTTTCGTTTGTTTTTGGAAAACCATTATAAAATGAAATAAAATAACAGACTCTTTGACAAAGGTGAAGTTGAATAAAGATATAAATTAGAGATGGAAAAGACATGCAGTATTGGGTCATCTAGTCTATCCCCTTGCCAATGCTGTGATGTTCGATACAATAATGTGATTTCTATCCTTCTCATCAGAAACCATCTTACAATCAAATTTCATTGTGTACAATTCTGCCAGTCTTACTAATATGGAGCAGTATTTTCTCCACAAATAATCCTACAAAAACCAGTGTCAGCATTTGCAGAGTTAGATGCTACTCAGAATAAGTGAGAGTGGCAAAATCTGTATTTAAGAATTCTCTATGATTGAGAATCTACCATGACCCTTGATAAATTTGTTCCAATGGTTAATTACTCACCGTTAAACATTTACATCTTATTTGCAGTCAGAATTTGCCTAGCTTAAGCTTCCAAGCCATTCTATTGTGCCATACCGTTCTCTGCTAGGCTGAAGAGCTCAATATTAAATATTTGTTCTCCATCATGGGTAATGGGTATCATAGGCTGGGGGAGGTGGTGCTTCCCCAGTCAGTCAGGTGTGGCCCCGCCCATGCTCAGCCCCCAGGTCCCTTCTGCTGCTTCCCCTGTGCAGTGGCCCTGGCTTGTGCTGGGGCTGTGCAGCCTGCCCTCCTGGTGCCCTGGGGTTGTGGGGGGGAACTGGGGCCACCCTCCCGGAGCTCTGGGACTGGGGGCACTAGCCTGGGGCAGGGGCTGGTGGCCATGGTGGGGGGGTTCTGGGGTCTGCTAGTAGAAGACCCAGAGTGGGTGGGGCATCAGGCAGAAGGGGTGGGGTGGAGTGCTAGCCTTCCCCAGCCGGCGTTTCTCATGCTGCCTATGTTCCCTATGTAGTTACTTAGACTGTAGTAAAGTTACTGCTTCTCTTTCTTAAATTAAATAGACTCAAAGAGTTCAATCACTATAAGGCATGTTTTCTAATCCTTTAATCATTTTTGTGGTTCTTCTCTGGACCTTCTCCAATTTATCAACATCCTTCTGGAATTGTGGCACCAGAACTGGACACAACATTCCAGCAGTAGTCACACCAGTGCCAAATCCAGCGAAAGAATAACCTCTCTACTGCTAGTCAAGAATTGCCTGTGTATGCATCACAGTGGGAGCTCATATTCAGCTGATTATCCACCATGATCCCCAAATCTTTTTCAGTCAGTGCTTCCCAGATAGGGTCCCTCATTCTGTAAATATGGCCTATAACTATTCCTAGATGTATCCATTTACACTTAGCCATATTAAAACACACATTGTTTGTTTGTTTTTTTGCACCCAATTTACCAAGTGATCCAGACTGTTCAGAATCAGTGACCTATCATCTTCATTATTCTGATATCTGCAAATCTTATCAGTGAAGGGGCAGGCCAGCATCATTTCCCCTCTTTGCACCTTTACCCGAATTGGTGGATTCAGTGGAATCAGTGCTGTGTTTCTAAAGGTCATATGTTCACAATCTGTGACTGACCCATTGTTTGGGGCAAAATCCAATATGGTTATGCATGATGAAATATCTGTTTTATATTAAAAATATGTTAAAAGAATGTTGAGTTTGCAAAGGGATGTCATAAGATTGCCAATGATCTTCAGATTAAATAAAGATCTGATTCTGATACCCTTAGTTATGTTGAATTGTAACCTATAACACACACACACACAGTCTCACTGAAATCGATGAGATTAATCCATGGGGTAAATTGTGACATGGTTATTCACATTGAATAACACCTCACTCCTCAAGTAATTCCACTGATTTCAATAGGACTTCTCCTGGTGTAAAGTAGTAGTCAGCATGAGGAAGCATATTGCAACCTGACACAACACAAGTAAGAGAATTAGAAATTCAATTGAGGTTTCCAGATATCTGCACATCTGCTTCTGGAAGAAGTGACGTGCTAAGGAAATTTCTTGAGTGTTTTGTCTTCTTTTGTTTTCATTCAGTAAATCAAATGTCTTGAAGTGTTTCATAAGGCTAAGATAGAATGTTACTGGCTCTTTTTGACCTGATGGCTTATGTATTTAGTGTATAAATACTGTGCAAACATTGCTGAATTCAGAGGTCAATGTTAACATTTTATTTCACACTTCAGAACATGTGGCTACTTGGTCCACTGTGGTCAGTCAAATCCATGTCGCATCTGCACAGCTTCATCTATAAGAAATCCTTATGAATTTTAACAACTTATTGACATTCTGCATGAAAATGATTGAACTTTTTCACTCTTTAGAATATTGAAAGGCTCTGGACCACTTTTGGAACCAATGGTTCTTTCAAACAGTGTAGATTTGTGCTGTAACAAAGCACTTCAAACCATGAACTTGTATTTCTCTCTCTATTCTTTTTCTCTACTCTTCCATAAAAATCTTTAAAAAAAAATCAAATAGGTATTTGTCAAGGTTCCTTCCCCACTCTGAACTCTAGGGTACAGATGTGGGGACCTGCATGAAAACCTCCTAAGCTTACTTTTACCAGCTTAGGTTAAAACTTCCCCAAGGTACAAATTAATTTTACCCTTTGCCCTTGGATTTCCACTGCCACCACCAAACATTATCTAGGTTTACTGGGAAATGTAGTTTGGACACGTCTTCCCCCCAAAATCCTCCCAACCCTTGCACCCCACTTCCTGGGGAAGGTTTGGTAAAAATCCTCAGCAATTTGCATAGGTGACCACAGACCCAAACCCTTGGATCTTAGAACAATGAAAAAGCATTCAGTTTTCTTACAAGAAGACTTTTAATAGAAGTAAAGGAATCACCTCTGTAAAATCAGGATGGTAGATACCTAACAGGGTAATTAGATTCAAAACATAGAGAATCCCTCCAGGCAAAACCTTAAGTTACAAAAAAGGCACACAGACTGGAATAGTCATTCTATTCAGCACAGCTCTTTTCTCAGCCATTTAAAGAAATCATAATCTAACACATACCTAGCTAGATTACTTACTAAAAGTTCTAAGACTCCATTCCTGTTCTGTTCCCAGCAAAAGCAGCATACAGACAGACACAGACCCTCTGTTTTTAGTCCCTCCTTCCAGCTTTCGAAAGTATCTTGTCTCCTCATTGGTCATTTTGGTCAGGTGCCAGCGAGGTTACCTTTAGCTTCTTAACCCTTCACAGGTGAGGATTTTTCCTCTGGCCAGGAGGGATTTTAAAGGGGTTTACCCTTCCCTTTATATTTATGACACGCCCTCCCAAAATCTCAGCTAGGGTGAAACGCTGGCTGGGATTTCTTCCTGGAGCTCTAGGAAAACAGAGTTAATAAGACACATGCACCTCTAAATATACTACCAAGTACATAAAGACTAATAATATTTTCCACATCTCAAGGACGATTTTAACCAGTTGATTCTGGGAAACTATCATGGGAGAGTGCATCATTCACTTTGTTAGAAGCTCCTGAGATGTGTTGGGTGTTGAAATCAAAATGTTGGAGAGCTAAACTCCACCGAATAAGTTTTTTGTTATTTCCTATGGCAGTATGAAGCCACTGTAGTGCAGCATGGTCGGTTTGCAGGTGGAAATGCCGTCCCCAAACATATGGGCGTAGCTTTTCCAGGGCATAGACAATGCGTAACATTCTTTTTCACTGACTGACCAGTTGCTTTCCCTCTCAGACAGTTTTTTGCTGAGAAACACTACAGGGTGGAATACTTGATCAGGTCCTTTCTGCATTAAAACTGCTCCCACACCACTCTCAGACGCATCTGTGGTTACTAGGAACGGTTTGTCAAAGTCTGGGGCCCTTAGTACAGGGTCAGACATGAGTGTCGCTTTAAGGTGGTTAAAGGCCTTCTGACACTCTTCAGTCCACTGAATGGCATTTGGCTGTTTCTTTTTGGTTAGGTCTGTCAGTGGGGCAGTGATTTGGCTGTATTGCGGTACAAATAATCTGTAATAACTGGCCAAACCTAAGAAGGATTGAACCTGTTTCTTTGACTTTGGGACAGGCCACTTTTGGATAGCATCCACTTTGGCCTGTAGAGGCCTTATAGTTCCTTGACTCACCTGGTGTCCAACGTAAGTCACTCTGTTTAGGCCTATTTGACACTTCTTAGCCTTAACAGTTAGTCCTGCCTCCCTTATGCGCTCAAGGACTTTTTGTAGATGTTCCAAGTGGTCTGCCCAGGAATCTGAAAATATGGCTACATCGTCAATGTAGGTGACTGCATATTCTCCTAATCCCACTAGGAGACCATCTACAAGTCTTTGGAAGGTGGCGGGTGCATTTTGCAGCCCGAAAGGGAGGACATTGAATTCATACAGCCCGAGATGTGTGGTGAAGGCTGACCTTTCCTTTGCAGATTCATCTAGCAGTACCTGCCAGTACCCCTTGGTTAAGTCCAAGGTAGAGATGAACTGGGCCCATCCCAGTTTCTCTAATAGTTCATCTGTGTGTGGCATTGGATAGTTGTCTGGGCAAGTTACAGCATTTAGCTTACGGTAGTCCACGCAAAAACGTATCTCCCCATCTGGTTTGGGAACTAGAACCACTGGAGATGCCCATGCACTTCCAGAGGGGCGGATTACACCCATCTGTAACATATCCTGGATCTCCCGGTCTATAGCAGTTTTAGCTTGAGGAGACACCTGGTAAGGTTGGAGTTTAATTGGGTGAGCATTACCTGTGTCAATGAAGTGGTATGCCCGTTCAGTCAGTCCTGGGGTGGCTGAGAACGCTGGCGTGTAGCTAGTGCACAGCTCCTTGATCTGCTGTCGCTGCATACGCCCAAGGGTCATGGAGAGGTTCACCTCGTCCACACCACCAGCACTTTTCCCTTCGTAGTAAACACCTTCAAGCCACTCAGCGTCGTCTCCTCCCTGGGCTGTAAACTGACAAACCTTTAATTCTCTGGAATAAAAGGGCTTTAGAGAATTAATATGGTACACCTTAGGCTTTCGGTTGGAGGTGGGGAATGCTATGAGATAATTAACAGCTCCCAGGCGCTCCTGGACCGTGAATGGCCCTTTCCACGATGCTTCCATTTTATGGGCCTGGAGCACCTTTAAGACCATGACCTGGTCCCCTACTTTGAAGGAACGCTCTCTGGCATGTTTATCATACCAGGCTTTTTGCTCTTTTTGAGCATCCTGTACGTTTTCTTTAGCAAGGGCTAAAGAGGTTCGGAGGGTGTTTTGTAGGTTGGTTACAAAGTCCAGAATGTTAGTTCCTGGAGAAGGTGTAGATCCCTCCCATTGCTGCTTCACCAACTGTAATGGCCCCTTAACCTCACGGCCATATACGAGTTCAAATGGTGAAAACCCTAAACTGGGATGTGGTACAGCTCGGTAGGCAAAGAGCAACTGCTGCAACACTAGGTCCCAATCATTGGAGTGCTCATTTATGAATTTACGTATCATGGCCCCCAAAGTTCCATTAAACTAATCCACCATGCCATTTGTTTGATGGTGGTAAGGAGTGGCAACCAAGTGATTTACTCCATGAGCTTCCCAAAGGTTTTCCATAGTTCCTGCCAGGAAATTAGTCCCTGCATCTGTGAGGATGTCGGAGGGCCAACCTACCCTGGCAAAAATGTCTGCTAGTGCCTGGCACACACTTTTAGCCCTGGTGTTGCTTAGAGCTACTGCTTCCGGCCATCGGGTGGCAAAATCCATGAAAATCAGTATGTAATGCTTTCCTCTGGGTGTCTTTTTCGGAAAAGGACCCAGAATATCCACAGCTACTCGCTGAAATGGAACTTCATGATATGGAGTGGCTGGAGAGGGGCTTTGACCTGGTCTTGGGGTTTTCCCACTCTTTGGCAAACTTCACAAGACTGGACATAGGTAGAAACATCCCTTGCCCATTTCCTCCCAGCGGAATGACCCCCCTAAACGGTCTTTGGTCCTGTTCACCCCAGCATGGCCACTAGGGCGATCGTGGGCTAAGCTCAAGAGCTTGGCCCGGTATTTAGTTGGAACTACCAACTGTCTCTGAGGATGCCAGTCTTCCTGGTGTCCCCCAGAAAGAGTTTCCTTGTATAAAAGTCCTCTTTCTACAACAAACCTGGATCGATTAGAAGAGCTGAGAGGTGGTGGTTTGCTCCGTGCCGCCGTCCAAGCTCTCTGGAGGCTTTCATCTGCTTCCTGTTCGGTCTGGAACTGTTCCCTTGATGCTGGAGACATCAGTTCCGCATTGGATTGTGGACCTATGCTTGGTCCCTCTGGAAGCGATGTAGGGGATGGGGCTGTTTCTGTTGACTGTGAACCGCTCTCCACTGGGACACTATGTTGGGGTTCAGGCTCTGGCTGAGCCTCTTGTGTAGGGTTATGGGCTGCTGCCGGTTCAGGTTCGGTGGGGCCCTCTGGTGTTGAAGTTGGATTCAGTGCTGGCAATGGGTCTGGTGCTGGTTGTTCCGTTGGTTCTGGTTCTGGGACTGGTTCCGTCTGGGTCTCTGGGACTGGATCCATTACTGCTGTTGCAGACATTGGCCTGGGGTCTGGGTCCATCACCTCTGACCGGGTCCTGATAGAAGTTTCTGGAACAGAGCTAGGCCTCACAGCTTGTTTAGCCTGGCTGCGGGTGACCATTCCCACCCATTTGGCCTGCTTCACATGATTGGCCAAGTCTTCCCCCAACAGCATGGGGATGGGATAATCATCATAGACTGCAAGAGTCCACATTCCTGACCAGCCCTGGTACTGGACAGGCAACTTGGCTGTAGGCAAATCAAAAGAGTTGGACTTGAAGGGTTGAATCGTCACTTGGATCTCTGGGTTGATTAAATTGGGGTCCACTAAGGAAGCATGGATAGCTGACACTTGTGCTCTGGTGTCCCTCCACGCGGTGACCTTCTTCCCGCCCACACTCACAGTTTCCCTCCACTCCAAGGGTATCTGGGCCTGCGGATCTTTGGTGTGATTCCGGTGCAATGAACTGTAATCTGTTGGGGTTCTTGGGGCAGTTGGCCTTTACATGCCCCAGCTCGTTACATTTAAAACATCGTCCAGCTGACGGGTCACTGGGGCGAGGTGGGTTGCTGGAGAACGGGGTGGTGGGACGATAAGGTGTCTGGAGGGTTCTTTGGGAGGTAGGTGGGGCCTTGGGTGGACCCCGGTAATAGGGTGTGGTCTGGGGTTGTCCCTTCTGGTCTCCGCTCCAACTGTGACCAGTTTTCTTCTTCTCTGCCACCTCCACCCATCTGGCTCCAATCTCTCCTGCCTCGATGACAGTTTTGGGCTTCCCATCTTTCTATTTCCTCAGGAACACCCTCTAAGAATTGTTCTATTTGCATTAGGAAGGGCAAATTTACTGGAGATTCAACACTTGCTCCTGATATCCAGGCATCCCAATGTTTCACAATGTGGTAGGCATGTCGGGTAAATGACACGTCTGGTTTCCACCTTAGGGCTCTAAACCCCGTTGAGAATGCTCGGGTGTTATCCCCATTCTGACTCTTGCCTTGGATTTAAACAGTTCATACTTGTTCATGTGTTCTTTAGGCATTTCAGCCACCACCTCAGCTAAGGGTCCACTGAGCTGCGGCATCAGCTCTACCATGTATTGGTCGATAGAGATGCTGTACCCAAGGCAGGCCCTTTCAAAGTTTTTTAAGAAGGCCTCTGTATCATCGCCTGCCTTGTAGGTGGGGAACTTTCTGGGATGGGAAGTGATACCTGGAGAAGGATTGCTAGGGTTTGTTGGTATATTCTGCTGAGCCTTTACCTTCTCCATCTCCAGTTCACGCTTCCTCTCTTTTTCCTTCTCCTCCTCCACATGCTTCCTTGCCTCCATTTCCCTCCTGTGGGCAGCCTCCTGTACCTCCTTCTCCAGCCGCATGAGTTCTATCTGTCTTTCATGTTCCTTTTGTTTTTCCTCAGCCTGAAATCTGGCTAATTCCAGCTTTTGTTGAGCCGTGGATTCTGTCATCCTAACCTCTCTGTTTTTAACTAACTTTACACCCAAGGTTTAGAAATAAACCAACAAAACTTGGCTGTAAAATTTTGCTGTGCTGGAATAGGATACCTATTCTCTGATAGTGATTGTCAGCCTACAGAAAAAGACGATTCCCTTTGTCTCTGCTCTGGCCCCAAATCAAAGCAAAAAACCTCCAACTACTTGGAAACCTGCTTACCAGCAGCCCAAAGGAAAAAAAAATTCCTTTCCAAACCTGTGCTCCTTGTAAAAAAAAAAAATCAAAATCCTAAAAAAAAGAAACACTGCCACTTTTTGTGGCACACTCCCCTATTTACTTTTAGGGAAAAAAAAAAAACCTCTGGTTTGCAAAGACTGTGAATTTTCCTGCAGAAGGTTAACTACTCTGCCTCCAGGCATAGAAAACCTGCAATTCACAAAGATAATCCCCTTTTGTCTCTGCTCTGGCCCCAAAGCAGAGAAAAAACTAGCTGCTTTCAGTTGGACCTCCTTTCCAGCAGCCCCAAAGGAAAAAAAATATTTCCTTTTTAAAATCTGTTTTTCTGGTTCAAAAAATCTCAAATTGATCTCAAAAGGATTTCAGGTTAATCCCACCACTCTGCCACCATGTCAAGGTTCCTTCCCCACTCTGAACTCTAGGGTACAGATGTGGGGACCTCCATGAAAACCTCCTTAGCTTACTTTTACCAGCTTAGGTTAAAACTTCCGCAAGGTACAAAATTATTTTACCCTTGGATTTCCACTGCCACCACCAAACTTTATCTGGGTTTACTGGGAAAACGTAGTTTGGACACGTCTTTCCCCCCAAAATCCTCCCAACCCTTGCACCCCACTTCCTGGGGAAGGTTTGGTAAAAATCCTCAGCAATTTGCATAGGTGACCACAGACCCAAACCCTTGGATCTTAGAACAATGAAAAAGCATTCAGTTTTCTTACAAGAAGACTTTTAATAGAAGTAAAGGAATCACCTCTGTAAAATCAGGATGGTATATACCTTACAGGGTAATTAGGTTCAAAAACATAGAGAATCCCTCTAGGCAAAACCTTAAGTTACAAAAAAGACACACAGACAGGAATAGTCATTCTATTCAGCACAGCTCTTTTCTCAGCCATTTAAAGAAATCATAATCTAACACATACCTAGCTAGATTACTTACTAAAAATTCTTAGATTCCATTCCTGTTCTGTTTCCGGCAAAGCAGCATACAGACAGACACAGACCCTTTGTTTTTCTTCCTCCTCCCAGATTTTGAAAGTATCTTGTCTCCTCATTGGTCATTTTGGTCAGGTGCCAGCGAGGTTACCTTTAGCTTCTTAACCCTTTACAGGTGAGAGGATTTTTCCCAGAAGGGATTTTAAAAGGGTTTACCCTTCCCTTTATATTTATTACAGCATTAGTACAAATTGAGTGGCAGGAGGGAGAGAGTATTCTCAGAGAAAGACCTTGTTTGCAGCAGAGAATGATTTTTTGCGCCAATTTATAAACTCCTGAAAATACGAGTTTATTATGGAAACACTGACACAATAACTACAGTGAATGGAGCAGATATAACAATAAAGGAAACAGAGGAAAAGTCATAAGTCCATTCAGTCCATCAAGGACTTTCTCTTCTAGGGTCTGATCCTTTGAAGTGTTGAGTGTTCTAAACTCTCATTTAATTGAAATGATTTTAAGGTGCTCGATGCCATAGGAAGTTCTTGGAACCTTGTAGGATTGGGTCCTTAATGCCAGTTTTCCCTAAGGACAACATCCAATTGCTTTTAAATTACCACACTGTCTGCCTCAGCAACTTTACACAGTGGACCATTTATAATATTTATCAGACTCTGAGTGAATGTATTAAGTATTTGATTTTCCATGTTAAGACTAAGGCAGGCCAGACATACAGTAATGGCAGCCCGAGAGTGTTTCCCCTACTCAACTGCTTGATGGCTGGCATCACCTCTTAGTTAGTTCAGATCAAGGAGGCGGCAATGTGGCAGCACTATGATCTGTCACCAAAAGGGAGTGAAAATATTGGTCTTGTGTGGGTTTCCCCCCCATCCCCTTGCTCTGTATGAGGAATCTGTGAAGGGGAATCCCTTGCTGTGAAAGCAGGCCTGGAGGGAAGAAAAAGAGAGAGAGAGAGAGAGAGAGAGATCTTGCATCTGTCCTTTCACTGCCTGTGAGAAGAGAAGAGAGCGGGTCAAAAGACTGGCTGTCACCCTGTGAGCCCTAGCCGACGTCTACACTGCAGCTGGGAGTAAGCCTCTCAGTCTGGGTAGACAGACGTGCGAGTGGGGATCAAGCTTGCACATAAAAATAGCAGTGTGGATGTTGTGGCTCGGGCTCTCAAACCTACAGGCGTGGCTGGGCTTAAGATCTTGAGCTCCAGCCTGAGCTGAAATGTGCACACTATTGCTTTCGGTGCATTAGCTTGAGCTCCTCTACTGCGAGTCTATCTTCATGGGCTGGGAGTCTCATTGCCAGCTCCAGTGTAGATGTACCACACATCTTAATCAGTAGGGATAGCTCAGTGCTTGGGAATATCTTTTATGCACATCAGTGGGCTCTGAGATCTGCAAGAGAGCTTGCACAGCTGACTACCACTTAGGAAAGGGTGATTTTTTTTCTCCAGACCTAGCAAAATAGTGTGCGTAGGGAAAAAGGTTTTCCTCCTATCTCCTTTCCCTTCCTGCACTTGACTGTTTAGCTCTTTGGGGCAGGGTGTGGTGGGGAAATTGAGCCTATTGGGCTTCAAGTCAAACACTGGATTGTAATGCAGCTTTTGGTGATGGTTTCTGAAATTGCTGAAGGCTCCCATTGAGAGAAAGCATATGCATAGCAGAGAATGCTAAACTCTAGATCAGTGGTTCTCAACCTATGTACTACGTGTATGGCCCTGAGAATTCAGGCAGGATGGTGTGCGTTTAATTCCATCAAGGATATCCTCAAAGGAAAAATCAACATGACCACGTGTACAAATACCTTCAATTTGACAGTGCTGCCAGCCATGCAGTATGGCAGTGAAACGTGGGCACTGACGAAGAGAGAAGAACAGTGGCTGTCGGTAGCTGAAAGGGCAATGGAACAAGCTATGTTGGGAATTTGCCTTTTGGATCGCATCCCAAATGAAATGATCAGAGAATGCAGCAGTGTGAAAGATATTGTCATGGAAAGCAGATATACCAAGATGTGATGGGCGGTTCATGGACAATACGTGGACCACAATCATTGCTGAGTGGTACCCGCGAGAACAGAAAAGACCACCCGGTCAGCCTCCAAGAAGATGGGAAGATGACATTGTTAAACGTTTCGGACGAACATGGAGAAGAAAGGCAAGAGCGTGAGAAGAATGGCAGACATGTTTTGATTGATGCAGTCTTAACGACAGCTGAAGACTGATCGATCCAGGTGATGGCCCTGAGGATGTCACATGGGCCACAGGTCTGTGCTAATTGGGCTGCAAGTGGGTCGTGACCCTGTTTTAATGGGGTCACCTGGGCTGGCATTAGACTTGCTGGGGCCTGGGGCTGAAGACGAAGTAAGAACCCCACTGCCCAGAGCTGAAGCCAAAACCTGAAGGCTTCAGCCCTGGGTGGCAGGACTCATGTTACAGCCCCCCTGCCCAAGGCTGAAGCTCTCAAGCTTTGGCTTCACCCCACAGGTGGCAGGGCTCAGACTCTGGGTTTGGCCCTCCTGCCCAGGGCAGTGAGGATCAGGCTTCAGTCCCCCTGCCTAGGATCGTATAGTAATTTATGTTGTCAGTAGGGGAGTCAATGCAATGAAGTATGAGAAACTCTGCTGTAGTGAACTACTGGCAATTACCTAGCAGGTCATTACCAAAGCCATGTGAATGCTGCATTTCTGATTTGCAGGGTTCATGGGTCAGTTCTTATGAAGTTGAACTCTGAGTTTCACTTCACGTTATGCGTGTAAATGGATCACCAAGCTTGGCCAAACCTTCTAGATATTGTCTGGATTTTTTCAAACTACCATTTCTTCTGTAAACTCTGGTCCTAGGTCCATGAAAACTAATATCATTTTCAGCAAAATCTAGCTTATAAACCTGGCCCAAGTTTCTGGTTTGCAATGAAAATGGAAACCAGGCACTCTTTATTTTGTAAAGAAGGTTTCAAGCAGTTCTGCTTGGGACCCACAGACTAGAAGTCTTCTGGGATCAAACAGATGACATCTGTGTCTATTTTCCCTCAAAGAAGCTGCATCTATATTTTATTGTCACTTGTGTCAATTAACAAAATAAAAACATGTTCAACATACCAAAAAACTCCCTGAAAACTGTGTATTTTTGCACTTTAGAAAAATAAGAAGTAAAAGTATACATAAGTGCCTCAGCAATAAAACCTCAAACGTCTTTAAACATACCAATTCAGATCTGATATTTCTAATTCCTTAGTGATAGACTGAGCTAAAGGAGTGTCATACTGTGGGACTTTTATTCATTTCTCAGACTTTTCCATTTCTCTTATTTAGTTAAATTATTGCTGGTACATGGTACCACTCTGAAAGCCTGAAAACCAGAGTCACAATCTCCATGCACTCTGTAGATAGTGCAAGCTTCACCCCTCCCACGACTTCATCAGTTTGTCCATATCTTGAACTAGGAAAGGACCATCTTAAAGGTTTTAAGAACATTGTCTCCCCCTGCCCTTGCAGTTCTTGGCATCTCAGCTGAGACTGTGTGACATACCAGGGTACAATCCAGGCTAATGGATAGCTGTGTCACCCTTGGCCTCTAACCTGGGGTACCCTTTACAATGCCTTGCTGCTGTAGCCTCCAGCTTGGATGCTCAAAAACAGTCTCCAGTATTCAAGTCACTCCAAAGTCCTTCAGCCACCCAGCTACACCTTGGTTCTTACCCAGGGCCAGCTCCAGGCACCAGCGAACCAAGCAGGTGCCTGGGGTGGCAAATGTAAAGGGGCGGCAGTCTGCTCTCAGCAGCGGCGGGAATTTGGCAGCCACTCCATCTGAACGTGTTTTGCACTCAGCAGCAATTCGGCGGCGGGGGCGCAACTCTTCTTCTGTCACTGGCGGCAATTTGGGGGCTGCACCATCACTCCGCCTCCATGTTCAGCGGCAAGGTTTTTTGTTTTGCTTTTTTTGCCACTTCGGGTGGCAAAAACACTGAAGCTGGCCCTGCTCTTACCAGCCTTGGTTAGACTGGAGAGTGACCCCAACACCCCCACCCCTCATCTTAAGATTTCCCCCCAGAAATGTATGTCCTGTACTGCCCAGTCCTGTCCTGGACAATATAAGTTTATATAAAGTCTGTTATTTCTTTAATAGAAATAACATGCACATAACTTGCCGCCCCAGTGGAGTTTCCAAGACACTTCAATCTTAAACACATTGGATTAGATAAAACAAGTGTATTAACTATATAAAGAGAGATATTTTAAGTGAATACAATTAATGAGGAATAAAAGTCAGAAATGGTTAGAAGAAAATAAAGTTAAAATGCAACTGCTACCCAATGTTCCCTATAATTTTTTCCATCCATGTACAGAATAAAAGTTATGTGAAGTGAAGTACGTGTGGATGTGCACCACCAGTAGAAAGAAAAAAACTCTAGATATAATATATTTTTTAAAAAGTTATCATCGGGATAATTACTCCAGCCCAGACAGGTTAGGCATTTTTGAACTCACTACTCAAAGAATTAAATTTAAGCATAAAAGAAAAATTATGAAATGCACAGACCAGTCAAAACACTAAAATAACACACTTTGAAAGAATAAAATTACAGAGAATATATGTGCATTGCAGGTAGTACCAAGAAGTAACAACAATAATAATACAAGTATGTGTTGGGTGGTGAATGTGAAATAGACAGTGTGTGACACAGACACTGGTGTGCATGTGTGTTTGTGTGTGTGTGTGTGTGAGAGAGAGAGAGAGAGAGAGAGAGTGACTGATTGACTGACTGTGAGCTGGCTGCTAGGGAAGTCTCAGAGACTGTGCACTATCACTTTAAGAAAGGCACTCACTCACTGCCCAGAGGCTTGAGTCATTCAGACCGCAGCAGCTCTGAGTCCTGAGACAGGCTTTCCCCCCACCCTTGCTCTGTGGAGGTGGGATACAGAGGAGGGGGACACCCTGACATCAGCACTTCCCTCCTGCCCCCCCGCCCCCTCTCCACTCTGCACAGCCAGCCGGAGGGTCCCAGGAGCAACTGCAGGAGCAACATGGCTGCAAAGCGGTGCAGGGCGGGGAACCAGAACACATGCTGACAGATGTGCATGGCTCTGCTAATCAACTGTGCAGCACTTGACTCACTCCTGGGCGGCTGCTCAACCACACAGCTTAAGAGGGAACACAGCTGGTACTAACTACAAAGTATATCTGATTCCAGCAAAGTTTCTCACCATATGCTTTCAGCAGTCTTTTTGACCAAACTTCTTCGGTTCTCCCTCTAATCCAATGAATTCTTGTCACTTCAGGTGCTGTCCATGTAATGAGCAGGAAGGAGGAGAGGGGATGTTTTGGGGTTTTTGTCCCCCCTTTCTATAGTGTCAGTCACTCTCTTGAAACACATTTCAAGCTGAGATTCAGGAGACAGGGTCTATGGGGAATGATGTTCCCTGCCGCTTTTCCCCTCACCTGTTTGAGTGCCCTTTGTTTCCCTTCCTGCTTGATAACTCTGTTTGCTACATAAATACAAATAAAGCAGAGCCCACTGACCTTTGTTTGAGACAGATCTGTTTGCCAATATCAGTTTGGAACATGTGTTAAGAACACCATATAGTGAATTTTATAACTTCAGATACAACCTTGCCACACACATTTTATCAGGACAATAATGACCAACAAATCATGAGTTTTCAAATGATATCTCACAAGGCATACTTTGTACAATGATTATTATAAGTGTGTAGGATGTGGACTCAGAAGTACATTCTGTCACAGATTGCCAATAAGGATGGCTCTTTTTATAATAGGAGCTTCTGCCGACTAGGGCCTAGATTGCCTGGCGTCCTCTCTTCTCCTCACCTTTTACTACCCCTGCAACTTCCAGTACAGTGAGTGCTGCAGCAGTGGTGACACCATGAGCCCACCACAAATGTCGGAAAAGAGAAATGGTGGTTTGAAACAGTTTATCTTCTCAGAAGCTGAACATAATTTGATGGGACAAAAATGGGACTTCTAAAGCCTGGGTATGTTTCCCCTGCTGAATATCAAAGGCCTGCTGCAGACAGTGTAGGTGTAAGATTTCTCTTAAAAGGTTGCAAACGTGTTAAATACAGGGATGGCTTCCAGCTCCATGTATAATATGGCAGTAAACTCTGAAAAGGTTAGTATAATGTATTTTTTACTTTTTCTGTAGGAAAAAAAGAACCTCTTCATCAAACTGAAGAAAATATATACCTCTGGCCCTGTTATGTTAAATTGTTTTTTAGAAGGCAATAAGCGAGAAATGTTTTAATATCATTCCCTATGGGGTATGTAGCTTAAAACAGTTATATTTTTGTTTTCTGTACAATGCCCCTTTAAAGTTATAGTTTATGAAAGCAGGCAAATATTTTAGAGGATTTATTTATTCATTGACTTATCTATATAGCTCTATGTATTAAATAGGAAGCAAACTGTAAATCTTTTGTGCTCAAAAAATAAAAAGTTGCCGATTATAAGAAAATATGGGGGTCCAATGTTTTGTCAGCTATTACATACTAGTCTTAAAACCCTCCAGAAGTACTCTTTTCTTTTATAAATCAACATTTGGTGCATCATTTGTGAAATCTAGTCAGAGCTTTGTTGAACGTGTTTCAACTTTTGAACAGAACTTCTAATTAATTTAGATTAATTAATATAAAAATCATAGGAGATTTGGTACACTAATCTTTTCATTAAATGCTGTGACTAAGAGTCTTCCAATGCCTGGTATATAATCCATACTCTGGGATAATGATGTGCTGTGCCTGTCTCTTTTATTTTTATTTATTTATTTTATTTGCCCGTGTGCTTTGCTGTCCTGAATCTTCTAGTAAATTCTATTGTATCCGTTGAAACCAAAGATATGAAGAAATATTTAAATTTGTAATAATTATGTGACTTCTCATGGTACTCATACATCAGTGTAGAGAACAAAACAAGCATAATTGTCAATATGACTTTGGCACTCTTACCTGTGCTTTAATAATTTTATATAATAGGAGCAATAAATTTCAAATACTATTTTAAGCTTCTTAGGAGTTCATTTAAACAATAAGTTACAATGGGGGAGTGTTACAAGGCACAGCTTCTCCACAGCTCCCAAAAACACCTTGCCACACTCACTGTTGTTTAGTCAGTTTATTAGCAACGCTCAAACAAAAAATTCCTTGGCTCACCCTTTAGATTTTAGACTGTCACTGCCTCTCTCCCCAGTGGACTCTGTCACTCCTACAGCTCCTGCTTCTTCGTGCTCTGTTCTCCTTCACTAGGTTGTTCTCTGACCCTTTTTAGCCCCACCCATCCCCTTAATTGTCCCAACTGGAAGCACTTGCTCTTGACAGGGGAGATGGACCTACTTCCGTTTCCCGCCCCCCCACCCCGCTTTTTTTTAAAAAATTAAGCATTTAAAATGTCATTTTTATAAGAAACCAGCAATAGTGAAATCCTGATCGTAATTACTGTTAAAGGGACAGCTGTCAAGATATGTTAATTTCAAGGTCTAACACTAGACACTGTCTCTTTACTCTACATACTTTTTGGATAAAGAGAATGATGTAAACATTTACCACAGTCTCCATATTCAGGCTGGCACCTTCAGTTATGCATTAGCAACTGCAGCTTTCATTACTTTCATTCGAAAAGCTTCCTCATATAATGATTGTTTAATTTGTGAAATGATATATTCTGTTCTCAGGCTTGTTTTGGCTATATGAAACTAATTAATTTTAGAGTTTGCCAAATACATGTAGGTGTAGATGTAACATAAACTAATAAAAGTAATGAAGGAGTGACTGGTTTTGTTTATGATGGCTTATGGCAGGTCATTTTCCTGGAGTCAAAAAGACTTAATATACAGTGTATGTAATAATAAATAAATCCATTGGAAGTAAAGATGAACATTGGATCAGAAGTCAAACTTGAAAGGGGCTGGATCTATACAATCTGGTACAGTGCTATTGTCATTGCAAATGTTGAGTAGAGGAGTTCTCTCGCTTTCTTACCTCCCTTATAACTCATGTAATCTTGTATAGTCTCACATAAATAATGACAATATAGCTGTATACTGAAATACAGTACAAGTTCTAATTAGAACAAAAAATAATTTTCTGTCACACTATTATCATACACCTCCACTCAGCGTTAGAGGTATAGGATAACTAGAAAATTGAAAAGAGAAACTAGATAAGCAAAGGGGAAAGCTTTTAGAGTTGTTTAGATTAAATACTACTGAAACCCACCCAAGCACATTCACCGCCCACCTGTGGTTGTTTCTTTTAACCCAACACCCCCAAATCCCCAAACACACAAGTAGGAAGTCATGTGTAAATACCAGCACTATAGTATTTGTTCATTACTGTGATTTTACAGCATATTCCATTTCCATTCTACAGCCTGACTCCATTATCCACTCGATTCCAGTGATTACTAAAGCTAAGTTCATACACAGCAGAATGAGGTAGAAGAATAACTGAATGAAATTACATGTAAGTGTCTATCCTTTAGAGACTTATGTACAAGCTTCACTTTCAGTTAAGGGCTGCACACTCTCTATACAATTTTAAAGACAGGAATTATGTAAGGAGACATAGGATTATGTTGTGAGCCTAACTTGAATAAAAGTCTATATCCCACAACATATTGTCATCAAAAAGTAAGTGAAGAAACAATAACTATAGTGCTTGCAGCCAATACGTAGCATTCATTGGCTTTAACTGGATTTATTTGGGCAAGCTGTTCAATTGTTATGTTTCATTTTGCTTAAACATCTAGAGGTTGCAAATATCTGGGCATAAACATTCAGAAATGTTACTGTTGTTAGGATTGACTTGCTATCAAACATGGAAAAGATCATTCAACATCTTTGGTGAATTAGGAATGCTGGGGAAATGTCTGGTTAGTGAATAACTTTGAGTTCAGATACTTTTCCAATCTTATATAATAATTCTATCTATAAAGTAATTTGGCTATTTGATCTCATTATAGGGTATGTAATATTTTAGGACCATTTTCTTTAAACTACTTTTTTTCCATTTTGTAACTGAATCTGCTTTAATAAATTTTGGCTAGAAATCTTTTGAGAATAGGCTTGTTTGTGAGTTATACAGGACTCTGGTTCCATGGGAGTTTTTCTTCAGTTGATTTGGGCCTGGCTGACACTCAGAAATGTGAAGCTGTTCTGTATTAAGCATTGATCCATTGGTACTGATGTGGATTCATACCCTGTAATCTGAGAGGATAGAGAAAGTAATAGTAATAGTAATAGGATAAGAAGGTGGAGAGAGGCAACTGAGAAAAATGTTTTGGAGGCCAAAGGGATGAAAGAGGATAGTTTGGTTTTGTGTGTGTGTGTGTGGGGGGGAGCAAATACTGAACAATTTAAAAACTGTATTTTACATAACAAAAAAATTTAAGGAAAACATTGAAAAAGAGGGAGAAAAACAGTACCGCAATTTGTACACCATAATGGAAGAAAGTTAGTGAAGAGAAAGAGAAACAAGTTTCAAAACACCCTAACACAGACCCCCAATTCTGCTGTACATTCTTGTAATGTTCATTTCAAGCTTCTGTGTGCATCTACTGGGAAATACATAACTGCGTGATGGAGCACTGGGTTTGTGGTGTCCTTGAGCCTCATTGATTCTTAATCTACACTTTATTTATAGGTGTGCAAAAATGAGGAGGGAGGGAAAATCTAATTTATTTTATACAGAGAATAATTTTGGTTTGTATTTTATCTGCACCAATGTGCCCATCACTACATGGTATGGTAAATTAGGAATAACAATAGTTTTTATAACTGCTTCTGTCTAACATCTTGAACAATGATTACATATAATGGGAACATTTGTTTTGAAGAAGAAAATGACAAACACTTACGGTTCAGGTACAATGTATTGGCCACAATAAATTAAAAGGAGATTTCTACTCCATTCTGTAGCAGAATTAATTCACTTTCCAGTGAAAGGAGTAGAGGTGGTTCTTGTTCTTTGTGATGGAAACTTTATCACTACAGTGCAGAAACTACCAAAAAATTGTGTTGCTTAAATAAGGTTTGATATAAAATATAGTGTCACCTTCAAAGGTACATAAGTTCTAAATACCAAGGGCCAAATCAGAACTGATAGGGCAAAAGGTGAAAGCTCCATATCTCTTCTCTTGGAAGTTCCCTACAGATTAGTCAGGGTTGGGTTTTTTTTTGTGGGGGGGGGGCGGAGGAGTTGTGGTCCACCTGCATGGAGGACTGGCCCCTTGATAGTACCATCAGTCTTCCCTACACATTGTGACAGGGTCAGGCCAGATGGCTACAAAAGAGTGGTCGAAGGAAGATACATTAGTTCCAGGTTAAGCAGGTCCCTTTTCCCCTGGGTAAAATAACAGGGACTATCCCAGAACACTCAGGAACTTTCTAGAACTAATTAAGGCAGGCAGGCTAATTAGGACACCTGTAGCCAATTGGGAAGCTGCTAGAATTAATTAAGGCTAATCAGGGCACCTGGTTTAAAAAGGCTCTCACTCCAGTTAGTGGGGTGTGTGCAAGGAGCTGAGAGTGAAAGGGCATGCTGCTGGAGGAATGAGGAGTACAAATGCTATCTGGCATCAGGAGGAAGGTCTTGTGGTGAGGATACAGAAGGTGTTGGGAGGAGGCCATGGGGAAGTAGCCCAGGGAATTGTAGCTGTCACACAGGTGTTACACAAAACACTATAGACAGCTGTGATCCACAGGGCCCTGGGCTGGAACCCGAAGTAGAGGGTGGGCCCAGGTTCCCCCCATTCTCCCAACTCCCTATTGGATACAGGAGAAGTTGACTTGGACTGTGGGTCCCACCAGAGGGGAAAGTCCCTGGCCTGTCCCCTGACCCACTAGGTGGACCAGCAGAGACTGTGGGGATTGTTCTCCTTCCTTTTCCCCATGCTGGCCAGTGATGAGGTTATCTGAGTGAATGGCAGATTTGATCCACGAAAGTGGCCAAACTGAGGGCTACTGTGAATCTCTGAGGTGAGCAAAATCCACCAATAAGTGCAGGACCCACCAAGGTAGAGGAGGAATTTTGTCACAACATGTAATAAGGATTCCCACAGGAACAGCCATCCCACTGACCCCCCCCCAGAACCACACCCATGTTTCTTTGTTGCAAACTGTGATCCCCTGGTTTTGCCCAACACTCTGCCCACAGAACAAGGCAGGCTGGTTTTAAGTCAGATAGTCCTGTTTTTGCAAAGGTTTGTCCTTGTCCAGTAAAACCAGATGTAGTTTTGTCCAGTATTGTCATGGATGCACAAAGTAAGCCATTTTGCAGCATGCACTGCTCTGTCCCCACTGGCACAGTGCATGCAAGGTCACAATGAGGAGGTACACTCTGCAAAATGGCATCCTCAATGCGGCATAACCTCACATGCACTTTGCAAGCAAGGTCACACCGGCAGGGTTGGGGTCATATAGGTAGGTGTGGGCCCGAGCCATTCTGGAAGTCCTGTGTTCTGGGGCTGTGTCACTGGCCACCCCATGCAGAGCCCCCAACTCTATTGGTCTAATGAGGGACTGCTAAATCTTATTGGTGGGAGGGAGGAGTGATATTGCAGTTTAGGCTCCTGTAACCTGCCTACTCTTATGTTTACAGGTCAGTTTTGGCCAGTATTTGTATATGATTCATCCTATAAATTGAGAGACCCCAACTTATTCAGATTTTTGGTGAGATCAGATTCAGCTAATATGACAAAAGAGCTTGTGAATAAGCACGTTGTGGTGACCTGTTGTGTTTTGATGGCTTAGTTTCCAGTTGAATGTACTTAACGAAGTATGATTTTTTTGTGTTGTGTTGACAGCATGGACTGTTCCCTGTGCTGTATCCCATTAAATGGTACTCAGTATCCCTCCCCTTCCCTAATGCACATGTATTGAGACCTGGAGAAACATGCTCAAATAACATAAGCAACAAATACAGTATATGGGATAAGAAGTGTTTGGCAGAGAATCCAGGAGTGCTGTCATTTTTGACTACTCAGGTAATACATTGTAAAGAGCTAAGAACTCATCACTTTAGGTCACAAAGAAACTTCAGTGGTTGATCAATGGTATGTCATCTGGAAATATCTGCTTATAAAGGTGAAAATGTAAAATGAGTTTGAGGAGACCATTCCTTCACTCTGCCTGAAGGGAAAACTGGAAAGAGAACAATAACCAACAAATAAAGCAAGGGTCTTTGAAGCAGTAACAGGAGTTTGTGGTGGGAAAAAATAGCTAGCTCCCTCTGGGAAGCATAAGGAGTGTTATCCTAGGGCCTGTGAAGTCAATGGCAAAACTCCCATTGACTTCCCTGCAGCCAGGATTTCACCCAGCAGCGTGAGCAGCATACAAATAAGAAAAAATTACTTTACCTGTATATAGAACATGTTTTTGATAGGGAAGACTTCAAAAACTTCATACAACATATAGAAAACAGTTCACTTTTTCTTGAGGTGAAGGCACCAAGAGAAAGGTCGCAACTGTTTAGCAGTGTCCAGCAGCTTTGGTCAGAAAGTGCAAGGGGTATTTCAGTAAGCAGACTGTAACCATAATTTGGTTGGGACACCAGTGTATATGCAAAAAGGGCCTGAACATCCCTAATGACCACAATTGATGGGAAGGATATTACATCTTATCTGAAAGATATATCTTGTAATGGCACAGTGTCTCCTAACACCATAAGGTACACTGGTATCCATTATTGATTTCAGAGGGAAAAGTGTGATCTACTAATTCAGCAACATCTCTTCCTCTAGCATCATGTATTTAATATGGAAAAACTGTGATATGTTTTGTTTTTTGTATTTTCTAAAATTATTTTTCTAAAATTCTGTCTTGTGCAAAGACCATAGCTTTCTTGTTTTGAGAGATACTACCACCAATAAAGGAGCCTCTAATATGCTCTTTTGTGGAATGTTTGCCTTAATCAAAATCATTCACACTGAAAGTATGTGTGTGTTTGTGTGTGTGTAGGTGTGTGTTTTCTTTGCATAGGGAAAAAAATGCAATCCTGAGGTTTTCTTGGAAGTTTCCCAGCCAAGAGACCAGTTAAAAAATAAATAAGAGTGTAGGGAAGAGGACAAATGAATATTAGGAAGCTTTTTTCCCCCATAAAAAAGATTACTACAGATGCATTGTTGAAAAAATATGAAGGTTGTACTAACAAATTATATGTAGGCATGGTTAACAGGAAAAGTAGCCCTTGAGTTATGGAAGACAATGATTAAATTTGTCAGACAAATATTTAAACCATCTTTTACTGAATCCTAAATAATGTGTTGGATAGGAATGGAGTATTAATGAAAGATTTATAGTGAAGTTAAAGCTGTTATGTCTTAATGTCTGTTATGGTAAATGCATGTATAATAAAATACATTCCTGAAGACCACCAGTGCCAGGATTCCAGATGAATTAGAATAAATTCAGTACTCCGTGCAATATATTATTCTTTCATTAAAGAAGGAAGTCACCAGAAATTACAAAAATAAATAAATAAAAACACTGCTCATTGAGATAATGTCACAGCAGCAAAGTTTTCAATACATTTGAAGAACTATAGTCTAAATGCTTAACTTCAACTTCAAGCTGGAAAAAAACCCTGAAATTATGCCAAGGAGATACACGTGTGATATCAAAAGCTAAAAAATGGAGAATATCTGACAGTAGGGTTAACTTTGAGCAAAACAAAATTAGATTTTTTGACTAAGAATAGTATACATAAAAGGAAATACTGTATAAACATGCTGAGACCTTTGAAATTAATTAGAGAAGGGGTCAGTCAGAGGAAGGAGGGGTCCATTGTCCAGGGTCTAGCCTGGGCCTTGGGAGATCCAAGGGCATTTCCTGTTTCGACCACAGACTTCTGTTTTGATATTGGAGAGTCACTGAGATGCCTATCTCTCCATTTAGGTACCTAAATCCCTTTAAAATTCTTGACCTAATTCCACCATGTAGATGCACAGACATTTTCTCTCTCTAAGCCCTGCTCCCTGCCCCTCTCTTTAGCATTTCATTCCTGGCTAGCTTAGGTGGCCTCCTGCTCAGCTGTCCGGCTTCTGAAAACCCCTTCCTTCAGTGCTTAACTAGGTCCATACACTCCATAGGGAGCCTAAGTGGCATAGAACTGCCTAACTCCTTCAAGGGTGAAAATTCCACTAGGTGGCGGGTTGCCAAGGGGTTTGGCATTGCTCCAGTCTGCTGAGGCATGCCTAGATCCCTCTAGAAATCTGGGTCTTAGCGGCTCTGTCTCAATTCCCCATATGTGAAAGGAGGATAGTGCTTCCCAGCTTCTCAGGGGGTCTTCTGAGAAGAAATGCATTATAGATGGGGTGGCACTCAGATACTACAGTCTTGGGGATTAAATAAGTACCTAAAATAGATAGATGGATGTGCTCTTGCCTTGGTTTATATTGTTATATTCCAATATCTGGCTTTATATACAACATCTACCATGGATATACAGCATCTTCCATGCCAACGAAGGCAAGGTGCTTTACTCTGTGTGTGTAGAATATATATAGCACTGCATGAGCCAACCTGTACTGAGCTCAGTGTTCAACAGTGTGGGCAGGAGAAACTTTGATATACCTTACAACGTAAGAGAAAGTGAGTAAGAAACAAGAGTGCCTGAATTGCTGGCTGTTTGAAGGGTACAGAAGGAAGTTTGTTCTACTTTGTGCTACTTTTGGAAATGTCTAGCTAGAATTTGAGTATTAATATAATACTACTCCCCATTTAAATTTTTGCCCAGTTTTTGATGCTTACTATGGTATCCTTATAAACTATTGAAATACTAGCCCTGAATGAATGGCTATACTGAACTAGATATTATAATAAGCCATTGTTTTCTGTGTGATCAACTGTATGTGCATCTCTATAGGGCTTTATGATACACAGTTGGCCTTCTCACAGTCATACTTTCATAGCCCTACCTGTGGACCTATATGGTACAGGATGGTTTATCATTACAGGTGACAGTCAAACTCCACCCACCTCTGTAAGACCCGTATAGTACAAAGCAGATATTTATGACACGTATACCTTTCAGATATACAACTCCACAAAGTGGGGTTATATAATACTAGATACTCTATATTTGATAAGTTGTAATTTACTGCTGCTATTATTTGGCGACTTTGAAATTGAAATATAATTATTTTTTAAATTTGAAGAATGATCCACTTAGCTGTGTTTCCCCTCCACTATTTTATTAATGGTTGTTCTTATGGATATAGTAGTGTAAATCTTAATTGAATAATATATTCTGGAAGCTTACATGTAAGGTCTCTAAGAAAGGAGAAAATCACAAAAGAGGAAGTTGGCCCTGATATATAACATCAGCCAACTCATTAAGGAAGGAGTTGTATTGCTAATAATTCCTCAATTGTTGCTGTTACATCCAGTGTCACAAAAAAAGCTCTTGAAGATGTCCCTTACAAAGGCTAACTTGAGAAAACCAGATGTATTACTGAATGTCTGCCTTTCTTTACTTAATGAACTGTTAAAACACTAAGAGCTGCTATACATTAAACAGAAACTAACCACTGAGTATTATGGCAGTACCTTTTCCTATTCATTTTCTGCTAAAAACAATTGGTGACTGCTGCAGAGATGGTCACTTCTAGTTCCCTGGTACTACTATGTGCTATAGAAGCCTGAAACTGTGAATAAAGGTAGATCTGTCCTGAAAATTGTCTGGCAGTTGAATGGTTCTTTCTTGCAAACTTTGCCTGCAGCTAAAGTACTCACAAAACATCATTACAGATGGTATTAGGTATTTCACTCTGGCCCATTTCTGTTTGGGGCCCCAGAAAAAAGTGAAATTGTATTTAATTTCTGAGTGACTGTTGAATAAGATTGCCTAGATGAAACACTTCTGTCAAACACCTTCCTAAGTACACAGTACCCCAGAGGTTACAAATCCTCATAAATTCCTCATTCAGCTGTAGTTTACTTCGAATATAATTCTGTAGTTATTAAATATTTATTCACCTTGAGTACCATTTCAAAATTAAAGATGTAATGTTGTTTTTCCTTCTGAGGAAGAAACTGAATTACAACTATATTTCCCTCTGCCTCAGCTGGAAATACTTGGTTTAACGTTTAAAAATAATATATAATGTTAAGGACTGTTTCAAGAAAAATAACCACATGTAATTAAAATAAACTTTTTATTCTTTGAAAAAATAAACCATAACCCTAACTGACAGTTTTTCCAGTGGCAGTTCTGAAGTATATTTATTTTGTTCCAACAATAAGGGGTGGGGGGGGGTCTGTACTTAAATATTTGAAAATGAATCTGCGACCATTAGCTTTTCTGGGTGAACGAATGGCAACAATTTTGATTATACTTCAGTATAGGCACTGAGTCAATGGAATTCTTTATATATACATTTTTACTTGAAAATATGTAGTTACTTTAAGTCGAAAAATATGGGGTCTTCATTGCCGTCTCAATCGAGTGCTAACCAGTTGGCTGAATTTCACCTTTTAAACATATTTGACAGGTACTACTGATTCAAATGATGTTACAGTGTATTCTAAATGTGTGTTTGCATAGAATATGGTAGAATGACACTTTTAAATATTAATTAGCTGTTCAAACATGTTGTGTATCTGGTGTGTGGTCGAAAGTGAAAACAAATGGCACATCAGCTTTTAAAATAGATTAAGAGGGTCACATAAATCAGCTTGTTCCTATATCTGCCCTGGGAGTTACATCAATGTCTCACTTTTTAAGACTGGATTTGCATTTTGGAACCTATGATAGTTTATATTGGCACACTAAAATATCTATAAACTGTTACAAAAATTACATGAAGGGTGTAGCAAAATTCCTACTTCAAGACCACATTTTTAAACTCCTTTTCTCCAGGCATGCATTTTGGAGCCATTGCTAGTAATTCAGGTCTCTTAGGGTCCAATCCAGTTCTCATTAAGGTCAATGGAAAGGCTCACTCTGACTTCAGTGGAAGTGGGATCAGGCCCAATGTGGCTACGATGTCTGACCTGTGGGTGCACATAAAGGCACAAATAGCAAAATGGTCTATATTTCAGACACAAATATGTAGCAATTTTGCACCCACAAAATGTGTAGGCCTCATAAGGAAGGTTTGAAACTTTGGTCTAAATATTTGAAACTGAATCTTACATTTAGCACAATAAAGCAATTTAAAATAGGCATACCCAAACATCATGGATGCCTCATAAACATACTTAACAAATATAAATTCTCTCACTCTGACATCTGTAGGTAACATTAGTAATAAATCTTCATATAAACATGATACTACCAGATGTATATTGGATAATACATTTATAATGTAAAAATCAAAATAAGATATTGAAATAGTAAATACGATGATGAAATGTTTTCTTCAAATAATCCTGTTGTCAAGATTAATGAATATGTAAGAGGAGGTAGTGCACAGAAGTTGCCCTGAAAATTAAAGCACAGATCATTCTAATTTTATACCTGGTAATACAGCTTGATACAGATGACCAAATGTCTAGTGGCAAAGCTGAATATGAATGATTGTTTCCTTACAAAATTCGTCAGCTGACAGATTCTATACAAAGCACTTCAGATCCTGAAAGCTCATGTTCTGTCATATTAAAACTATCTGCTCCACCTAAGCAAAGATGAATATTGAAATATCCTAAACTTTATCTCGTGGTGCTTCATTTTACCAAGCATGGTTGAGGTTTTCACTAAAATAACTTATTAAAGCAGATGTGTATTCCCATTTAAATTTATTTTTCTGCTCATGGAGTAGATTAAAGGTCAGATTGGTCACTACCCATTCAACATGTTACTGAATGAAGAAGGGAAGAACTCACCCCACAGAGGGAAGTATACCTAAATATAGAGTAAGAATTGACAGGCTCTCTCTATGAATCCATCTTCATTTTGGAGGCAGTGAGAGTTGAGTGTAAATCATTCATTTTCAGCAGGATTTGGCCTAAAGTTTGCAATGAAGAAGCTGCTCTTCCCAAATGGATTAAAGCATTTTCTAGACAGTTAAAATGACATAGTTGAATGTCTGAGAGCATTCTGCCCAAACCCACTGAGAATTCTGTTCTAGACACATTTTTCTCACAATTACTTTCAGAACAATTTTTCCCTCCCTTTTCATCCATTTTCCTTTCCCATCATTAGACAGAAGATGAACAATATTGGAAAAGTATAAGCAGTTTTCATGCTCTTTGAATTTGAAATGAGACAACAATGGGGCTTATAATAGTTGTGTAACTGTTACCTTTAGACTTTGGTGAAACTACTAGTTTTTGCTTCATGGGTAGATGACGGTTTAATGATAGTTCACAAATTTAATGTGTGATGATATCTCACCATTTCCCTCTCCTCCCACAAAGAACACAGATTTACAGATTATCACTGAAAACAAAAAACTGAGTTAAAGCAGCGGGGCTCTGTAGCTTAGTGAGTGAAGAAGGATCGTGTGTATGTACACTGGTATTATGTATTTCACCACTAGAAGCCCATGATCACATACACATGAGTACATTGTACTGAGATATTTCCGATATGGTACATGCATACATAGAAGAATTGTGGAAGAAAAATAGGGGTTAAAATGTGAACACAAAGCACTTTAGTAAAAATGACCAGAAGCCACAGGGTCTAATGAGTGTGCAGGTCACAGGGGAGGTGTTTCAGGTCTGCCTTTTAATTGTGCATGTGCTTAAATTTCCCTGCTCTAGTTATCAGCAGATTGCTTGCTTAAGGTCAAATTTTCAAAAGGCCCTAAGCGACTTTGGAACCTAAGCTCCATTAGTCAAGACAGTGAGTTCAAAGGTGGCCCAGAAGCAATCACCCAAAGTTCAGATTTAAGTGTTTAATGAAACTGTGATTCTTTTTGGTTAGTAAATATTATTCAATAAAAAGGGCATTTTAAAGAGTAAATTGATGTCTTCATTTTACTACACTCTATTTTTGTGATTATGATAATTACAGTTTTGGCATTGACTCTGTTACTCAATTATATACAATATGGGGAAAAACCTTTGACTTTTTAAAATCAAATCTCAGTATTGTTAAAATACAGTGTCTGACTTTCTCCCATTAGCTCTTAGAAGATCTTCATTGGATGCACGTTGTACATGGCTTTAAACTATCCCCCAACCCCCACCCACTGCCTTTCTTGCTTATTACTCATTTAATAGAACTGCGGTTTGACTGCATTTATACAGCTTATTCTACCCCTTTGGCACATTACTTTTCCATTCTATTTGTAATCATATCTTCAGAATGGGAAATAAATGTTATGGTGTGGCAGGGAGGTGTAATATTCAGGGCAGAATTTTTTTGGTCATAAATTATTTTGAACATTACTCCCCATATGAATGGACTTAATCCATTGCAATACAATCAAGTACTATGTCTAAAGATAGCATAATGCTGAAACTATAGTGATGTCCTTGAGCAGAAGTTAGAGCTAATCACTGTACATCATTCCATGTGCTTTGCTTAAGATATAGCGATTTTGTTAATTGTTAAACACTAATTCTAAAAGGCTATGTGTTAATTTTACACAATGTAGCATTAAAATGATTCATATTTTACCTTCTATTTATATTAGCCTCATGTTGCTCTGAGATAGGTGTTCTTGATTAAAGTAAAAGAACATGGAAAATACTAAAGTAAAATGTATTCACACCTAACAGACAGAGCTTCAGTATACCAACCCCACTGATGCCAAACCGAGAAACACAATATGTTTCTCCAATGTGTCAGTGTTTGTTCTATTTCCATATGGCATATAATTTGAGACAGTTTATTATGTCAAAAGTATTTTTGGACTAATTATATCCTTTATGGCCCCAAAACAACCCAGATAATTGGTAAACAAAAATATTCAACATTTCATATATATTTGCCTACTTTAGACAGGGTCACAGCTTTCTTTTTTGCTGTTTGGTTAAAAGAATTATTGTTCAAATGGAAAGCTTTTTTCTTATAGATTTTTTTTCACTTTTTCCTACTACTACAAGTCGTCAACTTGTAATATATCACAGCTGTCATTATAATGAAAGAAAACATCATGATGCAGCAGAACTCAGTCAATTCAATTATGTAGACAATATAGTGAAATTATTTTTGATGGAAATGCACCCCCTGAAACTGCCTGTTAGAGCAATCAACAATTAGATACTGTGGAAGAAGTGATTAAAATGTTGTTTGTTGAAACAGTTTACCTCTGAAGTCTGGCAGGAGAATCATCCCTTGCAGAAGGAATTAAAACCTTGAAGTTCCTCCCAATACTATAATGATGCAGATTAATAGGTCAAGGCTACATAAGGGCCCAATCCAACTCCTGTTAAAGGAAATTGAAAGATTCTGAAAAGACCTCAAAAGGGAGTTGGATCAAGCTGTAAACAAACACTATTACCCTGATAGGCTCCGTGGGCCAAGACACACAGTGAGAAGCAAGGAAGGATTGAGATAGATTTCAAGAAAATGATGTGTCAGTACAGACTAGGCTTCTGCTACACTATTGTTTTAAGCACCATGTTGTGTACCTTGCTGCAAGCAGGTGTAGCAGACAAAGAGATTAAAATGTCAATGGAGTGGCTATGAGAGCCTGTCTTTACGAGCGCTCCTACCCTATTTACCAGCACTGACACTGCACCAGTGGTAGGAATGCTGTGGTATTTAAAGAAAAAAAATTAAAACAAGTATAGAAAAGGCCCCAGGCCAGAAAGTAAAATCTGTCTGTGCTCAGTGAGGTGGAATAGTGTGTGTGTGTGTGCATAATGAGGTAAACATACTCACATTAAGAGTAGTGGAAACAATAATATACCTTACTAGGTGGCTCAAAGAGATTCTTTCCTGCTGCAGGCATTGTGCAATACTAGCTCTTTGTGGCTACTTGTGTTGTATCCAGCAATTGAGAGCAGAGTTTCCTTTGCTAATAAGAAGCAAAGGCTTCCCTTAAAAAAATAAACCTACTCAAAATTCACCCATTCACCTCAGCACAGTAACAATTCTCTGCTGGAGTTCAGATCTTCCTGAGTGCTTCAGAATCATCACTGTCATGTTATTTTTACCACTTGTTTTGCTTATGCTGTGTGATAATTTTATGCAATTTCTTTCACAAATAAAAGTGATCACTAGCATAATACTGCAATCATGTACAGTAGGTAGTTTAGGGTTGAGAACTGCTTGACTGGTTTAAACGTTAGACTGGATATCTATCCTTTCTATTGCATAATAGTGGGTATTCTGTTGCTGCAGAATGTTTTCCATGGTGTTCATCTATAGTACAGAAAAAGTACACAAGCAGTTCTCTCTAGCATTGCATTGTTCTGTTCTGAGGGTTTGTTTGCCCATGAACGATGATACGTCATGAAAAGAATGACATTTTCCTGGTATTGAAGAGTGGAGTTACCATGAATTGGAAGAAACTCAATTCCTGGTGTTAGACTTGCATTTAGCCCACATACCATTGGTGTTATTCACTATATGTGATTAATATCTACAAGATATGGTTAAAATATATATCTCTGGGACCCTTGATCCTTTTTGTTTTCTTTCTTTTTTTTTAAATCAGGATGTTAGTAGTACTTGTATATGTGTGCATTTTACAAGGCCTGCTGGAACATTATCTCATTAGCAGCTAAAAATGTCTCAGAGGAGATTGTGAACAATTTTCAGCAAACATATTTTTTTGAAAATTAATTAAAGTCAAAACCTTTTAAATAATATAAAGTTAGAAAAACTCAGTGAATTTTACTCTTTTTACGTATACTGTTTCACATTTGGCAGGAGACTACAGGTGCACATGACCACCTGGTGCATTATATTTGACAGGTACTACTGAGTGATTCAGAAAAAAAATGGACTAAAACCAGCACTTCATTTCCAAATCCATTTGAATTTCAGAATTGAGGGAGAAATTTGGGTTCAAATCCACTATTCTGGATACCACTCCCATTGAGTTTTGACTCCAGGTCAGATCAAAATCAGCAAGGGGCCTATTTTCTGGTTTCCATCTGCAAGCACTTGAAATCTTTGCAAAACCGAGATGGTGGAAATCTTGCAAGAATAGTGATATGACTATCATTTGGGGCTCAATTTCAGGAAGAAAACTCATAATTTGGTGCCTTTTCATGTGAACTCGAGACTTGATGTATCCTCAAATGGACTTTTAATCTGATATGAATCCAGGTCCTGACACCACCGTTTTCAAATTAAATTATTTTACTGAATTTTCACATTTAATTGTTATAATGGAAAATATTTTTCACCCAGTTGATTTAGAACCCTCCTCAAAACTAATGATGTGTGGCTGATCTGATCAGGTCCTATGATGGTGTCCCTTGAATAGATAAGTGGACAGAGTTGGCATCGGGCTTTGTTGCAAGGATAGGTTCCTGGGTTAGTGTTTTTGTTGTGTGGTGAGCATGGTTGCCAACTCTGTCCACATATCTATTCAAGGGACATCATCATTGGACCTAATCACATCAGCCACAACATCAGAGGCTCATTCACCTGCACATCTACCAATGTGATATATGCCATCTTGTGCCAGCAATGCCCCTCTGCCATGTACATTGGCCAAACTGGACAGTCTCTACACAAAAGAATAAATGGACATGTCAAGGTTCCTCCCCCACTCTGAACGCTAGGGTACAGATGTGGGGACCTGCATGAAAACCTCCTAAGCTTATCTTTACCAGCTTAGGTCAAAACTTCCCCAAGGTACAAAATATTCCACCCTTTGTCCTTGGATTGGCCGCTACCACCACCAAACAAATACTGGTTACTGGGGAAGAGCTGTTTGGAAACGTCTTTCTCCCCAAATACTTCCCAAAACCTTGCACCCCACTTCCTGGACAAGGTTTGATAAAAAGCCTCACCAATTTGCCTAGGTGACTACAGACCCAGACCCTTGGATCTTAAGAACAACGAACAATCCTCCCAACACTTGCACCTCCCCCGCTTTCCTGGGAAATGTTGGATAAAAAGCCTCACCAATTTGCATAGGTGACCACAGATCCAAACCCTTGGATCTGAGAACAATGAAAAAGCATTCAGTTTTCTTACAAGGAGACTTTTAATAGAAATAGGAGTAAATAGAAGGAAAGAAATCCCCTCTGTAAAATCAGGATGGTAGATACCTTACAGGGTAATTAGATTCAAAACATAGAGAATCCCTCTAGGCAAAACCTTAAGATACAAAAAAGATACACAGACAGAAATAGTTATTCTATTCAGCACAATTCTTTTCTCAGCCATTTAAAGAAATCATAATCTAACACATACCTAGCTAGATTACTTACTAAAAGTTCTATGACTCCATTCCTGGTCTATCCCCGACAAAAGCAGCATATAGACAGATCCACAGACCCTTTGTTTCTCTCCCTCCTCCCAGCTTTTGAAAGTATCTTGTCTCCTTATTGGTCATTTTGGTCAGGTGCCAGCGAGGTTACCTTTAGCTTCTTAACCCTTTACAGGTGAGAGGAATTTTCCTCTGGCCAGGAGGGATTTTAAAGGAGTTTACCCTTCCCTTTATATTTATGACAGGACACAAATCAGACGTCAAGAATTATAACATTCAAAAAACAGTCAGAGAACACTTCAACCTCCCTGGTCACTCAATTACAGACCTAAAAGTCACAATTCTTCAACAAAAAAACTTCAAAAACAGACTCCAATGAGAAACTGCAGAACTGGAATTAATTTGCAAAATTAATTTGCAAACTGAACACCATTAAATTAGGCTTGAATAAAGACTGGAGCGGATAGGTCATTACACAAAGTAAAAACTATTTCCCCATCCCTAATTTTTCCCCTACTGTTACGCCTATCATCTGTCAACTGTTTGAAATGACCCATCCTGATTATAACTACAAAAGTTTTTTTCTCTCTCCTACTGATAACAGCCCACCTTACTTGAATAGTCTTGTTATAGTTGGTATGGCAACACCCATTTTTTCACATTCTCTCTCTCTCTGTGTGTGCGTGTGTGTGTGTATGTGTGTCTATATATATCTATATCTTCCTCCAGTATTTTCCACTGCATGCATCTGATGAAGTGGGCTTTAGCCCACGGAAGCTTATGCCCAAATAAATTTTAGTCTCTAAGGTGCCACAAGGACTCCTCGTTCTTTTTGCTGATACAGACTAACATGGCTACCACTCTGAAACTCCTCAAAAGTATTACATAATAAACATAGAGGTATCTGTTATTCAAGACACGATTTGAAGGAGGAGAAGCCAGTTGAGGGAGTTTGCCTGGAAACCATCTGAGAGGAGCTATGGTGAGTGCTGCATTAGAGGGCTGTGTTGTGAGCTGGTGGGGTGAATATCGGAGTGTCTGTCTGCTGTGACCATTTATTTGACTGGTGCTAGTTGCAGGGACTGTTTGAATGTGTATGTGTTTGTTTGAAAAGTGTGAATTGGGAATTTGTTTCAGGTGGGCCTTGAGTGGTTGGTTGGAGGAAAGGTTTTGAGCTGGAGCAACTGCTTCGAGCCAGCAGCCTTATAAAAAAGCAGCCAGTTGTGAACCGAAGGAGCTGCCAACAGAGGGAGTTTGCCTGGGAGTTCACCTGAGGGAGTTCCCACAGAGATTTTGCCTTTCAGGCTTCTATGAGAAGTAAATACAACACCTGAAGAGGCTCTTAGAAGGAAGGCAATATGTATAGTGAGCAATCAGCTGTTGTGACCTGCACAGGGTGTGCCATGTTTGTCTTTCTCCCAGAGGATAGAAGTGACTTAGTCTGTACAAAGTAAAAGCTGGTCTCCATATTGGAAAAGAAGGTTAAAGAACTAGAGACCCAAGTCTCAACCCTGCATTGCATCAGAGAAAATGAAGACTTTCTAGATTGGAGTCAGCGTTTGGTACTGCAGGCACAGCATACTGAAGAATCAGAGAGGGCAGTGCAGAATGGGGAAGAAAATTGGCAGTATGTGACCTCCAGAAGAAGAAAGGGGAGAACCCATGTACCCCCAGTGCAGATAGAGGTAAGAAACTGTTTTCAGGCTCTCTGCACAGGTACTATGGAGAATGGTTTGGAAAAGTCATCTGAGGGAAGGGATCAGAAGGAGACCCCTTCGACCAGAAGGCATCAGATGCATTTTCTTAGGCATAGGGATTCTATGATGACCACTCCCAAGAGGAGGAGATGGGTGGTGGTGGTGGTGGTGATCAGGACTCCCTCCTAAGGGGGACGGAGTCATACATCTGCTGTCAGACTGGGAAACTCGAAGTGTGCTACTTGCCTGGAGCTAGAATTCAGGATGTGACTGAGTGTCTGCCAAGACTGATCAAAACCTCAGACTGCTACCCTTTCCGACTTTTCCACATGGGCACCAATTACACTGCCAAGAATGACCTTGAGTGGGTCACTGCAGACTATGTGGCTCTGGGAAGAAGGATAAAGGAGTTTCATGTGCAAATGGTGTCCATCCTCCCTGTTGAAGGAAAAGCCCCTGGTAGGGACCATCGAATTGTGGAGGTAAATGTGTTGTTACACAGGTAGTGTCAGAAAGAGGGCTTTGGATTCTTCCATGATGGGATGTTGTTCCAGGAAGAAGGATTGCTAGGAAGAGATGGGATCCACCTAACAAAGAGAGGGAAAAGCATCTTCGCAGGCAGGCTTGCTAACCTTGTGAGGAGGGCTTTCAACTAGGTTCACCAGGGGATGGAATCCTAAGCCCTGACATAAATGGGGAAGTGAGATACCAGGAGGAAACACAAGGAGGATGGTGCAAAAGGGAAAGCCTCCTGATTCATATTTAGAAAGCAGGGCAATCAGCTAGTTATCTTAGGTGTCTGTATATGAACGCAAGAAGCCTGGGAAACAAGCAGGAAGAATTGTAAGTCTTGGCACAGTCAAGGAACTATGATGTGACTGGAATAACAGAGATTTTTGTCACATGACTGGAGCACTGTCATGGATGGGTATAAGCTGTTCAGGAAGGACAGGAGGGGAGAAAAGGTGGAGAGTTGCACTGAATGTAAGAGAGCAGTATGATTGCTCAGAGCTCCAGTATGAAACTGGAGAAAAGCCTGTTGAGAGTCTTTGGGTTAAGTTTAGAGGTGAGAGTAACAAGGGTGATGTTGTGGTGGGCATCTGCTATAGACCACCGGCCAGGAGGACGAGGTAGATGAGGCTTTCTTCAGACAACTAACAGAAGTTTGCAGATCACAGGCCCTGGTTCTCAAGGGGGACTTCAAGGGGAGAGCAATACAGCAGTGAACAGACAATCCAGGAAGTTTTTGGAGAGTGTCAAGGACAACATCCTGGTGCTGGAGGAACCAACTAAGGGCCGTGCTCCTCTTGACCTGCTGTTCACAAACAGGGAAGAATTGGTTTGGGAAGTAGAAGTGGGTAGCAACCTGGGCAGCAGCGATCATGAGATGGTTGAATTCAGGATCCTGACAAAAGAAAGAAAGGAGAGCAACAGAATATGGACTTCAGAAAAGCAGACTTTGACTCCCTCAGGGAATTGGTGGACAGGGTCCCCTGGGAGGCTAATATGAGGGGGAAAGGAGTCCAGTTGGCTGTATTTTAAAGAAGCCTTATTGTGGGTGCAGGAACAAACCATTCTGATGTGCAGAAAGAATAGAAATATGGTAGGCGACCTGCTTGGCTTAACAGAGACATCTTTGGTGAGCTTAAGCACAAAAAGGAAACTTACAAGAAGTGGAAACTTGGACATATCACTTGAGAGGAGTATAAAAATATTGCTCAAGCATGCAGGGGTGTAATCAGGAAGGCCAAAGCACAACTGGAGTTGCAGCTAGCAAGGGATGTGAAGGGTAACAAGAAGGGATTCTACAGGTATGTTAGCAACAAGAAGTAGTTCAGGGAAAGTGTGGAACTCTTACTGAATGGGGGAGGCAACCTAATGTCAGACGATGTGGAAAAAGCTGAAGTACTCAATGCTTTTTTTGCCTCTGTTCACAGACAAAGTCAGTTCCCATGATGCTGCACTGGTCAGCACAGTATGGGGAGGAGGTGAGAAGCCCTCAGTGGTGAAAGAACAGGTTAAGGACTATTTAGAGAAGCTGGACATGCACAAGTTCCTGGGGCCAGATGCAATGCATCTGAGGGTGCTGAGGGACTTTGCTGATGTGATTGCAGAGCCATTGTCCATTATCTTTGAAAACTCGTGGCAACTGGGGGAGGTCACGGACAATAGGAAAAAGGCAAATATAGTGCCCATCTTTAAAAAAGGTAAGGAGGAGAATTCGGGGAACTACAGACCTGTCAGCCTCACCTCGGTTCCCAGAAAAATCATGGAGCAGGTCCTAAAGGAACTCATTTTGAAGCACTTGGAGGACAGGAAGGTAATCAGGAATGGATTCACCAAGAGCAAGTCATGCCTGACCAACCTGATTGCCTTCTATGGTGAGATAACTGGCTCTGTGGTTATGGGGAAAGTGGTGGACGTGATATACCTTGACTTTAGCAAAGCTTTTGATACCGTCTCCAACAGTATTCTTGCCAGCAAGTTAAAGAGGTATGAATTGGGTGAATGGACTATAAGGTTGATAAAAAGCTGGCTAGATCATCGAGCTCAACAAGTAGTGATCAATGGCTCAATGTCTAGTTGACAGCCCTTATCGAGTGCAGTACCCCAGGGGTCAGTCCAGGGGCTGTTTTTGTGCAACATCTTCATTAATGATCTGGATGGCATGGATTGCACTCTCAGCAAGTTCATGGCTGACACTAAGCTGGGAGGAGAGTAGACACAGTGGAGGGTAGGGATAGGGTCCAGAGTGACCTAGCAAATTGGAGGATTGAGCCAAAAGAAATCTGATGAGGTTTGACAAGGACAAGTGCAGAGTCCTGCAATTAGGACGCAATAATCCCATTGCATTGCTACAGGCTGCACACCAACTGGCTAATTGGCAGTTCTGCAGAAAAGGACCTGGGGATTACAGTGGACGAGAAGCTGGATCTGAATCAGCAGTGTGCCCTTGTTGCCAAGAAGGCTAATGGCATATTGGGCTGCATTAATAGGAGCATTGCCAGCAGATCGAGGGAAGTGATTATTCCCCTCTATTTGTCACTGGTGAGGTTATTCCCCTCTATTTGCAACATCTGGAGTGTTGCATCCAGTTTTGGGTCGTCCACTGCAGAAAGGGTGTGGACAAATTGGAGAGAGTCCAGCGGAGGGCAACGGAAATGATTAGGGGGCTGGGGCACATGACTTATGAGGAGAGGCTGAGGGAACTGGGGTTATTTAGTCTGCAGAAGAGAAGAGTGAGGAAGCATTTGATAGCAGCCTTCAACTACCTGAAGGGGGGGGGAGGGTTCCAAAGAGGATGGAGCTAGACTGTTCTCAGAGGTGGCAGATGACAGAACAAGGAGCAGTGGTCTCCAGTTGCAGCAGGGGATGTCTAGTTTGGATATTAGGAAACACTATTTCACTAGGAGAGTGGTGAAGCACTGGAATAGGTTACCTAGGGAAGTGGTGGAATCTCCATCCTTAGAGGTTTTTAAGGTCAGGCTTGACAAAGCCCTGGCTGGGATGATTTAGTTGGGGTTGGTCCTGCTTTGAGCAGAGGGTCGGACTAGATGACCTCCTGAGGTCTCTTCCAACTCTTATGATTCTACGATTCTATGATTTGGAATAGGAATAGGCGAGGCAGGAGCCATGCACAAGAAGACAGCACTCGGTTTCTACTGGTGGAAAATGACTTGAATATTTATTTCTGTACATATGAAGTTAAGTTATTCCTCTGAAATAACTGAGGAAATCTCAAAGCAACTAGTGAAAATGATTCCATAAATGTTGTTAATAATCCATGCAGAGTTTATCTAAACCTAATTTTTCATGACACTGCTTTTAGTGCATATGTGCTTCTACATCCAAAGATAAATAAAACCATTTAAGCAAAACAACAGATATACCAAGTAATGTGTATTGGTTAACTCCTGAAAAGGTTTGAAAACATCAAATTCTCAAATATCATGACCTGACTTTAATGAGCCAATAATAAACTGACATTTGCAATACCTTTTTTCTGTAATAACATATCACGTGCAAAGATCACCTAGTGCAATGTAGCTGCTTATCTCTAAAGGAGAAAATATAAGTAGTAAAAGTACATGGGATGTTAATAACAGGTCCAGGTCCAGCCGAGCTTTTATCAGTCTTTTTAGAAAATGAACTGAGAAATGCTGTCAACTTGATTGGGGAAAAAAAGGAGAAGAGGAATAGATCCATATGGGAGACATCAGTCAGACTGGAGAGGGCTGGCCTATATGAAGGTTGTTCACAAGGTTACCTGCTCCAACGCAATGTAACACTGGAATTTGCATGTCAAAGCTTTATTCTTTTTTAACATCGTGTCACAGAAATTGTTGGCCCTGGGGTTTAAATTTCACAGGTGTCTAAGCTCATTTAAAAATTGAAGTGCAATAATCAGTGATCCACAGCGTGTCTTGTCTTATTCTGGATTTTTATAGCAAATGCTTCATGGTGACTGTTTTGTTGACACACCAGATTTTTAACTCTTAATTTTTTTCCCCCATTCTAGCATCTCTGTAGTATTTATTTGAAGGTTAGAACATAAAGTGTATTTTTTCTCTGAGATTTTATTTTTATAAAAAGGTTTTTAATTTTTTTTTGGATAACAACAACAAAACTATCTGGTCCATTATAATCTCCCAGGCATTTTATTGAGCTAAAATGTTCTTTGTAAGGATTTTAACTTTTTTCCTGTGTACCGCACCTTAAGATGCCTAGCCTGAAAGGTGCTGTTTCAGTGCAAAAGCTATTTAGTTGTCTGTTACCATTTTGCTGGTTGTAATGCCTTTGTATTGCACTGCATTAGAAGACTATAGAATATTATTGATCTAATTGATTAATATAGTTTAATTTTAGATTTATATAGCAGACATGAAAGTGCCTATTATATGCTCTCCCTTGACAAAAAACTTCAATAAACACAGTATCAAATTACAAATCCAGAAGCAAACTTCACTCACATTGCTAAGACTCACCGCCACTACGGGTAACTGCAGCTTCCCCACAGTAGATCAGTAAACAACTAAAAGGTTACTCTTACAACCCTCCTTCATGCCCTCCCCACCCGAGCAAATTGGAAGGGTTTGGCTAATTTCCCTGAAGGTCAACACATTCTGGCTCTTTTGGCTGACATAGGCGTGAGTTCCACAGCTGAGGGCCTCTGACAGAAAATGTCCCTTCAGCAGCCCTTCAACTCTTAAATCAATTTAGAAGTCCAGTTTGAGAACTGGTTGCAGGTATAGTGACATTTCATGGGGAAGAGATGGCCTCACAAGCAGGGAGTTTCCAAGCCATACTGGTATTTAAAGGTCAGAACCTAAAACTGGCCATCAGGAAGTTTAGACTTGAAATTAGACAAAGGTTTCTAACTATCAGAGGAGTGAAGTTCTGGAATAGCCTTCCAAGGGAAGCAGTGGGGGCAAAAGACCTATCTGGCTTCAAGATTAAACTCAATAAGTTTATGGAGGAGATGGTATGATGGGATAACATGATTTTGGCAATTAATTGATCTTTAACTATTCATGGTAAATAGGCCCAATGGCCTGTGATGGGATGTGGGATCTGAGTTACTACAGAGAATTCTTTCCTGGGTATCTGGCTGGTGAATCTTCCCCACATGCTCAGGATTCATCTGATCGCCATATTTGGGGTCGAGAAGGAATTTTCCTTCAGGGCAGATTGGAAGAGGCCATGGGGAGTTTTCGCCTTCCTCTGTAGCATGGGGCATGGGTCACTTGCTGGAGGATTCTCTGCACTTTGAAGTCTTTAAACCATGATTTGAGGACTTCAATAGCTCAGACATAGGTGAGAGGCTTATCGCAGGAGTGGGTGGGTGAGATTCTATGGCATGCATTATGCAGGAGGTCAGACTAGATCATAATGGTCCCTTCTGATCTTAATATCTATGAGTCTATCCCAAAATACGAGTACAGATAATAGAGTGCTACAGTAATGTGCTCAGCCAGGGAGCTTCAGTTTCTGAAGTGTTTGGATAGGGTGCCTTGCATATTGGTGTATTCTGTATTTGGCAAGCAGAAGATTAAAAAAAAACAAAAAGCTGTGAAAATTGACTTTGCACACTCCAAATGGAAATGTTAAGATGGATGCTTGGGGGTACATGGGTGGACCATGCTCAGAACGAACAAATTAGGGGAAGGTAGTACTTGGGATGGGGTTATAGGCAGCACCTAGTGGAGAGTGTGACTTGTTTTAAAATAACTAGCGGCTGATAAAGCCTGGCTAGGGGGGAAGCTGGCTAAAGTAGAAAGCCAGGATGTTTGCAGCAGAAAGGGGACTAAAAATACTCCTGGATTAATGAAAAAAGAGGAAGATGAGTTTTTGAATTGTGCCCTGGCTTTGAGATAACATACTTCAGGGCCTGGATAGGACTAATGAAGTGCTTTTGTTTAGCGTACTAACTGACAATTGTGGCTTAAACAAAAATCATTTTTTTTAACAGACACAAAGATGGTCTATGTGCACTTTGTAAAGTGGAAGAAACAATTGATCCCTTTTTCGATGTGTAAGGGCTTTGGTTTAAAAAAAAAGGACACACTTTCTGAGAAATTCAAATGTCTTCAGATAACAAAAATATTGTTTAGTAAAAACATCAGGGAAATAGAGTATTATTACAAATGCATTGTTACAGTACCTGAAAGAATGAGGCTGGAGCAAGAGACTATAAACCACTAAGTACTAAGGAATTACAGTCGGTGGTGGCTATAGAGTATTCAGTCAAGTCTGTTTTGCCAGAAAAAGGAAATTAAAGGGGCTGAAGTGTGGAACTCGACAGTTTCTCTCTGGACTTAGAGAGAGAAAAGGAGGAAACCCTGGAAGAGATCCTGGGATCCTGGCTCTGAAGGAAGGGTTTACACAGAAGGGTGGAGAAGAGAGCCTGTGGGAGGTAGAGTAGGAAGCAGCTCAGAGAAAGAGCAGTGAGGTTAGAGACTGTGCAGACCTTAGCTGCTGACTGGAGGATCTCTGGCCTAGATCCTGGATAAACGGTTGGGTCTGGGTTCCTCTGCCAGCTGCAGGGAAGTGGCACAGAAAATGCCAACTAGTCAGCGGAGCGTAACCCAGAAGGTACACATAGTCCACCAAAACTAAATAGATGGATGTAATTTAAAAGGATTGGACTGGCTGAAGAATTTCCAAGGAACTACGTCAAGGCAGACTGGAAAGGAGAAGGAGGACTCGAAGAGCCAACCCCATATAGATGGAACCAAGGCTAGAAGAAGAAAAAGACAGTCTTTTAGTAGGTCTTGTTCATGCCCTAGGCAACATATGATAGTGTGGGGAACGTTCAGATTCAGAAGGTGCATGCCTAACTTGAAGCATATGAGCAGTCCCACTGACTTCAGTGGGATTATTGTATTTAAATGTAGGCCTAAGTAGCTTGTTGGCTCAGGCCTTAGTTACTTTCATATTGTACTTGCCAAATATGATTAATTTATTATCCCCAATGCAGTAAAAATACAAGAAGTCCCACCTTATCTACCAGCATCTAATTAGCCCCATCAGATTGGGGCTTGTTGGAGTTAGTACTTTTTGTTTCCTGTGTTGCTAGTTGGTAGTCAGTCAAATAATCTTGTTAGATCAACAGAACTGTACTAAATTAAAATATTGATTTAAAGGAACACTGAGAAGAATTGTATTTGCTCCTGGTTTTAAGTGAAATTAAAGGAGAGAGAGAGAAGAGGGGAGTGAAGAAAAAAAGGACACTGTGCTAGAATTTTTCTAGCTCATATTTTCTATAGTCAATACATTGTTTACCCCATCCTTACATGTAGACACATGTATCTTACATAGTACAAGTCCTCACGTTAAAAAGAAAAAAAGGAAATTGCAATAGTATTATATAGAGGGCCCTACTATCCATTTTTTGAACACTCAGTATGTTTATTGACTTTATTAGGAGTTCTGGGATTGCAAGGTGTACAGGATTATGTCTAAAGGGCAGTTTTTGAAACACTGCATCCATCCAGTGTATCTGAAATTATGTGCCCATGACACCTGTGTGGTGCTGAGTGCTCTGAACTCCTGCTGATGTTAGTGAAAGCAGAGGGCTTCTTTGCAACATGTGGGATGCGCTCAGCAAGTCACAGAATCGGGCCCTAAATACACAAGATAGGATAATTCCATTATTTTCTGTGGAAAGACTTGTTTTGGAAAGGGAAGCTCTAGAGATTAATGGGATTTTAAGTGGAAATCTAGTGCAGTGTGGATTTCTTATTAAAATAGTAGCCTTTTCATGGTGTAATCACCAATAAATTAATAAATGTAAAAAATAAAAGGAAGGGAGCACAGGAATAGTGTAGGATATCCATACAAGCCTCCTCCTATTTTTCCCTGGGACTTCACTGGGAGCTGGATTCAGTCCCACTATAGAAAGTTGTCAAATAGTTCAACAAGGACAAATTGCTGTGACAGAAGTTTACACGTCATGGTGCCGTGATTAGAATAGATGCACTCGGTTTAAATATTTGATGGTTAGAATAAGAATTCTATGGCCTGTTTATGAATCAAAAATGATTGATATCATAGTTCTGAAGACTAAATAAAAAAGAAAGAAAAAGATTCTTTTTTGAAACCAGTATAGCACATGTGCTACAGGTTTGAGCCAGGAGTTAACGCTAGAATTTTATTTTTATTTGCATGTTTGTTTTATAAATAGTTAAGGGAACAACTGAGAATGCCTTTTATTCACTATTCAGTGGGTAAATAATAGTTGTTCTAAAATCCATATAGACTTTTTTTGTAAATGCTTATTCCCCTGTGTCAATATGTGGACCAATGGCAGTACATGGCAAACTGTTATAAGAAATGCCCAGATTACAATAACATGACATTTCTCCTGTGTGTTTAAGGAAGTTTTTAAATTGTTAGTGAGAAAAACAAACATGTAAAATAATGGAAATAACCACTTGGCACTAAATAAATACACAGCAGCTCATAAACTTTGGTTCAGGTATGTTGAAAAAGTTGGCAGTGTTTCCCACTTTTCTTTTCATGCACTGAAATAGATATTTCTGCAGAGATATGTTTTAAAGGACACATATCAGCACTTCAAAGCAAATGAGAGTATGGTAAACCTTAGGATAGCTTAATCAATGTCTGAAGTAATGAAAATCTCTTGACAGCAGCTGATTTGCTTAGAAGCAAGCCTCCAGTGTTTCATTAGGTATTCACAGAAAGGTGAAACAGTGTACTGATTATCCAGACCTCCGAAATAGGCTTGACTTTGAATAACTGTGGCAATTAGTATTCATATTTATGAAATATGGTTTCTGAAGATATTTTGTGAAATGTGAGTATTCACTTTTTTATATAAAAGACAATATTTCTATTGTTAATATTCTATTCATGAAGAAAAAAATGGAGGGGAAAATACTATTATAGTAAAGCACCTAAGTATACTGCACTTCACTTATGATTGATTCCAAAATGCAGGCTTCTGTTTTCTATCAGTGTGGAAGTCATTGCCAAACTAAAATATCATGTTCTTTCCAAATATTAGAAAACAGTTTTGGAAAGAGACTTTCTGTGCCAAACAGACCCTATAATTAGGGATATCCACAGGAAATTTCGCTCCAGTATGTCTGAAGTTACACGCACATAGCATTATTTTAACAAAAAGAACACTAATCATGGTAAATTTTGTTTGTGAAGATTACTGCAGAACATAGGGCATCTGTCTAAGTAATGCATACAAGACACATACACAATGAAGTAACTTTAAAGCAGTGTATTGTGGGTGTGGTGCTATAGTACTAGCTGGGAATCAGTAGTGTAATTACGGTATGTATTTTGTTTGCTAAACAGCTGAATAAATATGCTGTGTCTGTGCGGCCTTTCTTATACTTAAATAATGATGAAAGTCAGTAAAAAGACCAGACTGAACCCTGTACAGACTGCTATAAGCAGTATATGTTAAGATGTTGAATGTGTTTGTGTAGTCACTCACACACATAAGAATATAACGGCCATACTGGATCAGACCAATTGTTCATCTCGCCCAGTATCCTGTCTTCTGACAGTGGCTGATGCCACACATGCATTAATGAACATATATACCTATATAAAAGTATACACAAACTTATTTATGCGTTATGCCCTTGGACTGCCAAACATGAATGGATTTTTGAGATGGCACATATAATTTATTATAGTTTTGTCTCTTAGATGGCCAATAATTTTTTGTTCCACAAACTTTAAATGCATTGGACTGTGCAAAACATTTGACTTCTTCTCCTTTAATTAACAGTAATACCAGAAGACTGTGACGAAAACATAGCCGTATATTATTCCATTGGAAACAGTTTCTCTCCACTTCCTCATGCATACTTACCTCACAATCACAATACTATGTTTAAAATGGAGACATGATTTTTAAAATATAGTTCACTCCTGTTTTCAACTATTCATAACTGTGGTCAAAACATAAAATAAAATAAACCCTCTTATCATGCCAGGCAAAGCTGGTGTCATGCTTGATGTCAATTTGCAAGTGAATGTTTGACAAATTTAATGAATTTTGGGGTTGGTTACTTTGAGTAAAATGGAAATTATTTTTCTTAAGGAACTCACCATTAGACCAGTAATAAAATATTTTTGTGGCTGTGGTGTATGTACTATATCCATGTAATTGTTAAGATTTTGGGGTTTTTTGTGTACTGCAGCTTTAAAGGTCTGAGTTTGCTTGCCTGATGGATGCAATCAACATGGATTTAATTCAGATTGTGTCTGTAATAGAGGGAAAATGGTATTCTCTCATGATCCACTTGGGCAGGCTGTTCTTGTACAGGGAAAACCACAGTAGCAATAGTTGCTTTTGAAACATGTAACATCAACAGTCAGGTTATTTTCCCCTTCCCAACACAGCAGTTGGATCCTTGTAGGCAGAGCCTCAGACCCATATGGAGCCCACTTGGGTCCTTGGTATGTTACATGTTCAAATAGCCCATTAACCCTAAACTGAAGAAAACAGAGATGGATTTTTATTATTATTTATAATTAAAGTCTGTTGAAAGATGCTTGGTTAACATCAGCTGGAGACTGAGATCTGGTAGCTACAGAACAGGTGCTGCGTAAACAGTAACTATGCAAGTTCCCCACCACCTCCACCATCCATGTGCCCAACATTGGCATCAAAGTAGAGAGGGTAATTGAATCATCATTCTGATTCAACCTCTGGCTTCTTTACTAAACAGCAAACAAAGGAAGAGCTCCTGCTGTGATGGCTTTTGGTACCTGCTGATTTGGGCTAGAGTTGAATCCGTGACCTAAAAGAGAAGGGTTCTGTGCTGATGCTGTTGTGCTAGGGTCAGTGGGGTGATCAAACACAGGTCTTAAATGAAGCACAAATTTACATATCCTGCTATTATGGGGTATTTTCTTATACTCAAAATGGCAGCAACTAATTCCTCTCTTTCTCACTTGAGCTCTTTTGACTGTTGGTGAAACATAAACAAAACCTTCCTTCTGGCACCTTGTTTTATCAGTGCTAATAAAATATTGGCGCAGACAGCTTCTGTCCACTTAGGTCATGTATATACTGCATACCACTTGCAGCAGTGCAGTGGTAAATAAGCCATTGGGCCAAAGGAGTCCATGCCCAGGGGCCCTGGCCAACTGGGGATCCCCGGAAAAATGGCTGCCCCTGTGCCCCGACCTGCTCCGCCAGCCTGGTGCTCCTGCTGGGGAGTGGGGTCGGGGAGTAGGGTGGGGAAGCCCCCACACCCCAACCCCATTCCCTGGCAGGAGTGCGGGGCAGAGGAGGGGGGGGGGGACTGCAGGTGGAAGGGGTGGGGAGGGACCCACACTTGCTCTGGCCCAGGGCCCCACAAACCCCTAATCTGCCCTCTGCAGTAGTGTGTGGAGTATGTGTAGCTACACACAGCCATGAAAAACAGGCTGCATCTGCACTGTGTAATGTAGCTACAAGCGTCAGTGAAACCCAGGCAGTGGGAGCTGGCAGAGCCTTTCCCAGCTGCCTGCCCCATGGCCAGAGCCTTTAACAACTGCCAGAGTCTTTCACGGTGGTGGGAAAGACTCTGGTAGCTCCCCAGTGAAGGAGCCTTTCCCCATTGCTAGAGTCTTTCTCTGTGGCGGGGAAAGACTCCAGCAGCGCGCAGGCAATGAGATGCTACACTGTTAAAAATAGCAGTGTAGATGGAGAGACACTGCTTGGGTGAGTAGAGAGCCCTCTAGGGTATATACTGAGGTACATACAGGGGTCACAAGTGTCTTTTTATTCTACTTACCCTAAGTAGTGCCCCATTATTTACACAGCTGTATACCCATCGTGGGGGGGGGGGCGGGTCATGTGGTGTGTGTAATGCTGAAAGCAGTGAACACTGTAGACATATCCATTATGTAAGCGGGGAAATAGTTCCACTATTGTGGGGAACTTTCCTGGCTTCTGCACTACCCCGGTGAAGTGGGCTAGCGAAAGGATCTGAGTCCTCACTCCCACTTCCTTTACCCAGTGGCCTCTCTGCCCTTGAGGATTCCCCTTTCACTCTCCTGTCTGGCAGAGTCCTCGTAACCCAACAAGGCTGGGCCCAGGATTCCTGGGGGGCTCGACCCCCAACCCTGCTGTGGTCACCTAGGACAGGGGCTAGGGTGTCCCCACTCCGGGGTACTCTCTCTGCACTGGGCACTTCTCTGACCCACTGACCATTACATACAAGTTAAAGCAAATGCAAGTTATTTAATCAACAATTAATTTTAAGAAGAATAAGAAAAATGGGAAAGGAAACACATCAACCCGCTCTGTGGCAGGGAACTTCACAAACAGTGTCTCTGGAATGTCAGGGCAGTTCATAGTCTGTTCCCTGTAAGTCCCAGGCCCTGGCTTTGCTGCAGGGATGTTGTGGGTTGGACGCTTGCTCTGGTGGTGGCCACACGCTCTCAGGCTCTAAGTGGCAGGACCCTTCTTCTCAGTGTCGCCCCCACCCTGTTGGGGTTATGATCCAAGCCTGGCCTGCAGAGCCTCTTGGCTGAGGGGTCTCCCTGTGCTGGGCCCACCGCCCAGGGTCCCCCTCACTCTCCCCAGCTGCTCCCCGCAACCAGCTCCGGACCGCTCCAGCCCCAGCTCCACCACTCTGTCTCTGTACTGCTGCTCCAGCTCCCTGGGCTGCTTCTTTGGCCCCTCTGCCTCTGGTTGCTGCAGCTCTGCTCCCAGGACAGGTCTGCTCTGCAGGCTGCTTCTGTGACTCTGCTCCCAGCACTGACCTGCTTCCTGGGCTGCTTTTCTGGCCCCTCTGGCTCTGGTTGCTGCAGCTCTCCTCCCAGGGCAAGTCTGCTCTCTCTGGGCTGTGCCTCGGCCTTGGGGCTGCAGCTCTGCTCCCAGGACAGGGTCTGCTCTCTCTGGGCTGCTTTTCTGGTCCCTCTGGATCTGGCCCAGCTCTGCTCCCCAGCTTAGCTTGGGCCCCTGCTTTCTCCTTAGCTCGGCCCCACTCTGTCTGACCCAGGCAAATCCAGCTCACACGGAGGACGAGACCTCCCTGGCCTCCTGACTCCCTGATTAGCCTGCCCGCCCTGTCGTTCAGGCTGACCTGGAGCATTGGCCTCTCCCCATTGGTTCCTGGGGACTGTCAGTCTCAGGGTCCTGATTCCCCATCGAACCTTCCCCCTTTTTAGTACTGGGAGCTAACAACTAAAACACCCCCACTGACTGTTAGTAAGGGGGCAACAGTCCCCTTACATTCAGGAGATCATAGCCCCAGGTTTAATGATGCACCTGCAGCAGCAGCACCTTCCCCGCCGGCCAGAACCAGGACCTTAGATCTTCCACAGGTGTAACTCCTCCCCTGAGCTAACAGTGGGCATAAATTCTTTCAGTTTCTTTAAGGAAATAAGATGTCTTGTAGACACACTATCAGCAATAGAAGATTTAAAGGTACCCCCTTCCCACTGTTAATGCTATATAAAGGGTTGTTAGTAGTTTTCCCTAAAACAAAAGATATCCAAACATAAAGTATACAAACCTTGAGGTCTGAGTGGAAGTCATGGCAGCCTGCAGGAAACTTTCTTCCACAGCTTCAGGGGACATACACAGCCCCAAATGATGCTAGATCACAGCTCTATGTCTTTAATAATGAGTTCTAAACTTTGAGTAGGGAGCAAAATGCATTCTTTATCAGTAGAATAAAGGAATGATTCGCATAACCATTCACCAGTCTTCTGAGCTATCTAGTTTTCTAGCTGATTTAGACACTGTACTATTGTACATTGTACTAATACGTATTATTGAACTTGCAGGATTCTGCATGTTTTAACAAAGCTGCACTGCAGTTTACTGTAACTTTCTCTTCTCTTCCCATCAACCAGTCTTATATACAGGTCTACATACTGGCAATGTTTCATAAACCTTTGATCTTTGGGATTAGCTTCTTGTCAGATACGTTACCAAAAGCTTTGCTGAAATAAAGGCAGATTACATCTACTACTGTATTTTGCCTTCATCTTGCTTTTAAAGCACTTTTTATGAAAAATCCTGTGACAATTGTTTTTTTTTTTTCCTGTTGGCCTTTATGCACTTTACCCTTTTCCCAGATCTTATCCCTAATTAAATTTTCTAGTATTTTATCAGGAATTCGTAGGTCTCTAATTACCTGCTTTTAGAATATCACACTTTTTTCAGCCCTTAGATACTTTCTTTTGTCAGTCACATAAAATAAAAGCCCAGAGGATTTGCCAAATTCCTGCTTATTCCTTTAGAATCCTGCCATGCATCCCATTGGGATCCGGGGGCTTCCTCCAATTTATCTTCTCTAATACACCTGTATCATTCTGCATATAATTCAGAAACACTTCCACTGTCCTATTTCTTGCAGCCCTCCCTGTTTATTTCATGAGAGATTTACCACTTGACTATGCTTATGACAAAATTACATTTTTAATAGTTTGGATGTCAGTACCTGAAAAATCCTTATTAGTGTACAGAATGTCAGTCTGGAAAGGATGGAGCTTCAAAAAGCAGTTTTGGAAAACACCGTTTTAGGGCATTCAGTCTAAGTCAGCTCCTCTGATATGAGCTAATACTCTAAGGCTGCATGCTCTTTGAACAGATTAGTTTGGTGCGTGAAAATATTGAGTTGAGAGATGCCCTGTCTCTTCTTTGTAAGTGGTTTCTGGGTCCACTGGAACCATGTGATACATCAGGAGTTATTTAAATTCTTTGTGTTTAAAGGTTTATTTGTGGGAAATCTCAGCCCTCATGATTTCTGTGAACTGCTTGTGATACACTTCTTCTTAGAAGCAAACTACTCCAAGATGGTTGAGTTGCCCAAAAAGCTAGCATTTTAAGACTGGAGGTGGAGGGTTATGTTCAGATTATATTTTATGCCCAATTAAAGCTGGAGACTGAAGTTCAGTACACAAGTGTTGCTATCTCTTATTTAATCTGTGCTTCCTGATGTGACCATACCCTAGAGAGTAAATTTGAGCTTTGTGTCAGTTAAGGCCATTAATATAATGTGTTAGATAATAGATAACTGCGCCATGCGATATTTTTGTCCTTATACACATGCACATTACAAAAAATTACCGTAAAACAGGCAAGCCAATGGAAATACTTCAATTTGTATTTGTATAAATTTCCAATGTATAAATATTGGATAAAAGTATCCTAAGCATACTGTGCAGATTCTGAGAGACAACATGGGAGAAAAATCTAAGCTCTTAACCATCAATATATACACATGTTCTTGTATGTTTAAAATCTCCTTTCTTTCCCTTTTTCAGATGACATTAATTAATACATTCATTTATTCATTTTTGCTGTCAATGTATGTTTTATATGACTTCAGCTGATGTGTTTATTTCATATTGAATGTTATTGTTAGTTTATAGTACCTCAGAAATGTCCAGTTTACTCATAGAAATGCTGAGTACCATAGCTGCCCTATAGTATCAGTTACTTCTAGGAAGTAATGACAACTATAGGCCATTATCCTCACAAAAGTTGGGAGTTTTCTTTCAGGAAGTGCTCTTATGTTTGAGGTAGTTGGCTACTCAAAATACTTGACCTACCTGATAGCTACTCAGCAACTGGAGATCAGCAAGCTTTTCTGAATGGGTTAGGTCCTTACCCATTCAGCATTCAGTCTTCCCTTTTATCATAGATTATTATATTATATTATATTATTATTATAGTGTAGATTATTCATTAAATTTTTAAAGCCTTTTTTTTTATAAAAGATGTAATTGAACCTACTAAAAGTATACATGTTTTTTATTCTTGGCACATTCTTTGCTGTATTGCTTCCTATTACAAAGTAAGTTATAGTGAAATTGACTTTTTGTCTGCTTAATAAATATTGATGTATTGAATGTAGCCAAGTATCACCCTGAATGATCCATCTTTAAAGGTAGCGTCATTATGCAGGGAGATCACTATTTATTTATTTCTCATTCTTTTTTCCTCTTTTGAGAAGAATCACTATGTAAATATTGAGCACATTCATGAAATGATAAAACACAAGAATGTTGTGGGTATTTTGATCATTCATTTAAAATAAGGAAGTCCATACATCTGACAACCTTATGTGGAGACAAAATTTTCCATATTCTACCTACAGTGTCGGATACTTTTAATGTTCTTTGAAGACTCAAATATTTCCGATGCACTAGAGGAAGCAACTGAGGGCCTAATTCTGATCTTGCTTACACTAGTGTACATCCTGTAATACTTCAATTTGAAATCAGTGGAATTACACCAGTGTAAAATAGGTGTGAGATCAGAATCATAGTATTAATTACCAGTAGACTAGTACAATTGGGTGTGATACAATTCCCAATGCTTGACAGTGTTGGGTTTAAAAACAAACAACAAAAGACTTTCTCTACCCCTTAAACTACACCCAAGCTACCCTTTTTTTTTTTTTTTTTTTTTTTAAGATTTCAAAAACTTTGATTCATGCACCTCTGCTCTCTTCAGGCTTAGTCAGGTCTAGAGAACAGAAAAATCAGAATTATTATAATGGAGTATGTTTTACAATGCAACTCTCCTTTTACTTTTGCAAGTGCAATGAAATAAAATAAAATAAAATCCATCCTAAATAAAACACCAAATCTGAGCAAAGTAGTTTTATTATTTTTTCTTGGCATATTTTGACTATAACTTTGTGAGTTGTAATAAAGTGAATGTTAACTTTTAAATTTCTTCTTTGCTTTACTATTATTAAGACATCAAAGTATTCTGAAAATAAATGAAAACATATGTACAGTTTGGCCACAGTAAAGAATTTCTGGTTTGCAATAGCTGCCACTTAAGGTTAGTTTCTTGCTTCATTCACTGCTATTGAGCAAAAGAATGAATAAATTTCTTCATACATTTTCCAGTAATATAAAACAAAAAAAAGACATGATGTCGTTTTCCATTTTCTGCATTCTGAATGCATTAATCTTATATTTAGTTTCCAAATCCTGCTCATTTTATCAGAGAAGACTTATTAATATGTCCTTGGCCTGAGTATAGGGGAAGAGATGCTTACTGAAAAGGCCTGGAGTATCATCTAATAGGAAATGTGAAGACTTGGTATTTTGACATAAAATTTTACCTCTGCTGTAGAATTTTACAATAGAATTGCAAAAACCTATTGAAAGCATGTTCTTTCCTCCTATCTGTACAGGTTTTAGAACCATAATTGAGTCTTATTGTAGAACTCAACTGGTTTAATCCTTTTTAAATTGTACAGGACTTTTCCTTAAATCTCACCGCACATCCCCAAACAAAGAAAACCTTTCCCCATTTTACGATGTACTGTGCCCCATGGAACAACCTTCTGGAAGTGGCTAGCAGCAGCTGCATTAGAAAGGATTGCATATATTATTCCAGGCATATCATCACCATCTTTTCATGTTACATAGCCATTCCAGACCAAATTTTCAGTGGGTAGAATTTCACTTGTATACATACACACACAGAGGTGTGTACATTTCATGGCTACATTTTTTTGCACATCCAGAGAGGAAGAATTGTTCAGTGATTAGGATCGTACTCTCTGACTTGGGAAATCTGGTTCAGTTCCTGCTCTGTCACAGACATCCTGCATGATCCTGGACAAGTCATTTAGCTTTCCTATCTTAGTTCTCCAACTGTAATATGGAGGTCAACAGAAGTTGATTTTTTTTGTTATTAGAATGTTGCTTGTACGGATTAAGGTACTGTATTCTTTTTTTCATGATGAAAGAAGCTCCTGTTGGCTTACTGCATGATTTAATACTCAGTTTAAACTTAGCAAATGGCTTTCCATAGTGCCTTGATTCTCATATACAACTCACAATTTATTAAATGGCAAGACACAGGATTTAATGGCCTTTTAATGTTTTGGGGACTTTTTTTCATATTATCCATAATGAAAAAAAAATGGACCAAAGCAGTTTGATTAGAGGGATTTCTTCTTTTAATCAAGAACAGCAGTGCTTCAATATACTTCATTGCAGTAAACGAGTACATATAAAGGGGGTGGGAGGGAAGTGTGAAAATTGTTATGCTATCTGGAGTGGCTCACAACTGAGAGGGCTGACCTTAGGGAAGACTGTCAGAAAACAGGGCAGACACCCCAAACTGATAGTATGTTCTATAATTAGATTTCATCAAGCCTGTGACAAATGCGAACTCCTAGATCACTATACCAGTCTTACCATGGAGTCACAGACAGTACCCTTAGACTCTCCACTCTATCTTGACACCCAGACAAACTGGACTTTGTGATAAAAGGTCACTACTGCCAGTCCCAAGAGACCAGTCACTTACTCCAGATCAATTGGTACTCTAGGTCTTACACCAAAGACAACACTGACAGACAATTTTATAGTAAAGTAACCAAAGGTTTATTAGCTTTGAAAAGGAAGTGAGTTATTGAGAGGTTAAAGCAAATAAAATATATACACAGGTGAGTCACATTTTATAATTCCAAATGGTGGAAGTGATGTTATAAACTGCCAGTTTCCCAAAAAGTCTTTTCAGGGTACCCAGGTTGTTTTTGGGGATCGCCACTGTGTATCTGGTACACTTTCCTGTAAGAGTCCAAACAGTCCAAAGATGCAGGAACTTTCCTTGTATCCAAACTTACAGCTTCTTCTCACAGAAAACAGGCTGACACACTTGGGCTTTTCGTTTGATGTTTGAAAGTGAGGAATGCATTTTGAGTCTTTGACTGCCAAGCATCATGCATAATGACCACTTGCTTTGAAATTAGCACTTTAATAGAAAAGTTCTTCATTTGCATTCCACAAGGCTTCTTTCTCATTTGATGGTTATTTAGGTACAGGGGTATACAACAATGTAAATGTTTGCTACTACATTATAATGGGATACAGATAAGTGAAAACAGTGCAAGTAACATACCAGTAGTTTTCATGAAGTTTAAACAACAGTACACTCTTCTACACTTAATCACTTTGATCTATACTAAATACAAATGAATTGATCTAGGGCTCTGGTGTGAGCTGCCACCTGATCTGCCAGCATCACAATGATGTTCTTACTAGTACCAAACCACAAACCATGCAAGTTGATTAGGCTATACCTACTGTGTGACTTTCTCCATGTGAAACTGAATAATTGACATTAGAGATGGAAAAAGCATACAGCATCTAGTCCATCCCCCTGCCCATGAAACATTTCTAACTGTACAACATTTTCCAGCATTGTGTCAAGTCTAGTTTTAAATACTTCAATCAATGTGTCTATTTGCTACCATACTGAACTGCAAACTCATGTCAAATTTACTGCCCACTATGACACCTAGATCTATTGGTATGACTGAGGGGAGGGATAGTTCAGTGGTTTGAGCATTGGCCTGCTAAATCCAGGGTTGTGAGTTCAATGGTTGAGGGGGCCATTTAGGGATCTGGGCCAAAAATTGGGGATTGGCCCTGCTTTGAGCAGGGGGTTGGACTAGATGACCTCCTGAGGTCCCTTCCAACCCTGATATTCTATGACCGCTTTCCATGTTTTCCTTTTTCACTAATATTTGTTTTGGATTTGCATATTTTCCAGTCTGACCGTGATATTCTTTGCTGGTTTGTTTTATAGAGGTTTTTTGCCTTTATTTTTAATCTCTTCAGGTCCTATTATAGTTTTTCACCTCATTGGTGCTTACCATTCCCAATTTACTCAGGTGTGAAGTTACTAATTTTACTGCTTATTTCCACTCCCAGATATTTCTTAACTAGCAGTGTTCACAACAAAACTTTGTAAAACTTTTGTAACTAAACCAGGAACAATTTACCTGGGTTGAATTTTTATTATAATCTCAATATTCTGGCCATTTTTGCTGAGATTCACAAGACTCTGCTAAATTTTGAGCAAGTGGGAAGGAGGAGTTTTGAGAACTAATTTATGATTGGAAAATTCATAAACTTATGAGTTTGCCTAGTTTCAAAAACAGGCAAAATTGGTCGGCTCTGCTGAACTTTACTAAATTTAAAGGGAAACTCAGCTATGCATGAAAATATACAAACCAAAACAACATTTGCACAAATCCATGGTAATTCAGCGTAAAATAATATGATAGACTTTCAGTGTGTAATGGTAAGGATACTCCATTGTTTTTTAAATAATGGACTATATAAGAAAAGGTGTTGTTTTAAGATGAAGTACACAAATTTGTATTTCTCTTAAACATTTAAAGTTTAAAACAGATTTGAAGACCAACTTAAATTTAATCACCATCTACTCTAACTCATTCAATAAAAGGCTAGCAAATATCTTCCTTCGTAAGGCCGTAGCTGCTTGTATACTCGTTTGATGGACTGTTTAATTGTTTCTAACCTGGAGTTAAAAATTAGAGACCACCTTCCTTCCCTCCCCTACCCCCTCATTCAACATGTGATGCAAATACACACACACACAACATCTTTTGTACAAATTGTATGTTTTTTTGTCAACAGTATTTTTTTAAAACTTGTCTCACCCACCCACCCAGCTAAAAAGTCCATCCACCTATTTTAAGGGAGTAAGGCAATTATGAAACAAATGATCCTGGATGTAATTAATATAAGAATCCAAGTTATCTGTATTGTTAGTGTTTATTATAACCCCAGGAATGCTTGTACTGCATATGCTTGTTTTCTCGCTAAATGCAGCCACTTTCTTGTATCTGGAAGACATACGTATACAAAAAGAAGCTGTATGCATTTCCCTATAGCTGACATGAATATAAGGGCTGTGTATGTTAAAAATTGATTATGCTTGCCTCTTTATCATTTTGATGTTCTACTCTCCAGCCAGGAATACCTCCACCCCTGCTTCATTCCACCCACCCTGCCAATTTCTCCTCTATCAGTTTGAGTTACAGTTCTTCTCCAGCAGATGAAAACACACAGCTTTCATTCCAATCTAATTAGTTGCATTTTGCTCTTCAGCAGAAAAACCTTCTTCCAAGACAGGACTGTAGAGAGTGAGTGAACTTGATTACATGTAGATTACCGTCTGGTTCAGTTAGACTTTGCTTTTGTTAGAACTCAAAGTGATGCCTTCCAGCTATGAGATAAATGCAAAGCTGTCTTATCATGATATTGTTTTCCTCCTGCATGCTGGTCACAGCAAAAGGGGCTGTTAAAAGAACATCTCTTCTAATATAGTGAACCATTTAGCATGTGCCTTTTCTAGATAGCTTTTAAAAAAAGTTATTGTGTTAGGGAATGAACTAATTACATACATGAATTTAAGTAATTCAATGCTAGCAAATATATACTGTACAGTAATTCACCCTTTTGTTTCAGTATATCTTTGTGAAACATACTGTAGGTAAACTGCGTGCCGGGAGTGTCTCTAACTTTCCCTTTTTTAATGCAGCCTAGTAATTTGTGTTATTTTTAATTGTATGGTTTGACTTTGTTGATTTAGTGAAGAGGCTATGGAAATGTAGTCATTACATAGCTGATCTCTTTCCCTATAAGTATTTTATATTAGGCTACTAATGAGTTTCAGTTTGACTGCAGCAGGAAGCCTCATTCGGGCATATTGACCCTTGATAAGTGCAAAAACACATTGTCTAGAAACTCTCTTGAATCAAAGTGGAGGCCTCTTCATCCAGCCAGCAGCCAAATAACGATATCTGATCAGCAGCCAGCACACCCTGCGGTGACTATACTCGCCAACTAAACTTAAATGTCTGAGCCCATTTTTCAGTACTTTAGAGACTAAAAACCCACATGTAGAACTTCAGATTAGATTAATCATTTTAAGTGTAATGAGAGTGTAAAGTGTTTTTCTTTGTTTGTTTTGTTTTTTCTTCTCTGAACCTACAGGGAATTAGAAAGATCCCTTGAGATCAGGTTACACAATCACAGATTTGGTGCACTATGGGAATTTCTGGTAATCTTACGTGACCATTTTCTTCTATCAGTGTCAAGCAGGGGTGAAAGTAACTCCAAAGACTTACCGGTACGGGGGCCAGGCCTGGCTCCGGCCCGGGAAGGGGCGGGGCCTTGACGGAAGGGGCAGAGCTGCAGGGTCAACCTCCCACAGCCAGCCCTTCCACACCACCTGGCCCGTGCTGCCTGGGGCTCCAGTGGCGATTTAAAAGCGCCCAGGGCAGCTGCTCCCTTTGCCCTGTGTCGGCGGCCGGGGGGGGCAGGCAAAAGGGGCAGGGCCATTACAGCGTTGCCGTGGCAGCGGTTTAAGGAGGTCCTTTGACGCGGCAGCGCTTTAACATCGCTGCCCCTTTTGCACCCCACCATCGGTGGCCCTCCCAGTAGGATCTGCCATGGCAGCGCTTTAACGTGGGCTGCAGACGGGCCTCTGGCGGCTTCTTACCGGTACGCCATACCAGCCCTTACCGGCTCACTTTCACCCCTGGTGTCAAGCTCTGAGAGCATTTGTGCAGTAAATTATACTTTAAAACCCTTCTCATGTATGATTAACTGAATAGATAGGGAGTGGAACTCTGGTCTGTGGGTATATGTTTCAGCAGTTTAAAAGCTACCATCATTTAAATCAATCCATTACCAACCAAATTAGATTTAAACATAAAAGGTTAAACATGAAGGGCTGAATTCAGCAGAGTTGTTTTGTGCCTGCTTGCACTAGTAGTTCATTTGGCCCAAAGATTGAGAAATGAATAAACAGTTCCTTTACTTTCACATTGTTAAGAATGAGTCCTGGATAAAGTAGCGTCCAAAACATAATTAGAACCCCGAGCAAAACAACGGGTGAGTAAAAGCACTCAAGTGCCTTTTGCTGTCATTGTAATAAATTGTTTGTTACTGACTATAACTTGCCATCTAATTCTCTAGGTTGACACAAGCATTTGTTAAAAAGCCATTTTATGTTAGTTCCACTGTTGTCTTTCAAATCAGCATTGTTTTCCCCACAATATTATTTCATATGCCTTATGTATTTTTTATGAAAATACATTTCAATTGTTCATTGTTTTAGGTGAATACATCAGGACATGATGGCAATTCAGAGTCTATTGATACATTTTGATTCAAATCTGCAATACCAACAAACAGTGTCCGGTGCTTATTTGATATAGGATGCATTTTAGCATGAAGAGAGTTCTTCGCACTACAGTGACAATGCTGTTAAAAGGAGCTCTAAGAGGCTGATCCTGCAAAGTGCTGAACTACCTCAACTCTACTGCTGATATCAATAGGAGTAGAGGTTGCTTGGCACTTTCCATGATTGTTCCCTGGGCTAACTATATGAGGGACTTGATTTTCAAAACCCATGCCCGCCCAGGGCTGTGTACAAAATGCACATGTAATTGCATGCCTGACATGTTTGTGCAGTTACTGCAGCTGCTTTCACATATCAGCTATTTGTATGTTCAAGTGGCTGATGTGACAGTGATACCTGATTTGTGCACACAATTATGGTAACTGTGCATGGGTTTTGAAAATTGTAGCTTTAAAACTCCAGCTGTCCTGTAGGAAGAAAATGTCTTTTCCTTATTAGGAACCCAGTGTTCTGCAGCTATACCAAAATAAGATGGGAGACACTTCATATAGTTCTAATCAGGCCCCAACTTTATTATTAGATGTCTGGGACTACCCAGCAGATAAAAGTGTACAGTGCAGGTAACCCCTGTTCATTGAATATCTACCTGCCCCCTTCCTTTTCTGTCCAGACCCCCCAGCCAACACATTGCTTCGACCTGACCATCCACTCCCCTGGAATGAGGATTAAGGTGGGCTATAAGAAAGGGGGTTGGCTCCCTGCCATACCAGTTATAGGAGGCATGAATCCCTCCCCATCCTGTTCTACTCTTTCAACCAACACCTCCTTTTTAAGTCCTTTACCAAGCCATTTAGCTGGTCACTGTACACCTTCCCTATGGCGTACCTGCACTGGACATCCACCCCACACATACATAAGGAGATGTGATCATCAAAGCCCAATTCCCTTCACCCCTCACCATAACAAAGCCCACCCTGTAGCCACTGGGTGAAAGGCAAAAAACCCTCACTCCACCTAGGCCAATCTGGTAGTGAGGGAAAAATTCCTTCCCAGTCTCCCTAGAAAGGAGCCTCTAGCCCAATGCCGACAGCAGATGCTGACCAAACCTTATATTTTGCCACCTCAAAGGGAGGAAGGATAGGTACTGCTCCGCCTGGTCTGGGAAAAAGGGGCTTCTCACACCTGGGCTTGTCCCTTTTCAGCTCCCCAGCCCCTCTGGTCCCAGGGGATGACTCACTCCTCCTTTTGCAGCAGCTTCTGAGGCTTCCCTCCCCGCAACCTCCGCGCCCATTAAGCACTGTTTCCTTTCCCTTGGCAAGCTGGACAACAGCCTCCCCCACCCCCCCCCACGCTTAAAGTTGCAGTGCAGTCATCATTAGTTGGAATTCACCCTCCAGATTAAGAATCCTCCTCAATCACAGGCAAAGTTTTAAGGCTCCAGTTTTACATATGTGACCTTTGAACATATAAAGCACTGTTTTAGTGCAAAGTATTATTAAGTAAAATAAATTTATGATAACCTAAAAATAGACACTGGTAACATCTAGCCGTGTCACAAAACCATAACTTAATCTGATACCATTTAAATCTCAGCTCAGGAAGGGCAATAAAGCACCTTTTGTAGTCCTGGGCAAGTTGAGATCAATGTGCATTGGAAATGTCTGAATGTTTCCTTTCACAATACCTGTCCATATAGTGACTGTCTTTCATTTTCACAAGGTTTGTGAAAAATCATAACCCATGGCTTTGTGCTAGCTACATAAAAATATTGTAGTAGCTGGAAATACTACATCCGCGGGGAGTGTTTTAAAGTTGGTAGCAAGTTTTATTATTTTTTGCACTGAGAAAATGTAAAAGGAGATATTTTGTGCTCTGCTATATTGTTCAACGCACACTATGCAAGCCTTTTGAAATATACACCTAGTTTTCAGTCTGTGATGGGAACGGTAGATCCAGAACATGTTGAAGAATTTGATGATATAATTACTTAAACTCCCTACCGCAACAGCTGCTAACCCCTGTTGTCAACGGCAGCTGGCAGAGAAAGCAGTGCGCACCAGGTAAGAGCTGGCTGGGAAAATGGAAATTTTAATGAAAAAAATCCCTATTGTCTCATTACAACATTTTAAAATATAAATTCTGACCAGTTCTACTGCAGAACTTTTCCTGAACTCCCACTGTAGCAAAGCAGAATCACTCTGAGTGGCCAAGCCTACCTGCACAACTTTTGTGACCCGCCCCCACGACACCCAGCATTTTTCCAGGATTGGCCATCAGTTAGAAGCCACAAGCAGGACCCCCATTTCCACTTAACAAACAATACTTTTAAGACCTATCAACCTATGGTATTAACGCAGATCTCGGGATCAAACTCTCCCCTGTGGCTGAAGGATCATGGGTTATCTCTAATTCCCTACTCTTCTGAGCTGTTCACTCTCTCCATTCCTGGCCTCTTACTTGTAACTGTCCACCATACCTCTCACCTTCCTTATCTCCCATGCTACCTCTGTCTTCTTTTCTTTCACCCCTTCTTGTATCCTCCTTCCCCTCTAACTTTGTCTTCATCTCCCCTTCCCCACTTCACTTTTTTCCTCCCACAAACTCCACCTTTTCCTCATCAATTCGTCTACCTCCGTAAGTCTTTAATTCCTTATCTTTTTTTATGTAGACACTAAGAAGCATTCACAGCAAAACAAAGCTACCATATATTCTTGTTGTTCAACTTGCATTGTCATTGGCATGCTATCTCCTCTGCCACCTGTCATGTTCTGTGATTTTTATGGGCCCTGGGATTGTCAGCACACTTATCTGATTCAATTGGTGAAAATATTTTGTAAATTATGTTCCATATTATGACCAAGTTGTATGCAGTACTATATGCGGCACTATTTATGCTTTCACAGTCTTTTCCAAATTTGGTTTGTGCCATTTGATTTCATCTGTGTTGTTTTAATGTGGCTAAATGAACTCCAATAGATATTATTAAATGTTTTTGATTGAGGGTCTTCTGTCACTACCCTTTTCCCGACTCTTGAATTTCCAACTCCTTGAATACAGAATACCTTCTTTTCATGACACTTTCATGGGACAAAGATAGTTTCATAGTCTGATAACTATTGTAAGCTCTACCGAAACATTCACTTTTGGGACATGTATTTAGTACCATATAATCACATATTATATTCTACCACAATCTCCATGGAATTTTATATTTCTATTAAATATACTTTTCTATATGTTCAGGTTATTGTAGGAGTGGCACAACAAGCTTTGCCAATTCTCACAGCACAGTGGAAATATAGTGCTCTGATGAATATTCATGAATATATGAATTGAGGAGAGTGAAAATTATAACTGTTTGAGGCCTATGTGAAATGAGTTGGTTCATGTCCAGTTCCTAGTGGGTTGCTGTACACCTCATAGAAACCACTGGAACAAATTGTCAACTTTGTTGGCAGCCTCAGTAGAGGAGTGAAGAATTGAATACACATGGAGAGTGTACTTCCCTTTCACCCTTTGAAATGCTATCTTCAGGTCAAAGAGGAGGCACATTAGCACAGCAGTAGGAAGAAGCTTAGATTGCTTGTGTTGTATTGTGTTTTTTTGGCTAAATAGAGGACTTCAGTCTTGAGTTCTGAAAAACTGGCATGTGTCACTTGTAAAAGGAATTTTTAAAAAATACAAAATTTGTGTTCTCATACTACTTTCTTCTTTCAGTCTTTTAAAATTAGCATGATAATAGTCCAAGTCATTATGCTTTCCGTTATTTTGCAAGTTTCTTCTGTATTTCATTTGGCTTTTGTGATGTTTTTAAACAGCACTTCTTTTTTTCTGCGCTGTGGGAACTTCCTTATTTTTCTTCCTTTGATATTATTCAGTCCTCCCACTAGCATTAATGTTTCCCCCCCAAGTTAAATTATTTTTGTGTGTTTACAAACTACAGATACTGAAGGAAGAGCAAGTCATGGATTTCTAATAAAAAATGCAAGAGTAGGTTACATGGCAATACATATTCACAGCTGTTTAATTAAATAAGGAGGTCATTTCTTGTTTAAGCAATTATGCTCTGATATCTAGATACTGAGAAATGGCTTTACCCTGTTTTACCCTGTATAAATTGTCTCAAAATAATGTTGCAAGAGTAGATTTTATATTCTATTACTTTTATTAATCTGTGCTCTCTTGCACTTATCAGCTCCAGTATTAGGCCCTGATCTGCATGCATAACTAAACAACAGGAGTAACTCTGCTGACTTCAGAATTACTGTAATGGGGTCTACAAATCCTGCACTGAGCATAGACAGAAGGGAGAGAACAACCTCTCCTGCTTACAGGAAAGCAGCTTGACTACACACCCTCTGCAGTTGCCATAGCAGCCAGTAATGGAGGCAGACACAGCAGCTGCAACCAAAAGAGGAAACAAGGTCTTCTATAAAGTGGAGAGCACAGAGACAGAACATGGGGTGGAGGTGGCAGAAAGGCCTGGGACAGCAAAGGGGCAACACCCCTGCACCCGGCTGCCTCCACAAACACAGCCAAGAGATTGAAGTAGGCTGCTAGACTCAATTAGAGGTGAGGGTCCAAGAACTGCCCTGACAGGGGGCAAACTACAGTCAGGAACAGCAAGGACACCTCAAAAGGCCACACCAGGAACCAGTGACAGTTAAACACATGCACTACTGTTTGCAGGATTGAGGCTTTAATGGAAGCACGAACACAATAGTTTAGCTTCTGTATATTTTTGAGATTGTTGCTACATTCAGGGTGGAAAGGGACAGTAAAGCAGGACACAAGTAGAAAAACCCCAGGCTGACAAATGCCAGAATTTCATAGACCAGATTTGTGCATTTTTTCAACAGCATATTGACTGATGTGATGCAAAATATTGAAAGATTAGTTATGTTATGATTTTTTTCTGCAGATTAAAAAAAAAAAAAACGGACAGAACTAGGGTGAAGTAGGCTAACTGTAGCTGCATTACCCAGCCCTTAGGCACATTAGAGGTGCATAGGAGGATCTCTAACTTGTGACACTCATGTAAGGGCCTTCAAAAAACTTATTCCAGAGGAGAATTAGGCATAATGAATCTCTAGAGGCTCTGCTATGCCCCCCTCTCTTTGCGTCTTGCCCATGCCCCACAACTGGAACACCCTGAATATGTCTTTCCTCTCCTTGTGCTGGAGGCAGAGTATTGTCTGGCATAGGAGGCAGAAGAGCTGTCTGTGTCAACTTTCTGCTTGCAGAGGACTGCCTTGAGGAGGAGGAATTCTCCACTCACCATTTTCAGCCATTTTGAGACCACTCTGTGACAGAGATTACATACATTGCACCCTATGTATTGATATTTTCTGTTTCTGTTGGCAAAACTCAATACAGAATGCATGTTATACTCTGAAGGCAGAATATAAATAAATATTCACTAATTTGAGGCAGTACACCTTGAATATTTGTCACAGGTAACTTTTCCATATAGTGTATATGTTAATAATTGATAGACTATTAAAATATTGTATCACTGTTCTTTCCTTCCTCCTCCTCCTCCTGAAATTTTAAACTTGAAAATGTGTTTAAAGGTTTATGGTGTTTTTTCATATCACCTTTAAATTTTTCTCACTTCATCCTGTGTTTATAAACCTATTATGTTAACCAAATGAAGATACGGGTTTGACAAAGACTGAAGCAGTCAAAATGGTGTTCCTTGTAAACTTGTGAATTAAGTAAATAACTTCAATTTTCAAAAGTGATTACTAAAAGTGGTGTAGTGAATAGTAATCCTTAATTACTGGGTGCCCAATTTTCGACACCTGATTTTCAGATGGTAGGCAGCATTTCTGATAATTGGGCCTCTTGAACACATCTCAGGTTGGGACCCAAAAATCGTTAGTTGCTTTTGAACATGTAAGCCAATATGTTTCTTATTATAACAAAGTTTGTGTAACTTTGGGTGTACAGCTGTTGTTGGCTATATCAGCAAGTTTAGAGGAAATATAATTATCTTTTGGACAGTTTCTTTATTTTTGTATGAAGTAGTTCTTTGATCATTGGAATACTAATCCCTTTAATATAAAGCTTTTCACATAAGAGTAAACATACTTTAATTTTATTTATTTTATTTTTTCATTTGAGAGCTAACCAGATGGATTACTGAGAGTCTGGCTATGGATATTTAGTTAACTGCCCCAAACATATGATGTAGTATGGGCTATTGAAATATAAATCAGACTGTGGATTTCAAGTCTGTAATTACTCATGTCCGGCATAGCACTCACCTTGATCATTCTGAAGCCCCCAAAATGGAAGAAGAAGGGAGGTCATGAATAGTTCTATAAAAGTTGTGTGTGGGGAAGATCTTGAAATAATCTATTTGATAGGGTTAGGTGTTGTCCTCTCAATACCACAAGGTCTTAGTTATCAAGCCTGGAGAAAATTTTCAAAGAACGAAATCACCCATGGTGTCCTATTTGGTAATGCAGACATTGTGTGATGAGGCCCTCAGCACCTGAAACAGAAGTAACACTATAATTTTCTAAAAATATGTTCTTGTAGTTTTTATACAATCTACCCTTCTCTGTAATAGAACTTTCCCATAGCTTGAACTAGTCGCCTAACTAGTTTTTAATACAAGTTTTGTGGATGCTTCATTTTTATTTGTTTCCTGTACTTATGAGATTGGCCTTGTACATAGTGTTAAATTCAATAATTTTTTGACTCAATTTTATATCAAATTATTTAAAATAGTCTTCTCTTAGAGTATCTCTGTAAGGTATGTTGCTTAAGTGAAGACAATTCTATTATGAACAAAGCTATTCGTATCCCATTAGGTGGGAAGACAGCTGAGTATTTGGACCACAGGCTAGGAGCCTAACGAAAGTCTTGTTTCCTTCATGTCACATGGCAGGGAGTCTGTCACAGCCAGTTCCCTGAGAGGTCAGGCCTAGTGGGTGGAGATGGAGTTGGGCAAAATGGCTGGAACCAAGGGGTCAGAGCCAGGAACCAGGGCTGGGGTCCAAAACCAGGAACCAAAGCAAGATGAAGGGGTAGAGTCTGTCATAGCAGCTGGCCCAAGGTCCACCTAGTTGCACAGTCAACTTCCTGGTGTCTCCTGCAGGCTTAAGTAATGTGTTATTGCAGTTATTCAGGGCCAGGTTTTCATCCCACGGATCCTCACAGTCTATAGCAGTTGTGTGTAACCTTAGGTTTCCCACAGAACTTCAGGCTATAAAAGTTGTGTGTGTCATATAAGTGAGCGCTGAGGAGATGTATTACCCCAGTTATCAGGAAGATAAGTCTGAGAGATTTGCATGTAAACCCCCTTACAAAGATGAAGAGACGCCCTTTAGTTTTTAGCTCTTTTAATTGCGTCCACTAGCCAAACTGATTGGTGGCATAATGTAAGAAAGGTACTTCTTCTTAGCATATGCACAACGTGCCTCAGGTGGCACATGATCAGGATTCATCACCGAATGTAGTCCACTGGTTGGATCATTAGCCTATACATTTAGCAGCCATGTCACTCTCATACAGTCACCAGGGTTCTTACCTTGCGCTCTTTTTTCCTAAAGGATGATATTAATAGGAATCCTGGATTTTCCCAGTAATTTCTACTTACATCCTATTATATTTGTTGCCCTGTTTTTTCCCACCCAGCCCATCTAATCCATCTAGATCATCTTTTAGATGGAAAACTCTTCGGGGCAGGGCTGACACATTATGTTTATGCAACACCTTGCACAATAGGCACTACAATAATGTGAATGTTAAATTTCACTTTAAAGCAACCATTAATGCTGCCCTGTGCATTGGGCAATGAAATGGTAATGTGTTCTGTGCCCTTCTGGAGTCAGATGACATCAGCTCCTGAAAATGCTTAAACTACTTGTCTGTTAGGAAGCAAGAGTCTCAATTGCTTCTCACTATGAGCTGTATCCAAATCACTGTGCCATTAGGGGCCTGATTCTCTTTTACAGTAAGGTCCTTAACCATACTTTACTACTGTAAGAAACTTAAAATGGCAGAGTGATGTAAAGTGGCCTTAGTGGTCCACAATGTCTAGAACTGCTTCACAACTGCTTTTTTTTTTCAGATATATTACTTTAATAATAGCTAAATCCAACCACCTAAGAAACTGCAAGATAAAGTTTAATCTCCAGAATCTGAGCCTAAGAGTTCAGTTCTTAAATATGTGAGTACCCAACACTATCAATCTTGGAAAATCACCTTCTGTGGCTGTTGTATGCATGCAAAGAAGTCATTTTTCCCCAATACACTGGGATGACTGTCTTCATCGCAAAGAGTAGGATTGACCCCTAAGTGAGAATTTGAGTGAAATTGTTTTTCCTTTCTTTACAACCTATTTAAAAGGATTACTATAATCTATATGAAATAACCATGTTACAGGACATTTCTAAAACGTAATAATTTTGTGTTTAATACTGTAAATTTATTTTGTGAAGCCTGCTGTTTGGGAGTTCTAAGAAATTTCTACATTTGAGGAGATTTTTTTTTCTGAACCTTTTGAAAATAGGTACATAAAACATTAAGAGGCATAAAATAAAATTCTTGAGAAATTGACTTTTGAAACCAATGTATTTATTTGTAAGTGGGTTTTATCTACTGATTTCTAGAAACTATTTTTTTCAAGCTACTAAGAAATATGCTATGAGGGCATACTGATAACTCTCAGTATAGGGATTTAATTAATATACGTGTCTCTAGTTAAAACCTGTCTCCTCAGTAAAAGTATACAACTAGGGCTGGTTGGAAAATAGGTGCTTTTCCTGCAGAAAATTATAATAAAAATAATTTTCTATTTCAGTTTTCCAGAGGAAAAAAAAATCTTATCTATCAAACCACCAAAACTGAAAGTTTTCAGCCAGAAAGCACATGTTCAATGAAAACACTGTTTTGTCTAAAAAACAATTTTGATGGAAAATTTTCTATCATCCCATATGTAACTTTTCAAAGACTTTGACCGTTTGTTCCACATAACTTTTGCTTCAAAAATATATCATAATCCAGTCCTTTGGCATATCCTGATTAAGGCCCTGATTCAACAGAGTACTTATGCACACTCCTAACTCAGCATGTGAGAAATCCCATTCCTATTCAGCAACACCCTTTTGCTTGTGTTGATATCCCATTAACTTCAATAGGGCTATTCACATGTCTAAAGTTGTGAATGAGGAGTTCCTATGGCACAATAAAGCATATGATATTTTTGTCATTTTTAAATTTTGTAAATGCATAATAAAAAAATGACATTGAGAAATAATTCTATTATTCACTCTCCTATAATCTATGTAAAATTTTAAAAAATGTGACTGATAATTTCTTAGGATAGATTTCTTGAACTTTGAAACACTCATAGTAATTTATAAAACCAGCAATAAGCAGTATGGTAACTATGGAATAAAACATAGTACCACTGCTATGTATTCTCTTTTGATGTTATGACACTATCCTAAGTGAACATATGATCTTGTGCTAAGTAAATGTATGATCTGAGATCACACATCAAATACAGGCTTTGGCAAACAAACTCTTGTTTCCCTCAGCCTGCCTATGCCTATCTCCTGTACTGTCTAATGGAAGGTACATCCATCTACTCACACACAAGCATAGGTTTAATACTGTTTATTAGCAGGACTTTGGCATGTGAGAAATAGTAGGTGATCCTTCAATTAAAGTCTGTACAGTCATGGCACAAATGTACAGGGTTAACAATTTGCAACCTTAATTTGGTAATTCTTGACTTCTCACAGTTTAATGCATTATCTTAACCTTCTAATAAATTATTTCTTTCCTATCAAATTATACTGCCGTACAATAAGGGTTAGTCTTAATATCATGTAAGAAAGTGAAGAATCACAGTGATAGCAAATGGAGAGCATTTTTGGCCATGATTCCTAGTGGCTGCTGTTCTAAAATGTTAATGAAAACTAAAAGCTTAGAAACAATACTGTGGATAGATCAATTAAGGTCTTTAAAAATACCTGAACACTATCTGGATGAATGATGACAAAAACACACCTCATTAGTGTCCAGTACACTTCAGAACAACACTAAGCTAAAAAAATGCAGTACTGTATGTACATCTTGAGCTAAATACCAGAAGAGAGAGATAAATGTAATACACTACCAAGCACACGGAGTGAAAGGAATCTTTAAAAATAGCAGTTGCTTTCTACGCAAAGAAACAGGGAATGAATCTTTCCTAAGCTTTATAATTAGAGCCAATGAGCAACATCCAGACTTCTTTCCACTTGGGCTATGGCTACACTGGTGCACAATACTTGGTTACTTGACTGTATGCATGACTGCACGTGCTCCCTATATCTATGCCATATGCCCACATATGATGTGCTGGATATGGATATACAGCTGTGTATATGCATATACCTGACTCCGCACTTACGCTGTTATGCAGTGCTACATCCCCCATTACAGGAGCAGTATCAGGGGGTTCTGTGCATCACAGGGAGCCACTTCGGAGCCCATTTTGCTGTGTGTCTCCTCCACCTTCACACATTTGCCGATGGCAGTTCCCAATCATGACTCCCTCCTGCTAAGTTGGGTGGAAGACATGGAGCAATGGGAGAGTCCTTCTCCTTATTGTGGGACAAATGTTTATGTGGTAGAGTAGGTGATCGGTGAGATGCTGGATGGAATTTTGATGAACTTTGTCACACATCGAAGTCAACTGACCTTAGGGGTCCATGATAATTCATTCAACTCCCTTGGTATAGATGTGGTGCACACGTATTGCCACAGCATGCTATGGACAGACTATCATTTGTGGTTGAGGAGCACCAGCATGTTGTGGTGGGATCATGGCATTTTGGATATCTGGGATGGCCAACAATATCTTCAGAACTTCTGAAGCAGGAAACTAGACTTTCATGGAACTGTGTGAGGAGCTTGCACCAATCTCCAGCGTCAAAACACCTGATTCAGAGAACCTAGACCAGTGCAGAATTAGGTGGCTATTGCCTTGTGGAAGTGGGCAACACCAGACAGCTCTATGTCTGTTCCAAGCCACTTAGGGGTTGGAAAGTCACTGTCAGGGTCATGCTTGTGCAGTCTGTGAGGCAATTAAAACTGTGATCTATCCATGGATGACTGCTCTAAGTAAAAGTCCGGAAATAATAGCTGAATTTCAGAGGATGGGATTTCTGAACCGTGCAGGGGCCACTGGTGGCACCCATATCCCAGCACTGTGTCCATCAAAAGAGGCAAGTGACATATGAACTGAAAAGGCAACTGTTCACTCATTCTGCAAGGCTTGGTGGACCATAGAGACAGATTTGTGACTACAAATGTGGGAAACACTCATGACACCAGAGAGGTTTATGATGCTGAGGAGATTGGGATTGAAGGAAGAAGAAGGTACTTTATTCCTGTGATGGGTGTTTACCCCACACTTGCCCTGAAAGGGTTGAGGCAGACTGAGAAGGGAGGTAACTAATCCAACAAGCCACTGCTGAGGGGAATCAGGTGGCTAAGTAATCCCCTGACCGCATGAGGAAGCTCAGCTCAGGAGAAACAAGCTGGGCTGCGACTATAAAGTCAGAAAATTGGCAGCAGAAAGGGGGGCTGCTAGGAAAGTCTTCAGTCACTCTCTTGGAGAAAGGAGGTGTGTTTGGGCTGGCAAACCCCGAGAGAGGAAGCCAGGAAGGTAGGCCAGCCAGTGCTCAGGGAAAGGCAGTAAGGTCTAGAAGGGAACAGGCCTAGACTGCTGGCTAGAGGATCCCTGAGACAGAACCCAGCATAGAGCACAGGGCTGGGTTCCCTTGCCAGCTGCTGAGGGAGTGGTACTATGAGGCAGTGAATAGGAAGACTGCCTAGGACTGCTGGTGAGGAAAGACTTTGACACCTCGGAAGGGGAAAACAGGCATAATGACTGTGCTGGAGAGCTGAGTCACAGAGAGGCAGCATCAGCCTGTGGAGTGTGTGAGAGAGAGGAAGAGAGATGGCATGGAACCATGGGAAGGGGTGAGCTATTCCCCAGAAAGACCAGGAGGCAGCGCCATCCTAGCAGTGTGTGGACCGCCCCATCACAGGTCCAAAGAAACATGTTTCTTTACAATGTGTCTGTACCAACTGTTGTTTTGCCATTGGTAGGCTGAAACCCTATTGGTGTTAGTATACATCCATTTGGATATCAATATGGCAGAAACCATTCATGCAATTGTCATCGACTGCATGCTCTATAATGTTTGAGAGGAAAAAGTGGAGTGCTTCCATCCTGAATGGGCCAAATTTTGTGTAGACAACTGGATCTCACTCATGTGCACACTGGTCCTGGTTCACAGGGAAGGGAAATCAGGGTTGCCATATGTGCACGCATCTTGGAACAGCAAGGAGGCAGAGAATGATATCTACTTGTGCCAAGGGACACATTCACACCCTGTGCAGCTGCTGGAAAAGCCTGAGGGAACATTGGCACATACTTGTGGGACTACATAGTTTTGTGAGTATTTTCTTTCCCTGTAGCCAGAGGTCCTTAGCCATTCATTCCTATGACAATTCACAAACTGCAGGGCATTTCCACTGGATTGTCACAATGGGGTATGGGTTTCTGCTGTGGAGATTGTAATGAGCTCATTGTGCAGTGCTTTGGTCTTCACTATTCACACTTGTTTACAAACCACTGCAGACACCTCCTGACAGAACAAGGAGTAATGGTCTCAAGTTGCAGTGGGGGAGGTTTAGGTTGGATATTAGGAAAAACTTTTTCACTTGGAGGGTGCTGAAGCACTGGAATGCACTGCCTAGGGAGGTCGTGGAATATCCTTCCTTTGAGGTTTTTAAGGTCAGGCTTGACAAAGCCCTGGCTGGGATGATTTAGTTGGGGATTGGTCCTGCTTTGAGCAGGGGGTTGGACTAGATGACCTCCTGAGGTCCCTTCCAACCCTGATATTCTGTGATTCTATGGTCTCTTGGAGTTTGGTCCTTGGGCTCAGCAGCATCCTGGGCAGCATGTGACAGAAAAGGAGGAGGAGGTGGCCATTCAGAAAGATATAGGAGGTGGACCTCAACCCCATTCAACCTCTAGTTCTATTATCCTATCCATTCCCTAAGTCATGCCTCCTGCTTCATGAACCAGTTTGTCAGTGTCTCTTCTTGGTGAAGAGCCCAATTCTCCCATGCCCTGAGGAATTCAAACTGTGTCTGGCTCTTCCTATTCATGCCAAGCAGCAGATCCTACAGGAGCCTTCTATCTCTGCCTCTGTGGTCCCTGGGAGATGCTCCTACCCTCATTGCATAATGGTTTCCCTTTCAGGAGACGACAGTCCTGCCAATTCAGAGAGAAGAGTACCATTATGTATTTTTTCCTTTGGAAGATGTTGAGAAATCCCCCCCACCACCAATAACATAACTTTGCTGTGGAAGGCCACAATTTTTATGCTTTTCAGCATTCAAGGAATGTGCCTGTTAGACTATCCTTGGTTCTCAGACAATTTTTGAAGCCCATGAGGAAGGAGCAGAGGCTAATAATGGTAAGATACACATACTAATTTTTAAAAATTTTTAAATGTTCATAGTGTGTCGAGCAGGGAGTGGCAGTTCCTTCAGGGACTCTGTTACCATTTTGCAATTTCTTCTTTAAAGACTACCCAACATTTGGAGAACATAACTGTTTTCAAGATACCAGAATGGAACAGTGAGGTGGTATTCCAGTCCTGCAGAGAAGATCTAGTAATCTGTGCTAGAGAGATGTTTCTGCTAATGGTAACCCTCTAAATATTGCTGAAGGGAGAGGTTTGGTCAGCTATGAAGGTAAACCAAGCAGATTTGCACTGCCATTGAACCTAAACACCTAGCTTGAGTTTCTGCTACACCGGAAATTTGTTGAAATATGCTTACAGCACTGGGAGGCAATTTGACTGGAAATAGATTATATTCTCAGCTAGCATATGGAGTTTCTGTGCAAAGGAATATGTGAACCATGAAAATCACCTAGCCCCCCACCTCCCTCCACATACACCCCAGCATTGCCAGAAAATCCTGCCTCTGCTTCTGCCTCTCAACGATTTAATAAACAGTGCAAGAAAGAGACACACCAAGACTTTATTTGGTTCTCTGAAGTTTCAGAACAGCACCCCAAGCACCTCGCCTCTCCACAACCAAGGAACACAGCTTTGTGTTTATTCAACAGCCAGAATATATCCTTCTCCCACCCCAATTTCCCCCAGACAGTGTAGCAGGGAGAGAGCATTCAGGGAGATGCAGGAAATCAGGGCCAAGGCCAGTAAAACTTTGTAATTGCCCAAAGGAGAAAGTGACTAACTTTTCCTCAAACAACTGAAATTTTCCCTTACCCTTTCCAGATCTAACACACACCCATACACCCCATTGTGTGCTGCCCCTGTTTGTAAGGGGACAGCAAATCAGGGGATGGTGGAAGCAATGAAACGCTGTAGTCGTCCAAAGAATTAAAGACTTCAGTGTACTAACTTTAGAGAGCCAACTATACGTTTTCTACTACTGTTGCATCCCCAAGCTCAACCTTTCTAAACTCACCTCAACCCTTCACCCAGTCCTCATTGCTACCTGAATACTGGCTGAGAAATGCATGGACACAGTGGCACAATGATTGTTCATTAATAATCTGTTTTTCAGACATAACTTCTGCCAAATGTCTAATAATAGTTTATCAGAACTCCATAAAAACATTGATTTATAGCCATGTCTTGCTTGGGGACCATTTATTGGTTGAAGAGTGAGGGCGGGCTTAAAATCAGGAATGTAGCACTAGAGCAAGTGGGGAAAGTGGAGGGGAGGCTGGAGAGTAAGCTTTGTGAACATGGACCGCTAACAGGGAGATTCGAGAGGGACTTCTCCAGGTGAAGGAGGAGCAAATACAGGACTCTTGGGGACCATGTGCTGTGGCAGGCAGTTGGAAGCTGTGAGAGTCTAAACAAAGTTTGAAATCTAGAAGCCTCATTCATTGGCTGAGCCTTAGTCAGGGGGTGAGGCTATCAAGAAGGCCAGGGCTTTATCAGGCAGTGAGCAAGCGACCAGGGAGCTTTGCGACTAGAGACCACTAACAGGGAGTTTCGAGAGGGAGTTGGGAAGGGGGCAAGGTACACTTGCCATTCTTTAAAATCTTTAAACAAAACTATAATCAAAACTTCTTGACTTAAACAAAAATCCTATCACTAACCTAGGTAGCTGTAGGAGAAATGCAGGCAGAAGCCCAGCAGCAGAGTGGGGGCTATCCTGTTTATTGCACTCAGTGTAGCATGTAAGATTACCTGCCCTTCCTCCTGATGTCTGATAATGCTTGTACTTCTCAGTCTTCCAATAGTATGCCTTCTCACTCTTAGCTTCTTGTGCCTCTTGCTCCCAGCTCCTCGCACGCATGCCACAAACTGAAGGGAGTGCCTATTTAAACCCAGGTGCCCTGATTAGCCTGCCTTAATTGATTCTAGCAGCTTCTTGACTGGCTGCAGGTGTTCTAATCAGCCTGTCTGCCTTAATTGTTTCCAGAAAGTTCCTGATTGTTCTGGAACCTTCCTTGTTTACTCAGGGAAAAGGGACCTACTTAACCTGGGGCTAATATATCTGCCTTCTATTACTCTCCTGTAGCCATCTGGCCTGACCCTGTCACACAGGGTTTAAAAGAGAACTGGATAAATTCATGGAGGTTAAGTCCATTAATGGCTATTAGCCAGGATGGGTAAGGAATGGTGTCCTTAGCCTCTGTTTGTCAGAGGATGGAGATGGATGGCAGGAGAAAGATCACTAGATCATTACCTGTTAGGTTCACTCCCTCTGGGGCACCTGGCATTGGCCACTGTTGGTAGACAGGATACTGGGCTGGATAGACCTTTGGTCTGACCCAGTAGGGCCATTCTTACGTTCTTATTGTAACTTACTAGCATCAGTTTCTCGTTCATGCCACATCTCAGAGTCCTCAAGTTCATCAGGGGAGGTTTTCTTGAGGTGCAGAATCACGTTCTCCAGGTCTTCTGGGGCATCCTCCAAGGGCCGTGCTGCCTCCTCACCCTGCCCCTCATCAGCATCCGGTCATACAATAAGGCCAGCAGCATTGAAGAAGAGCTCATGAGCAGTGGCAGATTAGCCCGCTGGGCCAATAGGGCCAGTGCCCCTGCACCTCGACCCACTCCCCACACTGCTGGGAATGGGGGTCGGAGTGCAGGGGCTTGCTTTGCTCTGCCTGCCTGGTAGGAGTTCCGCCTGCCCGGTAGGGCAAGCCCCTGTACCCTGACCCCGCTCCCCGGCAGGAGTGCTAGGTGGATGCGGGAAGCCCCTGCACCCTGACCCAGCTCCCCAGCAGGGTGGGGCAAGCCCACACACCCCAACCCTATTTCTCCGGCAGGAGCAATGGGGACCAGAGGGGACTACAGGCAGAAGAGTTGGGGAAGGGCCACCACTTGCTCTGGCCCAGGGCCCCACAAACCCCTAATACACTTCTGGTCATGAGCCACTCCAGGCTCTGTACTAGGAGCCCTTGAAAATACCTGGTCCAGCTTGTCCTGAAAGAGGCATATACAGCGACCCTTCCCAGAGCAACTGTAGGGTCTTTGGCCTCTTGTACAGAAGACTAAAATGCTTTGTGTGTTCCTGGCACTGGACTTGAGTCTACTCAGTGCCTGCCTATTCCAGCCTCCAGGAAATGTCCTGGTACAGATGAATGTTCCTGCCATTCCAGGAGATATTGTGGAGGATGTCATACTCTAACCACACATCTTTCAGCACCTAGATGTGGTCTGCAGGCCAGGAGGCTCCTCTCCAAGCAGGGCCCATGTTCAGCTGTGTTAATTAATAGGGTGTATCAGAAAGCTGTTCTGATGTGGTCAGTGCAGCTCTCTACTAGCAGTGAAAATGGGGAGAGAGCATAGGAACCTTTCTAGATTGGGTAAGGGGTAGGGAGAAAAGGGTTTGGTGCATTGTGGGACTGGGTGTGTGTGTGTGTGTGGAGGACTATTGAAGCTTGAGATCTATTGTCCACACCTAAAGCCAAAGCACGTGTCTACAGTCAAGTACAGAGCAAGGAAGCTCATGTGACTGAGGGGTGTGAGTATTTGCACATCTTGGCCTGTGACAGTGTGCTGTGTGGACAGGGGTAACGGGTGTGCACCAGGTCTCGTGTTTCAAAAGTCCTCCTCCCCTAGTCACACAAGGAACTGAACCTTTTCTTCCTAACCCTTACCCAATCTAGAAAGGAGACGTCACCATTCTTTTTGGCTAACGCACCTCCTGAGCACCACGCGTTGCTGTCTAGCTTCATTGTTTTACTAGCAAAAAGAGTGGGAGCTCTGCCAGCGCTATCCTGAAAACTGATCCATAGTCGAGGCAGTTGTCATGTGGCTTCCTGGCAGACTGCATTTCCCATGTAATATCCTATAATAGCTGTCTCCCTGCCTGCAAGTGCACAATGACATCTCCAATTAGAGAGTCTCACTAGTGTCTCTCTCAGGTGCGTCATGAAATATCTCAACTCCCTCATTCTTAAAAACTGTCTTGAGACTTTCTCAGTGTGACTCCATGTATTGGCCTGCGAAGATTAACACCACTATGGCAAGTTTCTTTCCCCTTCTTCAGAACTGAAAGCAGCACTTCTGCCAGTGCTGTGAATAATACATCAAGATTGGATCTCCTACCTAAGAACCTCAGCATCTTGTCAAATTAAAATTTCTGCAGGCAATGTATTTTCTATGATTTCATAATCCGCTCTACTCAAGACTGCAATCCCAAACCAGGCTGAGCTCAAAACCACACCTGCAATGCCCATGGTATTTCATTAAAGGTATCCTGCTGAGCAAAGTATTGTTGAAATGTCTTGTCATTGTGATCTGAGGGAGTCCTGTGTCTCCAGGGCTATCATGAGTCAACTGTGCCATAGTCTAAAATTGCAAGGAAAGGAAGAAAATGGAGGAATAAGAACTAGAGAAGGAAGAGTGCTTTTGCTCTTCAGAGTGTATTTTTGATTATTCCTGTACATATTTGTTAAAAGTCTAACATGGGAACCTGAGTATAAATTCAGTGAATATATTTGCCCTGTGACATGGATGCTTCGTAGCAGTGCAGTGAGGTTTTTGTCCTTCAGTGGACACAACAAGGCTGTAACTATGATGATGATTTAATAGAGGGCTGAAGCCATTCATCTTCTGCCCAGGAATAAGACACACATTCCTTTGGGGTTTTGTGAACAAGGAAGAAAGCTAGAACCTAATCAGAAAGGGTGAGGGGAGATGCATAAGGCATTCAGCATTTAAGGTAGCTAAATCATGTTCATCCAAGCGTTAACTTTCAGTACTTACATTTGAATTGCATGAAAACTTGTTGGTTTTTGTTTTGTTTTGGTTTGGTTTGGTTTTTTACATCACTCAAGTATTTTATGTGTTTTACAGAACAAGGAAAAAGATGTTATCTCTACGTGAAGAGTTTAGTCTAGTTTTAGATGAGATGCAAGTAGAAGGGGAAAAAACAAACAAGTAATTCATTTTAAGCATGTGTGGATCTTGTTGTTGGTTCTTGTATGATTTTTTAACTGATTTCTCTCTGCAGTATGCCAGAAGTGAGCTTTTAGAAGCGATTTAACTTCGGAGACTAGAATATCTTGGTGAACAGATTTAAGAAGTAGAACAGAAGAAGTTAGAGAGATCAAATTGGGAGAATGAAATAAAGCAAATTAGTGAGTTCTGGGGACCACGTTAAGTCAGAGATGTAGTTTGAGACTAAAAAGCTTATGGCTATGTTCTTCTACTTGAGTTGTAGAGTAATAGGGATCCAGGGGAAGTATTCAAAGTATGGAGATGGTATGGTCAAAAATAGGAAAGTTACATTTTTTCAAATAGCTAATCAATGTTACTGTTTAATGCGACTCATAAAAGGGGTAAGGAACTTAAAACGTTTTGAGATTTTGGCAGTTATAGTTGCTTAATTAAATGAATAATTATATCACATTAAATTATTCAAAATAACATGCACATAGCATTGTGTCACTGATGCCTGTTAATAAAAAAAGGATATTTGTCATGGATGAAGTGGAAGTGTATAAAACAGTTGTTGTTACACGCAGCTGCAGTCTGAAGAGGGGCATGGTAATTGTATAACCTTTAAGTTTAACTCAAAGTTGTAATTCACTTTTAAGATTTGATCAGTATCATGTACTGTACATTAGAAATAGAAACAGCATATGTGATAAATGAGGTCAAGTATCACAGTGAGGCAAACTGGAGGGGTGATCCTGTAATGTTTATTTTAACCTTGCTTCAAATTAGACAAATGATTCTCTTGAGTAAATTAGATCATTTCCACAAATTAGATTAAGTGCATGCTCAAGTAATTTCTATGTATAAACATATGTCCTACTAAAACAAATAGATACATGATAATCTGGTAACTGTTTCTGAAAACAAAAAAAGTAGTATTAATTATTTATATAGTACCCAAAATTGGGTTAGGCACTTGTGTTGAGTTAAGAAAATTATAAAGGAGGGAAGTGATTGAATCACCAAAGGGACTGGTAATGGGATAGTGTGCCACCTTCTGCTTCTAGGTCATTGCATGAAATCAAGTCCAGGTTGGCAGTGGTTAGGAATGGGAAACTAATTTATGTCTAAAGAGAATGCACCTTAATTGGTGCTAACTCATGAACTGAAACATAAGATTTGTTTGTTTAAGAACTTTTAGGAGGCAAACATGGAGTTTAGTTCCTCTTCTTCAGGAAGAAGGAGGGGCATGACCCAGTAGTGTTTCCCCTGGGCCCAACTGCTGCAGCCTCTTTACCTTCGTAGCACACTGGGAGTTCCCCAATGTATTGACCCCCCTCTTTTGAAATACCAGAGTGAAATACCAGAGATTTGTACTCTAAAGGAGAACTTGCTGGATCATAGCTTTTAGCGGCCGATGATGGAGTGAAGGGTGTGTATGTCTGGCCACTCTTTGAAGAGCATCTGGCAGGAGAAAAGGAAAAAGCTGCATCCGAAGAGAAGATTACAAAGGTGCTTGAAAAATCTGAGTGTTCTGGGCCTGATCCAAAGCCCATTGAGGTCACTGGAAAAACTCGTATTGACCTTAATGGACTTTGGAGCAGGCCTTTAATGAGCTGGATAGATCTAGAAGGTCAGAAAGGCCTACTGTGGGGCCTCAGAATACTCAGAGCTTTGGGTGAGTGAGCTTCCATATTTTTAGGTCCTTATATGAACAATACATTGTTTCAGAGTAACAGCCGTGTTAGTCTGTATTCGCAAAAAGAAAAGGAGTACTTGTGGCACCTTAGAGACTAACCAATTTATTTGAGCATAAGCTTTCCTGAGCTACAGCTCACTTCATCGGATGCATACTGTGGAAACTGCAGAAGACATTATATACACAGAGACCATGAAACAATACCTCCTCCCACCCCACTCTCCTGCTGGTAATAGCTTATCTAAAGTGATCACTCTCCTTACAATGTGTATGATAATCAAGTTGGGCCATTTCCAGCACAAATCCAGGTTTGCTCACCCTCCGCTCCCCCCCCCCAACTCACTCTCCTGCTGGTAATAGCCCATCCAAAGTGACCACTCTCTTTACAATGTGCATGATAATCAAGTTGGGCCATTTCCAGCACAAATCCAGGTTTTCTCTCCCCCCCGCTTTTTTCCAAAAACCATACACACAAACTCACTCTCCTGCTGGTAATAGCTTATCCAAAGTGACCACTCTCCTTACAATGTGTATGAAAATCAAGGTGGGTCATTTCCAGCACAAATCCAAGTTTTCTCACCCTCCCTCACACACACAAACTCACTCTCCTGCTGGTAATAGCTCATCCAAACTGACCACTTTCCTTACAATGTGTATGATAATCAAGGTGGGCCATTTCCAGCATAAATCCAAGTTTAACCAGAACGTCTGGGAAGGGGGGGTAGGAAAAAACAAGGGGAAATAGGCTACCTTGTATAATGACTTAGCCACTCCCAGTCTCTATTTAAGCCTAAATTAATAGTATCCAATTTGCAAATGAATTCCAATTCAGCAGTTTCTCGCTGGAGTCTGGATTTGAAGTCTTTTTGTTGTAAGATAGCGACCTTCATGTCTGTAATTGCGTGACCAGAGAGATTGAAGTGTTCTCCAACTGGTTTATGAATGTTATAATTCTTAACATCTGATTTGTGTCCATTTATTCTTTTAAGTAGAGACTGTCCAGTTTGACCAATGTACATGGCAGAGGGGCATTGCTGGCCCATGATGGCATATATCACATTGGAGGATGTGCAGGTGAACGAGCCTCTGATAGTGTGGCTGATGTTATTAGGCCCTGTGATGGTGTCCCCTGAATAGATATGTGGGCACAGTTGGCAATGGTCTTTGTTGCAAGGATCGGTTCCTGGGTTAGTGGTTCTGTTGTGTGGTATGTGGTTGTTGGTGAGTATTTGCTTCAGGTTGGGGGGCTGTCTGTAGACAAGGACCGGCCTGTCTCCCAAGATTTGTGAGAGTTTTGGGTCATCCTTCAGGATAGGTTGTAGATCTTTAATAATGCGTTGGAGGGGCTTTAGTTGGGGGCTGAAGGTGACAGCTAGTGGCGTTCTGTTATTTTCTTTGTTAGGCCTGTCCTGTAGTAGGTGACTTCTGGGAACTCTTCTGGCTCTATCAATCTGTTTCTTCACTTCCGCAGGTGGGTACTCTAGTTGTAAGAATGCTTGATAGAGATCTTGTAGGTGTTTGTCTCTGTCTGAGGGGTTGGAGCAAATGTGGTTGTATCGCAGAGCTTGACTGTAGACGATGGATCGTGTGGTGTGGTCAGGGTGAAAGCTGGAGACATGTAGGTAGGAATAGTGGTCAGTAGGTTTCCGGTATAGGGTGGTGTTTATGTGACCATTGTTTATTAGCACTGTAGTGTCCAGGAAGTGGATCTCTTGTGTGGACTGGACCAGGCTGAGGTTGATGGTGGGATGGAAATTGTTGAAATCATGGTGGAATTCCTCAAGGGCTTCTTTTCCATGGGTCCAGACGATGAAGATGTCATCAATATAGCGCAAGTAGAGTAGGGGCATTAGGGGACGAGAGCTGAGGAAGCATTGTTCTAAATCAGCCATAAAAATGTTGGCATACTGTGAGGCCATGCGGGTACCCATAGCAGTGCCGCTGATCTGAAGGTATACATTGTCCCCAAATGTAAAATAGTTATGGGTAAGGACAAAGTCACAAAGTTCAGCCACCAGGTTAGCCGTGACATTGTCGGGGATAGTGTTCTTGACGACTTGTAGTCCATCTTTGTGTGGAATGTTGGTGTAGAGGGCTTCTACATCCATAGTGGCCAGGATGGTGTTATCAGGAAGATCACCGATGGATTGTAGTTTCCTCAGGAAGTCAGTGGTGTCTTGAAGGTAGCTGGGAGTGCTGGTAGTGTAGGGCCTGAGGAGGGAGTCTACATAGCCAGACAATCCTGCTGTCAGGGTGCCAATGCCTGAGATGATGGGGCGCCCAGGATTTCCAGGTTTATGGATCTTGGGTAGTAGATAAAAATATCCCAGGTCGGGGTTCCAGGGGTGTGTCTATGCGGATTTGATCTTGTGCATTTTCAGGAAGTTTCTTGAGCAAATGCTCTAGTTGCTTTTGGTAACTCTCAGTGGGATCATAGGGTAATGGCTTGTAGAAAGTGGTGTTGGAGAGCTGCCGGGCAGCCTCTTGTTCATATTTCGACCTATTCATGATGACAACAGCACCTCCTTTGTCAGCCTTTTTGATTATGATGTCAGAGTTGTTTCTGAGGCTGTGGATGGCATTGTGTTCCGCACAGCTGAGGTTATGGGGCAAATGATGCTGCTTTTCCACAATTTCAGCCCTTGCATGTCGGCAGAAGCACTCTATGTAGAAGTCCAGTCTGCTGTTTCGACCTTCAGGAGGAGTCCACCTAGAATCCTTCTTTTTGTAATGTTGGTAGGGAGGCCTCTGTGGATTAGTATGTTGTTCAGAGGTATTTTGGAAATATTCCTTGAGTCGGAGACGTCGAAAATAGGATTCTAGGTCACCACAGAACTGTATCATGTTCGTGGGGGTGGAGGGCAGAAGGAGAGGCCCTGAGATAGGACAGCTGCTTCTGCTGGGCTGAGAGTATAGTTGGATAGGCTAACAACATTGCTGGGTGGGTTGAGGGAACCATTGCTGTGGCCCCTTGTAGCATGTAGTAGTTTAGAAAGTTTAGTGTCCTTTTTCTTTTGTAGAGAAGCAAAGTGTGCGTTGTAAATGGCTTGTCTAGTTTTAGTAAATTCCAGCCACGAGGAAGTTTGTGTGGAAGGTTGTTTTTTTATGAGAGTATCCATTTTTGAGAGCTCATTCTTAATCTTTCCCTGTTTGCTGTAGAGGACGTTGATCAGGTGCTTGGGAGACAGGCCAGTCCTTGCCTACAGACAGCCCCCCAACCTGAAGCAAATACTCACCAACAACCACATACCACACAACAGAACCACAAACCCAGGAACCGATCCTTGCAACAAAGACCGTTGCCAACTGTGCCCACATATCTATTCAGGGGACACCATCACAGGGCCTAATAACATCAGCCACACTATCAGAGGCTCGTTCACCTGCACATCCACCAATGTGATATATGCCATCATGGGCCAGCAATGCCCCTCTGCCATGTACATTGGTCAAACTGGACAGTCTCTACGTAAAAGAATAAATGGACACAAATCAGATGTTAAGAATTATAACATTCATAAACCAGTCGGAGAACACTTCAATCTCTCTGGTCACGCAATTACAGACATGAAGGTCGCTATCTTATAACAAAAAAACTTCAAATCCAGACTCCAGCGAGAAACTGCTGAATTGGAATTCATTTGCAAATTGGATACTATTAATTTAGGCTTCAATAGAGACTGGGAGTGGCAAAGTCATTATGCAAGGTAGCCTATTTCCCCTTGTTTTTTCCTACCCCCACTCCCAGACATTCTGGTTAAACTTGGATTTATGCTGGAAATGGCCCACCTTGATTATCATACACATTGTAAGGAGAGTGGTCAGTTTGGATGAGCTATTACCAGCAGGAGAGTGAGTTTGTGTGTGTATGGGGTGGGGGGGGGTGAGAAAACCTGGATTTGTGCTGGAAATGGCCCACCTTGATTATCATGCACATTGTAGGGAGAGTGGTCACTTTGGATAAGCTATTACCAGCAGGAGAGTGAGTTTGTGTGTGTGGGTTTTGGGGGGGGGTGAGCAAACCTGGATTTGTGCTGGAAATGGCCCACCTTGATTTTCATACACATTGTAAGAAGAGTGGTCACTTTGGATAAGCTATTACCAGCAGGAGAGTGAGTTTGTGTGTGTGGTTTTTGGAAAAGGGGGGGTGGGGGTAGAGAAAACCTGGATTTGTGCTGGAAATGTCCCAACTTGATTATCATGCACATTGTAAAGAGAGTGGTCACTTTGGATGGGCTATTACCAGCAGGAGAGTGAGTTTGGGGGGGGGGGGGGGGGGTGGAGGGTGAACAAACCTGGATTTGTGCTGGAAATGGCCCAACTTGATTATCATACACATTGTAAGGAGAGTGATCACTTTAGATAAGCTATTACCAGCAGGACAGTGGGGCGGGAGGAGGTATTGTTTCATGGTCTCTGTGTATATAATGTCTTCTGCAGTTTCCACAGTATGCATCCGATGAAGTGAGCTGTAGCTCAGGAAAGCTTATGCTCAAATAAATTGGTTAGTCTCTAAGGTGCCACAAGTACTCCTTTTCTTTTTGCGAATACATTGTTTGAGGTGCACCCACCCTAAGTAGTGACAGCTGTTCCATGACTAATGTGAAATGAGATAAGTACCTTAGTTCAGTACATAGTAGACAAGAATCAACATCAAAACATCGCCATTGTGTGTGTTCCAATACAGTGTGTGATAATTAAACCTCTTTTGATGGTTTTTAGTTGAGAGGCTAAGGCTCAAATGGACAAATAAACTACAATGGCCCTCTAAAATGGAGGTGCCACCTCTAGATTACGTTATGAGGCTTACTGGCAGAGCCCCGTTGGTCTGCTTGCCTCTTTTCCCTTCCTAGCTTTCTCTTTTTTGTTGCATACTTACAGTCCTTAACAGTGAAATTCTCCAGCATAATGCTTTGCAGTCATCAGAGAGCTAGGCTCTATTTCAGACTCTGCTACTAGTTCACCTTGCGACCTTGGGACAGGTACTTAACCCCTCTCTGTTCCTCAGTTTAGTCCTCTCTACTCGTTATCTCCCACACAAGTCTTGTAATGCTTAGAGTTTGCAAAGCATTCTAGAAAAGAGTAGTGCAAAGAACAGTCTATTATTGTTTTGAGTATTGCATATCTACTTTAAGCTTTTAAATATAATAAAAAATATTTAGGATTTGCAGTCTCTTCTTTCAGCCTCTTTTAACAGGAAGAAAACATTTTTCTATTTCTTCATAACTAGATAGCTCTGGCAAAATGCCAGTCTATCAGAAAGGGCATAGTGTGGAAACACCACTCAGACACTTCTTGCCAAGTGATGCTTTACTAACATTTTGATCAATATGTCTGCCTCTTCATCCCAGGAGCCAAGAAAGGTAGGAAACTGCTAATTGGCGATTCAGTTTAGAAGATCACATAAAAGTAGCTTTGCTATAGGGAAATGAGCACTTTGTATTTGATTATTGGTAAGTGCTAGAGATCTGCTTTCTCAAACCAGACTCCAGAGATTTTTTTTTTCAGATTAGTACTAGGTGGTTTTCATAGGTTTTTCTTATATTCTGTTGCTTATGATACTAAAGAGTTTGAATTCTCTAGCAGCTCTGAAGATCCTTTTCTCATATGAAAGCCCCATGGATACACATTGATCCATAGCTCTAAATTTACATACATTCCCTCCAATAGTGCTGCTGATGTATATTTGTTATAGATTTGGTAACTGCTTTAGATAAAAACTATTAATGCAAAACACCATTAAGCATTGTGCATAAAGTTGCTCCTTAGTTTATTGAACATACATTTTTATTTAATTTACTTACACTAGCCCTTAGTCCGTAAGCTAATCTTTTACTCTTACTGCACTACACATAAATCACACTTTTGGAATTAAAATTGGAGATGTCTGATGACATAACATACTGCTTGAAAAGTTGAATTGAGCAAGAATATAGCTTTCATAGGGCTATTATTTGAATCCATTTTCATGAAATGGTTATATATATACCTAGAGGTCTGGGAAATTCAGTTTTTCTGCACAATTTCAAATCATATGTGTTTCGCATCCCCTAAATGTTGCTTTTGAGGTTTACTCAAAACCAAATCCAAAAACTCAAATTAAAATTCAGGCTGTCCAGTTTCCCCTGGTATTGCACTGAGACAAGTAAAACCACAAATTGTGCATGGTTTTGGTGCTAAATCGTAAATCAATCCATGTTTGTTCAGAAGAATTATTAGCATTTGGAAACCTTTGGTTGGAGTTTCTGGCTTGTAACTCAACCCAAAACGAAACAGCTTTCATGTGGTTTGTGGTTTTGTTGTGAACATTTTACACAGCTCTAAATATATCATGAGAAAGGTTCTATGTAAACACCAACTGAATTTGTTTAATTATTTTATGTATAGTGAAATGTGGTCAGTTTTGTGTTTTCCTCTTTAAATGTCATGTTCATTTTCAGGGGGAAACAATTAGAGCTGGCAACACTATAGAAGTAGTACTTTTATTGTTAAACTAAACAAACCAGGGCTGAGGAATCTTTCTTGTGAGAAAAGAACAATCTATATCCCATGTAATATAATATCAGATGGACACAGACAGACACCACTTAGTACAAATCAGGCTTATTTTTACCATTAATAAGACAGTAAGATTATAGATTTGTTTCCCATCATAATTATCAGATTAACTGAATACTTTGCTGTAATTTAGTAGAATAACGTTTCACTCAGAGAAATTGATTCAGACATGTCTCCACTACTTACCCAAGAGGTCTTTGCAACCCCACATCTGTTAATCATGCTTTGGCTCTCAACTAGAAACAATGGGCCAAATCTGGCTCACTTTTCTCATGTAAGTGGTTCTAATGACTTCATTAGGACAAGAAACCTGAGCAGGATTTGATCTTTACTGTAAAATAAATTCTCCAGCCTACAACATGCAGAGTTTTAGGAGACTGTGAAATGAAATGTGCAAATTTAACTTTGAACATTGTTTTGCATTTAGGCTTTGTTTTTCATTGCCATATGGTCTAGTTTGTAGAAGGATGAAAACCTGGCTGTAGCACATCAACTTAAATTGAATTATGTTTAGTTCATCAGAAGTCTTTGGCCTAGCTTGTTTTGTTTCCTTCTGTAGCTCTTTTTAACCTACACTTGAATATGTATTTCACATTTTTGGCATTGTCAAGACATAATCTTATGAATGATGCTTAAGCAGGCTGCACTTAACCTAATCTTGTAGCCCTTAATGCTTTGTTTCATTGCTTGGCATTTAAAACAGATAGTGAATCTTTAATTACCACAATTTCCCACCAGAAAATGCCCTTGATTATATGGAATTGTAAAATTCTGAGCTTTTCCCCTCCCTCACGCTCATCTGACTATCAACAGAGATTAGATTAGCTAATGTGAGAATTAAAATTACTGAGTTTTGGCTCTATTTAATTTACTAGGCAGATGATTTATTTGATTTATTTTTAATATAGCCTGAAATTTCAAAGGAAGGTCAGTTAAGAGTTTCTTGGAGTCACAGCTTTTTAGGGTTTATTTTCTTTACCTTAGTTTTACCCATACCTTGTTTGATGAAGGTATGGGTAACGTTTGGACAGTCAAGCCCCAATTCATAAGAACGCTGAGGCATGTGCTTAAAGTTAAGTGGTCTCCTGAACAGGGATGCTTTCTTGAATTCAGGCCATAGTAAGGTAGGGTATCTGATATCTCTTTTGCTAGAAAAATAATGGTAAACGTAACCATTGTGAATGACATACGGCTCAACAGATAGGTCATTAGTTAGGTAAATGGAGAATATTTATTTTCTTTGGATACTTACATACTATAATAAAAGAGTGCTGATCTAATGCTCTGAACATACTTGTCCGTCTTTAAAAATACAATAAATAAATAGAATAGTCAATTTTCCCAACTAAAATTAAATTACTCAGTGATAATATAAATCTAATAAAAAAATCCCCATTATTAAATATTTTAAGCTCCTCCAGCCATTACTTTTCACTCAAGTCTTTTACCTCCCTTTCGACCCTATTAACACCTAAGAGTTTGTGACATCCTGTTACATCTGGACTATGTAATTCCCAGGAGTCCTCATGTATTTGTTTATTTCTCTCATCTTCACTATTGCCATTGACCTTAGCCCAGAAAGTTAAATCCAACAATTTCATCCATAGATTTACAGGTGTTTCTCCAATAGCTACCTGCATCACTCAATGGTGTTGTAATACTCACACCACATGCCGTTCTCAGAGTGTGGGCTTGGATTGGCTCTGCGTGTTTAAGTGCAGATTTAGAAGCTGAATTGAAGGCTTGGCATCCATAATCTATCAAGTCATGCCCTAGACAGCATCATCAGTGTATTCTTATCTGCACCCCAAGTTTTCCCATCAATACTTTTAAGCAGATTCATCCTATTTTTACATTTAGTCTTGATATTACCCATATGATCTTTCCATGTTTGTTTGTTTTGAACATAGCTTTTAAAAATATAAAATTTTGAACTACTGGAATTTTCTCCACATAGAGATGCAAGTTCCATTTTTCCTTTTTGTGAATTTCATTCCCTTTGTTAACAAAAGAGCGGCCATACTAGATCAGACCAAAGGTCCATCTAGCCCAGTATCCTGTCTTCCGACAGTGCCCAATGCGAGGTGCCCCAGAGGGAATGAACAGAACAGGTAATCATCAAGTGATCCATCCCCTGTTGCCCAGTCCCAGCTTCTGGCAAACAGAGGCTAGGGACACCATCCCTGCTGTGCCCGCAAGGGCGGGGGGAGATACCAGTGAAAGGATGACACTCAGGCCTGAGAATAGTAAGCTACGCTTTATTGAAGGAAAAACTTACTCTCCAACCTGCACGGGGATCCCCTAGGACACGTGGAGGGGCTGCAGGGGACTCTGGTCGTTCGGGACAGTTGACCAGGCAGGACTGCGCCGGGGAGGGAGTCCTCTGCGGTGCTATATTATCCGCGCTTATCTCGTGGTTACATAAGGTCAACAGCTGTTTACATTCTTACATGTATGATTTATGCTTGTTATATAAACTGACTTTTTTATAGGCAAAAAATATGCTGAACTATGCTAAGATATCTTTTGGCAGAGTCTGTCGGACAAAGTTCATTGAAACTGCCTGCATCCTCTGCTTACATCCAGTCATGTACTCAGTCCACCACTTAGCTCCTCGCCAATCTTCCTCAACATTGCCCCTAAACCTGCCCATCCTGGATAATAGCCATTGGTGGACCTATCCTCCATGAATTTATCTAGTTCTTATTTGAACCCTGTTATAGTCTTGGCCTTCACAACATCCTCTGGCAAAAAGTTCCACAGGTTGACTGAGCATTGTGTGAAAAAATGCTTCCTTTTGTTTGTTTTAAACCTGCTGCCTATTAATTTCATTGGTGACCCCTAGTTTTTGTAAAGGAGTAAATAATACTTCCTTGTTTTAGCAAGTGAGAACTTAAATACCCAAGCATCTCCCCATTTTTGACATCCCCCTGAGCTGTGGAAAGTACTAATGAGGCACTGTCTTAATTCTTCTATGGTTTGACCCATACAGCATGGTCTTCCATGAATAGGGTAATACTTACTCTTGCCAATACACTGTCTGGGAGATTATTAATCATGCTATTAAGCAAGGTAGAGCTGATAACAATCCCATGTGGAGTGCCATGACTAAGTTTATAAATATTCAGCAAAGCTGTCCCCACACTGACTTTTGTGGTTTTATTACTTAAGGAGTTTCTTATTCACCAGAACATTCTTCTTCTTATTCCAGTTGCAGATAGTTTATACAGCAAGCCTTCCCTCTATAGCATGTCATATGTTTTTTTCAATGTCCAAAAAGACAGTGATCATAAGCTCTCTGTTCCTCTTGCTTTTCTATGTTTCCATTTCTAATCCTACAACTGTGCATCATCTTTTCGTTAAATCACTTTCATATAAACTTTGTATAAAGTTTATAATTTCATTTTCCCCCAGTATGCTACTAATATCTCATTTATCATTCTTTCCATAATTTGGTCCTCACGTGATGTCTATACATATCAGGTCTTGTGCGTAATTTAGCAGGTCTTCTTAATGGTATAACCACCGATTGCTTCTATTTTACTGCTAATGTGCCTTGTTGCCATATACTATTATATAATGTCAATAAAACCATTAAACTCCTTTCTGGTAGGTGCCTAATCATTGTATTATGTATGATATCTTTACTTGGGACTGTATTTTTATGTTTGTCTATAGGTTTTTTGATGTTTTTTTTAGCTGGAATTTTCATTCAGTACATTATCTTTATGTTCTGCCCAGCCATTTAAGAGCTCACGATTTTCTTCAGCAAACATTCTTTGTTCACAAAATTCTTTATTTTGTATATCACAACTGACTTTTTGGAACTCTTTTCCTAAAATTTCTGCTTTTTCCAAGTTAGACTTATATCACTTACTATAAGACCAGGTATAAATTTATTTTTACTCTGTATTCCATTCATTCTTTTAACTTGTTATATGTCTCTGAAATCTTGGAATCTTTGTTCATTTTCCTGTACTACTTTATCCAACTCTTTCTGTGCCTTTTTAATAACTTTCTGTGCCACTGCTTTACATATTTTATAGTTCATTAAGTCCTTGCTATTCATGTACTTTTTACTTGTTTGTATGCCTTCTTTCTTTCTTTAGTTGCTGCTTTACAATCTTCATTCCACCAGGGAATTGGATTACTGAATTTGTGGCAATTCCATATGTTACATTTAGCAAGGTTGGCAGCTGCTACAACTCTCTTTATCATATTATCCTGAAATTTCTCTAAATTTTCACGTATACAATTGGAACTTAGATACTCATTGCACTTCCTCTTAAAGTGTCCTCAATTTGCTTTTCTAAGGTTTGAGGTTGGGATTCCTTCAACGTTATCAACATTGAACAATATATTAATTGGCCTTTATATACAGTTAATATAGGGAAGTGGTAAGAAGGGTCCTTTCTGCTCTCAACTTCTGCTGTTTATAGTCCTCTCCAGGCCCTTCCCCAGCTGGGCTTAAACCTGGCCCACTTTTCAGATGTAGCCTGCTATGTTAATTGGCCGCTCAGGACCACATTTACCCATTTAGAGCCTGTGTGGGGTACATACTCCATCATAGTTACACACTGTTCCCACACGTTGTGTTCTGTAAAAATATGTCACCATTACAAAGCTAGCATATGCCCATGAATATTTTCCTTATGGTTGAGTTGGTGAATTAAAATAAATAAATGTTGCCATCTTAGTGGGAGAAGGGAAATATTACAATTGATATATTACTATTAAGATTTCATTGTAAATTATTTTTTCAGCAGCAGAATCCCTTTGTTCCAACATAATTATATTTAGATGTGTAGCACAGACATAAGAATCAACACTCTGCTTCCTTTTGGTTTCCAGTTCCGTATCTCTTCAAGACAATTTATAGCAGTTGCAAAATTTTACAATGAATAGTTAGTCCCTGAGACCTATCAAGAAATAACTGGGGCTGGTTTCATGGCCCAGCAACCTCATTCTTGCTTCTCTGTAGTCCCTGCATATTGATTGATGCAGTTTTGGGGATATTTGCCATGTGTGTGTTTATTATTGTATATTCCTTCTTTTCACATGAACTGATCATACTTATTTCTTCATGTAATCTTATCCAACATTTAGCATGACATCATTTTAAAATACTGTACCTTTGTAGAAAATGCATGTTTAAAAAAATCCAGTTACATTAGCTGGCAAAGTATCACATTTTGGAAAATTATCTAAATTCACTTACTTTTATATTTGATAGATCAACACTAATTCATGTTTGATACAGAGTAGAATTAACATTGAGAGAAGAATAAGCATATATGAGCCCTACCTCTTTAAACTCTGATGCAAAGCAGACAGTGAACTGGAGTCAACTTCACATCTTCACCAGGACAGTTAATATGAACAAATATATCATCTTTACTAGAAAACAATGAGCAGACAGCCCTGGGAGTTGAGGATGCTTATTAGGAAATGAGATTTGAGGTGTACAGAGGAAACAGAAACTTAAACTAATTATTCAAAACAGTACTTGCAATAGTGAATGACTCTGAAAACCATGTATACAATGTACATGACATAATCCTGATCACAACCCTCATGTACCAGGCACTGCAAAGCAGAGCTGATCAGGAACTTTTCAGCTAAGCATTTTTCAATGAATTTTGAAATTTATCAAAATTTGTCAGAACCAAACCATGTTGCAGGAAGGTACCAGTTTCAGCAAAGTTTTGTCAGGGGAGATGTCTCAAGTCCAGGATAGAATTTTTGGTCAAAATTAGAGACAGAGAGAGAGAGAGATGCATGGCACAATACCAAATTGAGATGCAGGTGACTCAGGTTCATGTTTCTGCTCTGTCTACTTCAGACCAGGGACTTGAACCTAGGTTTCCCCTATCTCAGGAGAGTGTCCTAGCCATCAGGACACTGGCTGTTCTAGGGTGGGTCTTGCATGTTCTCTTCCTCTCCTCCACTTGTTTTTCATGAAAAAAAAAACCCAAAACTTAAAATGTCCCAGGTTCATTCTAATATGAAACAGTACAATTCCTGAAATCTTGAAAAGTTTCATGGGACAGGAAACTTATTTTCCCACCCACCTCTACAGCAGATGTAGACAAGACCGCTCCCCTGAAAAACTTACAATCTAAGAATACAAGCAACATTCAGAAGATGGGTATATGGCAGTGGGATACAGGAGGTAGAGTGAGACAATCAAATGTTTATTGTGACAAAGTTCCTGCTCTAACTTGGTGGGTCTTGCACTTATTGGTGGATTTGCTCCCCTTGGAGCTTCACGGCAGCCCTCAACTTGGCCGTTTTTCTGAATTCACAGTCCAGGTCGACTCCTCCTGTGTCTGACCAGGAATTGGGAGGATTTGGGGGGAACTTGGGCCCGCCCTCTACTCCGGGTTCCAGCCCAGGGCCCTGTGGAATGCAGCTGTCTAGAGTGACTCTGGGAACAGCTGTGCGACAGCTACAACTCCCTGGGCTACTTCCCCATGGCCTCCTCGCAACACCTTCTTTATCCTCACCATAGGACCTTCCTCCTGGTGTCTGATAATGCTTGTACACCTCAGTCCTCCAACAGTCCACGTTCTCACTCTCAGCTCCTAGTGCCTCTTGCTCCCAGCTCCTCACACGCACACCACAAACTGAAGTGAGCTCCTTTTTAAAACCCAGGTGCCCTGATTAGCCTGCCTTAATTGATTCTAGCAGCTTCTTGATTGTCTGTAGGTGTTCCAATCAGCTTGTCTTAATTGTCTCCAGAAGGTTCCTGATCGTTCTGCTACCTTCCCTGTTGGGAAACGGGACGTCCCTCGCTTGCTCCTCAGCTATCTGCTTTCTATTCTTGCCTAAAGCCCCCTGGCCTGGATTTTTCTTACTTTTTGAACCTGCCTTAGTTCCCCCGCCCCAACCGGGCCAGACGCTTTTTTGTTTCGTTTTGTCTTTCTGCCGTTTTTCTCTGCTGCCGTTGAGTGCTGGTCAGCTGCCAACTTGCCGCCAGCACCCCCCCACACACGCCTGTTTCTGGGCGCAGCTATTTGCCTCAGCTGAAACCCCCGGAGGAGGGGGGGAAGATTGCCTACCCGCTATCCGGAGGGGGGAGTGGAAGCCCCCAGACCCAGCCATTTTGCTGTCAGCCTATCTTTGCAGTATTCTCTGCCTGCTGGAAGCCTTGGAACACAGCCAACACAGCTGAAGAAGAAGAAGATAGCAGACAGAAAAAATCACCCAGGGAAGCTACAAATCATCGTGGAGGGGGCCGTAAGACTGAGTAATTTTTTGAATTATACTCTCGTGGGGGGGAGTTTGACTGTGGCTTAATTGCGTTTGTTGAGACACAGGGGGTGTGGCATGGAGCTGCCCCCCGATCCATCGGTGCCCCCCCCAACATTATTACAACTGTCACGGCCCCCCCGCCGTCTGTCCCTGCTGGCAACCTGCCATCTGCCTCGGATCCAGCTGTTTGCTTTGAACTTTGCCTCTCGGACTGGACATAACAGCCGACCAAACGAGACTCTTTGGACAAACGTGCGTGGGTCCACCCCCCCCCCCGGACTGTTTATCCCACAGCTTGACCCTATCACCGGACCCCGATTCTTGTTTTTCCCCCCTTCCAGTCCAACCCATTTGGTACCCCCCCCACCCCGCCTGCAGCCCAGCAGGGAGGAGCGGTTAATCTGCTTCCCCCTCCCCCCTCCTCCTTCCGGTGTCTCCCCGTCTCTCCCTGCTCACAATGGCAGGGAATGAGAGGGGCGAGGCCCCTTTACCAATATTAGTTGTTCCTCCCCCACCTCCCCCCCTACCCAACCCCCGAGTCCCCCCCATCACCACCACTGTCAAAATACCTGCCATCGCCACCGCTGGGGCACCGGCAGCAGGAGGCACCGGGGCAATTACTGCCACTGCTACATCCACCGCCCCCCAAGATGCTAGGAACCCCACCCCCCCAGCTGGCCGAAAAGGCCAGGGTGGGAAGAAAGGAAAGGGCCCCGCTAAAACCACTAGGCCCTCCATGGCTGGGGCTGCCCCCACCACTGTGGCTTTGTCATCGACCGTGGCACCCCCCCCCCCAGGCTGTTCCCTCCACCAGCTCTGCGAACATCCCTCCCCCGGCCCCCAGGACGTATGCCCGGGTGGTGGCAGGCTCCCCCCTGCCTGCCGCCTCGTCATCTCGCCCATCCACTGCCTCCGCTACCATCACCAGCGGCCGGGGCCCCTTCCCCACCTTGACCAGGAGGCACGGTGTCCGTTGCCTCCTGGTGCCCGCCTCGCCCCACGTGGAGACGTACGTGCAGGCGCTGGCGAAGGTGGTAGGACCCACGGCTATTGTGGCGGCCTCCAAAATGTATGGGAAGGTCGTTTTTTTCTTAGCTTCAGAGGCTGCCGCCCAGGAGGCAGTGGAGAAGGACCTGGGGGTGGGGGGGGTGTTTGTCCCCCTACAGCCACTAGAAGACCTGGGCGTTCACCTCGTCCTCACCTCCATTCCTCCCTTTCTACCCAATGCTGCCTTGTTACCCGCTCTCTCCACCCTGGGGAAACTTGTCTCTGTCATCAGCCCTCTCCCGTTGGGCTGCAAGGACCCCACCCTCCATCACGTCCTTTCGTTCCGCCGGCAAGTGCAGCTTCTACCGCCGGCGGCGGCGCGTGACGGAGAGGCGCTAGAGGGGTCCTTCCTAGTCCCTTACCAAGGAGCCCGCTATCGGGTCTTTTACTCCACCGGAGAGGCCCGGTGCTACCTCTGCCGCTCAGCGGGACATGTCCGCAGAGACTGCCCTTTGGCCCAGGAGGGAGGGGCACCCGAGACCCGGCAGGACATCGGCCCTGTCGTTGCCGACGCCCCTGGCCGCCCGGCACCTGAAACCAACCCTCCTACTCGATCCACCGCTGCTCCCATCCAGGCCCAAGAAATACCTTCCCTACAATGCCCAGGCGAGCAAGGGAGTTTCAGCCTTGCTATTACCAATCTGGTAGAGCCTATGGAGGAGGGTGTGGCCAAGATATTACCGGGTATAGGAGAGGGCCCGGCCCAAGGAGAACCCCCCGCCCCTCATGCTGCCTCACCGTTACCCCCCCGAACCCCTGAACCATCGCCTCCGCCCCCCGACACGATCCCTGCTAACCAACCCCCAGATGACGCTATGGAGGGCTGGACCCTAGTCCAGGGGAAGCGAGGCAAGTGGAAGGCTCGAGCTCCGCTGCACCCATCCGATGCGGAAGCCCCCCGGAAGACCAGGAAGGGAGGCACTGATATTGAGCCTTCCACTACGACCACGAGCGAGATCCTTTAGCTGCTTGCCTCCTGAACCCCAGAGCCTTACCTCTGCCCCTGCCCCCACCCCGTCCCTGCCCAATTTCACCTCCTCCTGCAATGCTATTGCCGCCCCTGGGGTTATTTCTTTCCCGCCTTCCGTAGATCCACCCCCAGGGAGCAGACTTTGCACTTTTTAGTTGCGACCCATTAGGAGTTGCACTTTTTTCCCCACCCTCCCCTTCCACCCCAAGGCGTGAAATGGATTTAATAACCCCAGCCTGTCGGACGCCCCGCCGGTGGTCCGCACCCTGCCTACCCGCCTTAGCGGACCACGAGGCTGTATTAAGAGCCCCTCCAGGGAACACCCCGGAAATTGTAACCCCACCCCCCCATGAGCTGCGGCATGCCCTACAGAAGTTCCTAGAACACACCCATGGCGCTCGCAATAGGGTACAGCTAGCTCTTCAGCTATGGGGGGACTTTGATCAAATTTTTCAGGCCACAAGGGCCCTTATAAAGGAGGGCAGGGGGCAAGGAAAGCGTGGTGCTGCGGCCTACGAGTGGGCCCGCAGCTTCCGAAAAGATTTACTCGTCCAAGGGATGGGTCACGGGTTGCTGCGCAACCCGCTGGGGGCCACGGACACCCCCACCAATAAGAACCCTCCACCCGCCCCAGCCCTCCGCATGACACCTCTCATTATTGCAACCTTGAACACCAGGGGCTGTAGAATGGCTCTCCGCAGGTCCCAGGTGCTCTCTTACCTTCGGGAAGGGGGGTACTCTGTAGTTTTCCTGCAGGAGACCCATATGGACCCGACCATCGAGGCCAGGTGGCGGCTGGAGTGGGGGGACGGGGTATACTTTAGCCACTTCACGACTTGGCAAGCTGGAGTGGCGACCCTGTTCTCCCCCACCCTACGGCCCGAGTACGGCTAGGGGTCACTGAGGCCATGCCGGGCCACCTGCTGCACCTTCGAGTCCGTATGGAGGGGCTCGTGGTCAACCTTGTTAACATTTATGCCCCGCAAACGAGCCCAAAGTGGCCACTATTCTAGCAGCGGGTGTCCGACTTCCTCGGCACCCTAGATTCGCACGAGTGCCTGGTCCTGGGAGGGGACTTTAACACCACCCTCGAGGAACGGGACCGCTCAGGGCCCAAGCCGAGCCCAGCTGCCGCGAACATTCTTCGAGGAATAGTCGAACATCATTCCCTAGTGGACGTCTGGCGTGACCATCACCCAGACGACACTTCCACGTTCACCTTTGTCCGGGTGGAGGCCCATCGGTCACACCACTCTCGGTTGGACCGTATTTACTTATCCCGTTTCCATCTTTCACAGGCTCACTCCTCCACCATTCGGCCGGCCCCATTCTCTGACCATCATTTAGTCACCATAACGGTCTCCCTCTGTGCAGAGAGACTGGGGCCGGCCTATTGGCACTTTAACAACAGCCTGTTGGAGGACAAGAGCTTCGTGACGTCCTTCCGGGAGTTTTGGCTGGCCTGGCGAGAGCAGTGGCGTGCCTTTCCCTCGGTGCGGCGATGGTGGGATCTCGGGAAGGTGCGCGCCAAGCTCTTCTGCCATGACTACACTCGGGGCACCAGCCGACGGCGAAATGCGGCGATAGAACAGTTGGAACGGGAGGTCTTAGAGATGGAGAGGCGCCTGGCCGCCAATCCCGAGGACCCGTCCCTCTGCGGAGCGTGCCGGGAGAAGCGGGAGGAGCTCCGGGCCCTCAGGACCACCGGGCCCGAGGTGCCTTCGTTCGGTCCCGCATCCGCCTCCTTCGGGAGATGGACCGCGGCTCCCGCTTCTTCTATGCCCTGGAGAAAACGAGGGGGGCCAAGAAACACGTCACCTGCCTTCTTGCGGAAGACGGCACCCCCCTCACGGATCCGAAGGAGATGTGTGGGAGGGCCCGTGACTTCTACACAAGCCTTTTCTCCCCAGATCCGACCGATCCTGGCGCTTGCAGGGTGCTCTGGGAGGAACTCCCCACAGTCAGCGTGGGCGACCGAGACCGACTAGAGCTGCCTCTCACCCTGGCCGAGTTCTCGGAAGCCCTCCGTCGCATGCCCACCAATAAATCTCCGGGCATGGACGGGCTGACCGTGGAGTTTTACAGCGCGTTCTGGGACATTCTCGGCCCAGACCTAGTCACCGTCTGGGCTGAGTCCTTGCAGAGCGGGGTCCTCCCTCTGTCGTGCAGGCGAGGGGTGCTCGCTTTGCTGCCGAAGAAGGGGGACCTCCGCGATCTACGAAACTGGCGTCCCGTCTCACTCCTTAGCAGGGATTACAAAATCATAGCGAAAGCAATCTCGCTGCGGCTAGGGTCCGTGGTGGCGGACGTGATCCACCCAGACCAGACCTATACTGTCCCGGGTTGCAGCATTTTTGACAACCTCTTTCTAGTCCGAGACCTTTTGGAACTCGGGCGGAGAGATGGTCTGTCGTTCGCCCTCCTGTCTCTTGATCAGGAGAAGGCGTTCGATAGAGTAGACCATGGGTACCTCCTGAGCACTCTGCAGGCGTTTGGATTTGGACCTCAGTTTGTGAGTTTTCTCCGGCTGCTGTATGCCTCCGCGGAGTGTTTGGTTAGGCTTAACTGGACCCTGACTGAACCGGTCAGCTTCGGGCGAGGAGTGCGGCAGGGGTGCCCCCTCTCGGGCCAGTTGTACGCTCTGGCGATCGAGCCTTTCCTCTGTCTCCTCCGCAGGAGGATGACAGGGTTGGTGCTGCGGGGGCCGGAGCTGCGGCTGGTCCTGTCGGCGTACGCCGATGACGTACTCCTCGTGGTCCAGGACCCGGGCGACTTGGCGTGAGTGGAGGCATGCCAGGCCATCTATTCGGCAGCCTCCTCCGCCCGAGGCTGGGTCAAGAGCTCTGGCTTGGCGGTGGGGGACTGGCGGCAGGTAGGCTCCCTCCCACCCGCGCTTCAGACCATCCGGTGGAGTGCAGGTCCACTGCTCTATCTCGGCGTTTACCTTTCCGCCACGCACCCTTCCCCGCCGGAGAACTGGCAGAATTTAAAGGGCGGGGTGATAGAGCAGATCCGGAAATGGACGAGGCTACTCCTATGTCTCTCCCTCCAAGGGAGACCACTGGTGCTTAACCAACTAGTCCTGTCCATGCTCTGGCACCGGCTCAACACCCTGGCCCCGGCCCCGGGTTTCCTGACCCACCTCCGGAGATTGATTCTAGAGTTCTTCCGGTCAGGAATGCACTGGGCCCCTGTTGGAGTTCTTCATCTACCCCTGAAGGAAGGAGGGCAGGGCCTGAAGTGTCTGTACACTCAGGTCCGCGTTTTCTGCCTCCAGGCCCTGCAGAGGCTCTTTTATAGTGCAAGTAGTTCGGCGTGGAGCATACTGGCGTACGCCTTCCTGCGCCGTTTCCAAGGGCTTCGATACGACCGGCAGCTCTTTTATCTTTCTCCGAGGGGTTTTCCGCGAGACCTCTCCAGGCTGCCGGTCTTCTACCAGGACCTCCTCCGGACCTGGAAACTGTTTCTAACAACCAGGTCCGTGGCGGCCACCGTGGGAGCAGATCTCACGGAGCCCCTGCTACACAACCCCCAGCTCCGTGTGCAGGTGGCGGAGTCCCGCTCGGTGCGCCAGAGGTTGGTCCTGGCGGAAGTCACGAGGGTCGGAGACCTCCTGGACTACGACCAGAGAGACTGGCTGGATCCCCTGACGCTCGCTCGGCGCATGGTGCTCTCCAGCCTCCGTACCCCCCGGCGCGTACTTCAGGAGGTGAAGGCCGCCTTGACCCCCGCTGCTCGGGCTTACGTTAGCCGAGCCTTGTGCTAACCTTTCCATCGGGCCCCTACCTCGTAGATCCCAACAAACCCCTCACCCTTTCACTGCAAGCCGGCTGCACGAACTGCAGCCGGTTAGCTTTCAAATTGCACCACGGAAATACTTATATACACTTACGCTTCACACCCTTCACGCCCACACCCTGGTGTCCCGCCCCGATACAAAGTGGCGGGACCTCCTGCCACCCTTGGAGGGTGAGCAACCTCGGTGGGCCAGCCTGTATTCCACCTTGGTCCCGAGGCCCGTCGGGGACATCAGTTGGCGGCTCCTTCATGGAGCTGTGAGCACGGGCGTGTTTCTGACACGGTTTACCCTCATCCCAGATACTTGCCCTTTTTGTAATGTGAGGGAAACCCTGGCACACGTATATTTAGAGTGCGCCCGATTGCAGCCCCTTTTCCGGCTCCTCACAAATATTCTATTGTGCTTTTGGCTTCATTTCTCCCCTCACCTTTTTATCTATACACTCCCCATCCGTGGCCCCACAAAATCGCGAGACCTCTTGGTTAACCTCCTCCTAGCCTTGGCTAAAACAGCCATTTATAAAACCAGAGAGGGGAGGTTGGCCCATGAAGCGTCCTGCGATTGTAGGGCCTTTTTCCGATCCTCAGTACCTTCACGTATCCGGGCGGAGTTCCTCTGAGCGGCGTCCATCGACTCCCTTGACACCTTCAAGGAGCGGTGGGCGCTGTCTGGGGTTCTCTGCTCGCAGACCCCATCCGGTTCCCTCCGTCTGACCCTTTGATTGAGGGGAAGAGCGAGAGACGCCAGCCCCAGCCGTTGCCGCTGTGGATACCATCATTCCTGTCATCTAGGAGGGGTCCTATAATACATGGGTGTCTACCCCCCACACCCCTAAACTGCCCACCCCGCAGCCATGCCCATCTTGCCGGGCACCCTCAGGAGAGGGATAATCGGTGACACTGGGCGCGGCACTAGGTAACTCGAGGGGGTGGAAGACCACGAGTGTCGAGGAAGCCCCCCCGCTCTAGGCCACCAGGTAACTCAGGAGGGTGGAAGACCACGAGTGTCGAGGAAGCCCCCCCGCTCTGGGCCCAGGCTAGCCTGAATACTTCTCCCTCCTGAAAGCTGCTGTGTTATACCTTCTGGTTGCGTTGTTTTGTTGCATAGTTTGTTTTGTTTCCTTTGGTAATTCTTTGTCAGTGTTACAAATAAACTTCTTTTCTGTTTTAAAAAAGAAAAATAAAAACCTTCCCTGTTACCTTATCCAGGGAAAAGGGACCTGCTTAGCCTGGGGCTAATCTGCCTTCTATTACTCTCCTATAGCCATCTGGCCTGACCCTGTCACACTATGTAGATTTTTAAAATTTATTTACGTAAATAAAATATCAACTTTTCCCTGCTCCTCCACCTTGTCATTAGACTTTACTGCTGTTCCTTTTCTCTTTTCCTCTCATACATATGTGAAAATGGCCATACTGGGTCAGACAATGGTCCAGCTAGCCCAGTATTCTGTATTTTGACAGTGGCCAATGCCCGATGCTTCACAGGGAATGATCAGAACAGGGCAATTATTGAGTGATCCATCCCCTGTCATCCTCTCCCAGCTTCTGTCATTCAGAGGCTAGGGACACCAAGGACATGGGCTTGCATCTCTGACCCTCTTGGCTAATACCATTAATGTATCTATCTTCCAGGAACTTATCTAATTCTTTTTTGAACCCAGTTATAGTTTTCGACATTACAACATCCCCTGGCAATGAGTTCCACAGGCTGACTGCACTGTATGAAGAAGTACTTCCTTTTGTTTGTTTTAAACCTGATGCCTACTAATTTAATCAGGTGACCCCTGGTTCTTGTGTTATGTGAAGGGATAAATAACACTGCCATATTCTCCTTCTCCAAACCACTCATGATTTAATAGACCTCTATCATATCCACCCTTAGGCATCCCTTTTCCAAGCTGAAAAGTCCCAGTCTTTTTAATCTCTCCTCATGTGGAATCTATTCCATACCCCTAATCATTTTTGTTGCCCTTATGTATAATTTTTCTATTTCAAATACATATATTTTTGAGATGAAGTGACAAGAACTGCATGCAGTATTAAAGGTGTGGACATACCATGGATTTATACAGTGGCATTATGATATTTACTGACTTCTTATTTATCCCTTTCCTATAGTTCCTAACATTCTGTTAGCTTTTTTAACTGCTGCTGCATACTGAGTGGATGTTTTCAGGGAACTATGCACAATGACTCCAAGATCTCATCCTTGAGTGGTGACAGCTAATTTAGATCCCATCATTTTGATTTTGTAGTTGGGATTATGTTTTTTTAATGTGCATTACTTTGTATTTATCAACATTGAATTTCATCTGCCATTTTGTTGCCCAGTCACCCAGTTTTGTGAGATCCCTTTGTAACTCCACGCAGTCTGCTTTGGACTTAACTATCCTGAGTAATTTTGTGTCATCTGCAAATGTTGCCATCTCACCATTCACCCCTTCTTCCAGAACATTTATGAATATGTTAAATAGCCCTGGTCCCAGTACAGCTCCTTGGGGGGACATACTATTTAGCCCTCTCCATTCTGAAAATTGAACATTTATTTCTACCCTATGTTTCCCATCTTCTAACCAGTTACTCACCTTGAGAGGATGTTCCCTCTTATTACATGACTGCATACTTTGCATAAGAGCCTTTGGTGAGGGACCTTGTCAAAGGCTTTCTGAAATTCCAAGTACACTACATTGACTGGATCATCCCATCCACTTATTTGTTGTTCTAATAGATTGGTGAAACATGATTTCCCTTTATAAAAGCCATGTTGACTCTTCCTCCACAAATCTTGTTCATCTATGTGTCCGACACTTCTGCTCTTTAATTGCTCACTTCAATCAATTTGCCTGGTCCTGAAGTTAGGTTTGCTGGCCTGTAATTGCTAGGATTGCTTCTAAAGCTTTTTTTAAAAATTGGTTTCACATTAGCTATCCTCCAGTCATTTGGTACAGAAGCTGATTTAAGTGATAGGTTACATGCCACAATTAGTAGTTCTGCAATTTCATATTTGAGTTCTTTCAGAACTCCTGGGTGAATACAATCTGGTCCTGGTGACTTATTGCTGTTGTCAGTTTGTTGCAAAGCAAATCCCAGATCATTTTGGGTTAATTATGTGTTTGGTAACAATCTGTTTTCCTTTTTTCCATCAGCCCTTGAATATCATGAAGTCTGAAATTTGGCTTCTTAGATTCGTTTCACAAGCCCTGGGCTCTCATCTTTCTTTGAGCAGATAAAAGAGCAAAAGAACTTTGAGTAGTGTCATGAATGACTCAGGTCCAACATCGAAGGAGAATACCATGAGATTAGGATGTTAAGATTAGATTATCATAAAAATGGGTTAATTCTGTAACATTTTTCATTCTCATTACAATCTTTAGCTCGAAAAGAATCTTCCTCTTGAATGTATTTCTCATTTTATTGTAGTCACAAGGATGAAAAAAGGTTATCATTTTCTCTGTTCTTGTTACAATCTTTTTTGTCATGAAGATGGATTAGTTTGATGCCATTTGTCAGTCTAATAATAATCTTTGCACTGGATAAAAATGAGTCTGTGTGTGCAGAATAAAGGCATAGCATACATTGAAGTTCGCTGATGATAGAATTTCGCCATAGGAATATATCACCATTTTTTCTTGCCAATTCTTTCATTTATCTCCTGAGTGAACAATTTTTGTCATTCTATCTACTACAGTGACACTCTGAAGATGATGTGAAAATACAGCTAATAACTTATTTCCTTTATAAAATGTGATATGAAACTGGTTACTCTTCTAATCCAGTAATCAATAACTGGTAGTGGATAGTACAGATTTAACTTTCTTCTATTTTTTCCCCAATTTGGTCAGAGAGTTTACTGATTATTTTATTTTTTTTTTAAATGTGAATCCAGTTCTTGTGAGAGGTGCCAGATTGATCTGGAGAGATCACTATTAAGATTTACAAAGTGGCTCATTCTTTAGGACTATTTGGTCTTTGATGTCTCTGGTATGCAAAGGGTCACAGGAATCTCCTGGGTCTGATATCTACATATTAATCTATCAAAGAATGTTACGTAAGGTCTGTAATGAAAGCCTGTCTCACCCTGGTCAGTATACTGATTGTGAAGTATATGTGTCTGGAAAATATGTAAAGAGTTATATATTTATATTAAAAATTATGTTCTCTAGGTCTGTGAGGTAAAACAGGTCATCAACAGTAATCCAGGGGGTAAGAGACACTTATCTCTCTCTGGCTGGTAATGTGCAAATTAAGTATTGTATGGTTCACACATTTACAGTCTGAGCAAACGTTAATCAATAGACACCTGGGCTGTAAGGAGAAAATAGCAAGGATTTTCCTGTGTAGGTATAAAACAATGAAATTTTTAAAACTACCTCTGGGGTGTAAATGAACCCCGCATGTATTTATTTTATGAGAAGGGATTTCAGCCAAACTGGTTGATAACTTTGCGGAAATTACTTGGAGTAAATTATCTGGTAGGAGATAGGGGAATTCCTTGTCAGTTAAGTTTGTGTTTATTATATTTTGTTCTATATGTAATCATTTGTCTTAAAATTTTCGTTCTCTATCACTTAAATCTCTGCCCTTTGATTGTTAACTTGTTCTTGTTTTCACTGTATAAATATGAGTGCTGTGTGTTAAGTAAAGTGTGATCCTGCATTGAGTCTTCCAAGCCTGATGCATACCATTTGTTTGGAATAGCAGATCTGTGAGTGTCCAGTGGAACAGGGGCTCAGCACTCTGGAGGGACGCTCAGAGGGTCGTGTGTCCCTGTTACTACAGAGTGTGGCTTGTGGAGGCGTGGAAGTTAGTGCTTGTGTTGCCAGAGGCTGGTGGTTTCAGGAAGATGATCCACACCAGGCACAGATAAGATGTCCTGACATTAAAGGCAGGTTGTGGCAAGATCCTTCATAAGCCTGGGTCCCTTGGGAAACATCACACCAGCAAAAGATGCCAATTTTTAAATTTAATTTATTGGGGATGTGAGATAGACATTTATCTAGTGGAGGCACTGATAACACCATACTTTTCCCAGAAAGGCCAATACTCAGCCTTCAGGTACAAAAAAGAAATTTCAGTCACGCCTGACTTGGATAAGTTTGAAGCAATAACCTAGATGTTGAATATCGTTGCCATTCACATTGTCAGGAATCAGGACTTGCAGACAAGCCAGTCTGTGGGCAACTGAACGAGCAGAGCTGGCCTATAGTAGGCTGCCTGATTGGTGGGAACTGTCAGCAGACCAGCTCTTAAGTCCAGTAGCAGCAGTAGCAGTTTGTTGGCTGCTCAAAGCATATCCCCTTGGTTGTGTAGATTCCTGTTCCTGCCTTTTTTCCATCCTTTCTCTTGCCTTATTCCTACCTGGGACTCAGCCTTATCACACTCCAGCTAACCCAACTCTGGCCCTCAGCTCCAATTCCTGACTTTGGCTTCTGCCATCTTGCCTCTGGCTCTGACCCTGAGCTTCTATTCCTGGATAACGACTCCTGCCCCAACCACTAGACATGGCCGCCCATATCCCAGTCACCTGCAGATGCGATCAATCGAGTCCACTTCATCAATGGCTTTTATTATTTATAGTTATTTGTATTATGGGTCCTAGAGGTCAGGACCAAAGCACTATTTTACTAAGCACTGTACAAGTACAGGGTTAAGATAATCACTGCACTAAAGAGTGTACAGCCTAATAAACATAAAAGCTATTGATGTAATAAACTTTAGGAGGATGAGGGAAATGGTAGTCGGAATATGTGTTTACATATGCCAGGCATCTACACACCTAAGTAGTTTTGAGCTTGATATATATTATTTTGTAATAATTAATATTTAAAGAAGATGAATATCACAGGTCCCTACTGGCCATTTGCCTAGCCAATATCAGTTGGCAGTTTACCATGTTTAACACAGACAAAGTGACTCTTGAAAGGGAGATGAGAAGCCAGAGTATCTGTGATAGATGGAGAAGTGATAATGACAAAAGGGAAAACAGGTAGATTCTTGCTAATCTTCTCTTTGAAAAAGCCAGCAGTGTGCTGTGTGAGGACAGAAGCACGTAAGAACGGCTCAAAGAAGTAGTTACAGGTGGAAAACACACAGCTGGGAGTGCAGGAATGCAAGTCAGCAGCAAAGAGGTGCTGCTGAAACAGGGACAGGGCAGAACTGAAGGAGGAGAGAACACCATTTGAAGTGGAGGAAGTTGGTTTGGTCTTGCAATTTTTCTCCAGATGTTCACAGCAGCATGGGAGTAGGAGCAGAAGAAGTAGATGTTATGGGTGGGTCAGGGATGAGAGTTGGTGGGATGGACTTTTTAAGGGGAGAGAGGGATGAAGGAGTCAAGGGTACTAAAAAGGATGGAGTGGAATGAATCAATAACTTAGTCAATAGAAAAGGAGGCAGAGAGTACTGAGAGTGGCGTAGAAGCATAGGCAGTGATGGACTGGAAGCTACAGAAAAGATGTTTTGGGGACAGGTTCTAGTGACAGTTTGACAGTGTTGGAGTACATGAGGAAGTGGTCAGAGAGTAAACTCAGCAATGGGTAGATCAGAGTGTGTGCAGTGTTTTATAAAGACAAGGTTAAATGAATGGCCATTTTGTTCAGTGAATGAGTTGACCCACCGCTGAAAGTCTAACAAGGCAGTGAGGGCGAGGAGCCGAAACAGTCAGATGGACTGTCAACCTAGAAATTGAAATGAATTTGATGAAAGGAGGAAGGAGAACAGCACCAATATTGCACAGGGAGGAAGGAAGGGGTACTGAAGGTCATGGAGTTTGGTTGATGGGAAGGAGTAGACGACTCGAGATTAAGCTGCAGAGGGGTAGTATAAGGAGCATGGTGGCCTAGACTGCAGAGACCTGAGTGGGTAGTAAGTCAATTAAATATGAAGTAACTGAGCAGCAAATTAATTAAATATTCAGTAATCAAATGTACAGAGAGTTAATTAAATAAGCAGAAATGGAATGAGAAGCTAGTAACTGAATATGCAGAAAACAGGGATGGCAACCACTGAGATCTGAGACCCCGTTCTCACCTGAATGCAGGTACGGCTACTATGTGCAGCCCCTGCACAGCTGCTCAAGTGGGTGGGGCTTCCTACTGACCCCTCCATCCTTATGTGTCCACATGGGGACCATTCATTGTCTTGTGTAATGCTATGTGCAACTAGAGCTGGGCAAATAACTGATTTTTTTTGTTTGATGAGAGTTCCCAAAAATTGAAAAACAAATTAACTTTCTCCTGAACTGAATTGGAAAATGCAGACAAATTTTGGTGACTCAAGAAAGTCCATTTTGGGTTGAACAAACTGTGTCATTTGATGATTGACCCAAAATATGTTATTTCCAGACATTTTTAAAGGGCTAAATTTACGAAATGGCTTGAGGAGGAGATGGGAATGCTTCTCACCTTACAACTTTTAGCCCAGTGGTCACAGCACTCACCTGGGATGTGGGAGACCTAGGTTCAAATTTCTGCATTAAAGCAGGGATTTGAATCCAAGTCTTTTCTCCCACCAGGTAAGTGCCCTAACCACCAAGCTATATGCTATTTTACAGTATTGCAGCTATTCCACTTTATCTAAATTTTTTGAATAGTCATTAGGCCAGAGAGCATGTGTACCTGTGGAATGACTATACAGCCTGGTGCTTAGTGCACTTGGGGGCACCCAAATTCAAGTGCCAGCTCTAACAATAATTTAAGTATTTATACAATCTGGAAGAGCTTCAACAGAAGCAACTGAGAGAAATCCAGCCTGGGATAAGCTATAGGTTGAGGGTTAGGGCATTCATCTGGGAGGGAGGCAATGAGAGCTAAGTTCAAATCCTGTCTCCAGAGTGGGGATTTGAACCTCAGTTACCCACATCCTGAGATCATCCACTGGACAATGTCTCAAAAATCGTAAGATGGATGGTTCTTCTCTCCAATTGCAAATCCAGCCTGAATTCTTTCCCCTCCCAGCTAAAACCATTTGGCAAATTCACAAATAGTTTCAGGTGAACTGAAACTGCATTTTTGGCAAATACACTATTTGTCTCAAAAAATTTTGCTCAGCTCTGTGTAGAACACCGATTTACCATTCTGTGTATCATTTGTATTGAAAAGTGGCCTTCAAAATGTAAGCAGAAGTGAGGCAATATTTAAAAAAAAAGTTTCCCTTCTGTTGGAATGCTTCCTTTCACACTTACCCTCAGAAATATAACTGTACTTTTTCACTTTAGGAAGCAGATGAGTATCATGTCCATTGACAATGAAATTACTGCAGTCTGGCATTTGCTTTTTAAAAAAAAGGTTTTGTAGGTTGCTTTAATTTGGTCTATGTGCAGTATATTGCAGTCCGAGATTCCATGTTCACTATGCATAACTTTTTGACCTGTGAAAATGTTGCTATAATAACATATTGCAAAACCTCTTGAAATAATTCTAACATCTTTGTGCCATTAGAATTTATCTGTTATACCCCTGTGCTGATAAATGTTAAAGCGTCTTGTTATAAAGATAGCACTCAGGCTTCCTTCTCTGAACTATCTGGACAGATACATACTGCATTATAATGCTACTTCTGACATTTCAATTCCAAGCCAAGGCCACCAGCATTTACAGCTACTGCTGTTCTGTTAAATATAAGTCAGTGAAAGATACTGATGATTTTTTTTCATATGTCTTGTACATGCTGTGCTATATAAAAGATGAAATTTCAGTTGAAAATCAGCACAAACTCTATTTTTGATACTGAAAATCTTATCTTTCATATAGACATAGGTCTTTCAAGAATGTGCTATTAGAATGCATACTGTGGTGCTTTAATTGAAAAGTAGTGTAGGTAGATAATTGTGCAGATTAAAGGCCCATAGATGATGTGTGCCAATTCTGCATGAAAAAATGAAGACCTTGTACTAAGATGGGAATGAAATCAGTTCTGATAAAATAAGAGCAGACTGAGAACTTTCCCTTTAACTCCCACATGAAATTAGAACCTGTAACTTCTAAGTCAAGCTGTGAGTGTAAGTTTATTGCTAGTCCTTTTGAACAGACTGTGTTTGCTTTTAGTTTGTTAACAACTACTTTGTGTATTAAAGGGGGTTTAAGAGGACGGTCCTACCAAATTTCCACCTGTAAAATCTCAACAGGCTCATCCCAAGTTCTGTCTCATCATATTCTTCATATGTACAATATGTGGAGATATAAATGTCAGAGAAGAGTTTAAAGAGAAAGAGAGAGAAAGAAAAGGAAAAAAAATAAAAAAGGATGCATTCCAAGCTTCGGAAAACAAGTTATCAACAAGCAATGACCATAATCAGCTCAGTACAGTGATAGTCATATCCACTGCTATTATCTTGGTACTACAGTTATACTAATGCTCAGTAGAATGCTTCCTGTATTCAGCTGCAGACTGCAGGAGCAAACTAGCTAAATGTGGCGGTGGTGTCGGGGATTGTCGCAGATACTGAGATTGCAGTTTCTTGGGGAAAAATATTATTTTTATTTTTTAATTTATCCTCTTCTACTTTCCCCCAAATAAGGAGCTGACTGTTCCTCTCCCCTCACCTGCTGCCTTCTCAGGACAGCGGTAAGGATGTTGGGATATCTGCCCAGTGAGGAAAGAATTGGGTGGAAAGGAAGCTGTCTCTCTCTCTCTGGGACAAAATGGAGAGAATCCATGTGAGTGAGAGGCAAGAACTGATGGGTTTGAAGGTTTGAGGAGGATGGGCGATCTGTTGTGCTCTCCCTTCACTGCAGCAGCTCTTTTTTGGGACTAGTGGGAGTGAGACTGCTTACAGCAAAAGGTTTGTGGTACTGTGATTCATGATTCAGCAGTAGGATTTCTGTTAGCACTGTGCTGTGATTTTTTTTAAAAAAATGGGACCTCTGAACTTTAGAATGGTTTGGATTTGGCTCTGTCCTTCATAATGGAGAACTCCAGATCTCAAAGTTGGATCATCCCAAAGCTATGGAGAAGTCTGAGGTCTAATGGGGCCAAATAGGGTTTTAATCCAAATTTTAAAATCATCTTAGAGTCTGGAATGCTGCATCACTGCACACACACATCCATTTCACTTTGTCACATGTTTACCCTGCAAAGGATACCTGGACCATTTGCAAAGTGTTTGGTTTTGTGAATATATTTAGAAATCTCTTAGGTTATCTGAACCTACTCTTCCTAATATAAGCTTGTTCTGTCTGGGTCTGTGAGGTGGGTCTTTAGTATGTAACATGAATATCTTGCTTAGAATTTTATTGTAGGGGATCTCTATTGTTCAATTGTCTACGAAAGCATCACAAAAAATAACTAGTCATGGCTTTACACTAAAAAAAAAAAGTAAGAAACTAAAATGGATGCTACTACATATGGTGTTCAGTATGTCTGTTGTATACATGAAACCCTATTCTCTTAGGAGCTAGTTATAACTGGTCTCTTGTACACAAGCGTGTGCATTGGAAATATTCTGAACTCACTAAGTCTATTTTTGTGGGTAAAGATACTTGTGCAAAAGTGCATACTTGATGAGTCTGAAGTTAAAACACAACATGCTGAAAAAAGGTAACGGACATTGAGGAGAGGGGAACATAAAGGAGAAAATGTCTTACAGTGAGAGACTCACTCTGCTTAGCTTTTCAAAAAAAAGATTGAGAAATGACTTGATTCCAGTGTATAAGTACTGTCACAAAGAAAAAATGTTGGATAACAAATGACTCGTTAACCTAAGGAGAAAAGCATAACAAGAACCAATGGCTGGAAGTTCAAGCCAGACAAATTCAAATTAGAAAAACGTACACATTTTTACAAGTGAGGGTGATTTAATCACTAGTACAAACTACCAAGGGAAGTGATGGATTCTCCATCTCTTGAGGTTTTCAGATCAAGACCTGTGTTTTACAGGTCAGACTAAATGATATAATGGTTCCTTTTGGCCTTAAACTCTATGAATCTCTCAAGATCATGTAACATTGTGAAACTAATCCAACCTTACAATGTTCGATAATGTGGTTCCGTTTCTATCTGAGAATGAATTATAATTAAGCATATATATGTAATTTCATTGTAGTGTGGCAAAGTAGTACAATATAACATTTCTTTTAAAAGTATTTAATAGGGTTTCTGATACACTTTCTTATGAGTACTCCCACTGAAATCAATGGGACTACTTAAACATGAGTTAGGAGATCAGAATTTGGACTTCTGACTAGTTTTTTTTTAACTGAAGTTTTTATTTTACTTTTAAAGTTTCAGAGAAATAAATACCATTTGCAATAACTGAGCCTTCTTCATAAAAAGTGATTGAGGGAAAAGGTTTAAAAAATATCTAAATGACCAAAAGATAGGAATTAATCTGGATAAAGCCGGTTAGTTTTTGAAAAAATGCAAGTAAATTGAATGTTCCATTTGCATAACTGCATTGAATAGCATGCATAGCAATTTGAGTTGCTAATACCACCTAAAAGAAAAGGAGGACTTGTGGCACCTTAGAGACTAACCAATTTATTTGAGCATAAGCTTTCGTGAGCTACAGCTCACTTCATCGGATGCATACTACCTAGTGCACCCATAGCATCCCTTAGCACCCTTTATCCTATAATGCCAACCAGTGCTTCACTATCATTAATATTGGTGGCCAAATCTTTAGAAGTCTGTTGCATATTAGAATAGCTAAAAAAATGAATGTCATTTCCAAGTGAGTCTTGTCACTTTTTGGTTGAAAAAAGTTGACAATTTAAAAAAGGGTGGGAGAAAAATGCTTTCTTGCTCCAGCCAAAGTAATTTCCTTTGTATAAGGTGTGTGCTTAAATTGTGGTGTATTGTAAAAAAAGCAACAAAACACCTCTCTCAACCAGTTTTTATTATAACAGTTAAAACCATGTGATTTTATCCAGAAAGATTGTTCCTCCCTTTCTCTAATAAATATTCTGGTTCAGTAAACACAAATTTGCAGTTCATGATTCACAGAATTTCCAAGGGAGGGAGAAGAGAGGTACCTTTCAAAATTTCACATCCCTCCCCAAAGGACAGGCTAAACTCAAATCAATCAAAAATGCATTAAAAGCATTCTCCAAGATAGGAAAATTCACAGGAGCATTCAAAGAATATAAAACATCAGAGCAGGCCCTCTGACATTTCAACCTACATCAGATCTTGTTCAGTGTAAACAAGACCTGATGTAAGTCAAAACAGTGGAGATTCTACTTTTAATAAGTTGAGTAAAAAAGGGTGTTTTCTTTGAATACTGTGTGGAATTTTCTCTTCTCTCTTTGTGTGCACTCAATGCACTTTTTTATATTTTGCCCATCCATTATATGGGCTTTTCATATTAACTACAAAACTCTGCTGGCATTTTACTAATATTCAACCTCTTCAAAGCAGTAATAAGAACCCCCTCATCTCCTGTTTATTAATATAAGAATGCCTTCCCTAAGCAAAGCACAGCGTAGCATCTAACAGTGAGTATGTGTCAGTCCTTCTGTCTTGCCTGGACCACATATAAATCTCTATACACAAATGTGTCAGACTGCTATTTTTAATAATGAAGCAGCAAAAAGAATATACACTCTCCAGTAAACCTGTAAGCCCATAAGCCAATTTGCTCTAGAGATGGCCCTTAGAATCACAGAGTATGACAGGTCTACTTATCTGAGTCTAGTAAATATTTGTTTATCAAAGATAAATTATAGACATGTGATTTCTGACAACAGATGTGCTACATTTCAGAAACAATTCCCCATGGGATTTTTTTCAATGCATTCAGCCTAACAAGAATCTTCATACAAACATGACTTTCTACCAGTGGCAATAGAAAGGATACTGATAAAATGAATCCCCGTATTGTCTTTCTCAACTGCTATTTGTGAGTATAATACAAAGGCCAGATACCTTTAATTCACAAATCTAAGACATAGATGTATGAGATTTTTTTTAAAAAAAATCAAATGAAATTTTAATTTTGTTACAGTAAGTCAATTAATTTAAAACATTCTTAATTAAAATTTGGTTGGTTGAGTTGTGCAAGTGGGAAGTCAATTTTTCAACTGCTTTTGAAACTGATTTTTTCACTGAGACTATAGTAATTCTGCTGTGTATCATGAAAATCTTGAGCAGTGCTGCAGTTTGATGTGGTCAAACGGAGTGGTATAGAATGAAATGGAACATTTTAAAGGATGCTGTGGTTCAGTAAAATAGAAAAATATATGGCTAAACTTCAGACTGTCTGAAAAGTGTGTGAGAAAACACTGATCAGGAAAACAATCAATTATATAGAAGAGTTCAGCTTTAAAAAAGCATATAGTGGATTTTGTTTTAAACAATTCAACTTTGCAATTTACTTTTAAAGAAAGCAACAAGTATTTATCGAGCAGTATATTATTATAATTTCCGGCAACTATTCAAGTAGGGAAAACTTAGCTGAGATTGAATCCCTTTAATAAGCACCATTGCTATCTACAAGTCGTGTAATTAGGGACACATAAAGAAGGCCACCACAAGGCCTGTGCATGTGTTAAGACCTCAAAATTGGCCCTCCTTTGTTTAATTCAGATAACAAGAGCCTGATCCACTACTCATTGAAGTCAATAGGAATCTTTCTTTTGATTTCACTGGGTATCTTTCAAAATTTGCATCAAACTCCAAGCCTGTAGAATAGTTTTTAAGCCAACGCATGGTGCCTAATTTTTTTTTATTTTATTTTTGATAGTGGAATCAGTGGATATAACAGATATAAAGACCATAACCAAGAAAGAGTTTCTAGGAACACAGAGTAACCTGGAAATGAATGGTCCTACAGTATGCTAGCTTGCTTCTCAGTACACAAGTCCATTGGCCATTGTTGGGTTTTCTGAAACTGATCACATTTTCAGAGGGTTTTTCAAAGAATCTGACTCTGAGGAAAGCTTCGCCTCTTTCACCCACAATTGGTTATATATGGCTGTGTCATAGGATAGCTGGCTCCGGAGGGGTCAGGCACCCAGCCTACCAGTGACAGGCTCTAGCTAAGGAGAATGAGCCAGCCTAGATCCACCTGTGAATAGTTAATTGCCTAAGTAGCTGGGTGGCTGTTAATCAGGTAAGGAGCTCCTGGGCCAAATAAAGGTTTATGAGGGGTCAGTCAGGAGGCTAGAACAGAGGGAGTTCCTCAGCGGAGTTGGTTAGACAGCTACTCTCAGCGTTGTGTCCCTGGAGAGCAGAGGCTCACAGAGAAAAGGAAGAGACCCAGAGAGAAGGAGCTCTGAGGCAAGGCCCAGAGCAGCCCAGGAGAATGAATTGGATGGGGCACCTCCTGGAGACTTACTAGGAACTAGCTCAGCAACTAGTGACATGTTGTCAGGGAAAGACTGGCATCTTGCTGAGGTCCAAACTCCAGGCAGGAAGTTCAGCTTGAGAGTACCCAGTGGCTACAGGGGTGAGACATCAGAATGATTAATCCAAGGGCAGAGTTTCTGGTGGAGTAGCTAACTAAAACTTTCATTTGTGTTGTCCTTTTCTGTTAGATAAATGAGATACTCTGAAGGGTCTTGCTTGGGCTTGTTTATGCACCTGATGAAGGGAAATTCACAAAGGGGCTCATCTACAGTGCCATGCCTGACCATTGTGAGGGGTGTGGGGGGGGTGCCAGGGTGATCTCCACACCCTTACAAGCTGTTAAGGAGTAGTTTGAATTGGCAGTTACCTCTCAGGGGTAAACTGATGGAACTTTACACTCCTTTAGGCTCATCTAATAAGAATTGTTCTGTGTGGCATGTGGGGGGAATAGCTGCTAGCAAAATACCAGACACGTGGGAGCATATTGGAAGTGGCCAGAACCAGGATGTTGGTGCCCAAAGCATTGTTTCCACCTGTGCGTAGGGCTGCTGCTGCCTTTAATTGTGCATATAATGTGTGTACATTAGATAATGAAAGCACGTAAGTTGCCTAGAAGATATTTACTAAGTACAAGACAATAGGTAAAAGTATTCAGTTCACTGACCATACAAATGACAATTTTCTTTTAATGTGTATAGAACTTCATTGCTCCAAATTCCTACCTGCCAAAGATGATATTTTGGTTCCCAAGGGAGGTATTAAATTCTGATATTTTCTTATGTGAGTCTTATGTAGAAAATAGCGTGGTGTACTAGATGACAAAACTTCCAGCTGTTATGCAGTAACTTATCAGGTCCATACACTTAAAATTACTACTTTTGACAGAACTGAGTGATATTCAATTTTCTAGTTCCATGAATAAGACCTAATAGCTATCACAGTCAACTGCAAAGTATGTATTAACCATCTGTTCCATGGTCGTAGTTTAAAGATTATAAAATGTAAGAAGATTATAAATAAAGATGATCAATAATATTTAATAAGTGATAAGGCACATAAAATAAGTAACACAGGAATTATATTATAACTTACCCCTTTAGATTTCTTACATACTCAATGTTATGTGACCAATGCAGCAACAATTTTGGTGGTATATATGGTATTAACAACTGTAGCAAGACCAATGGAGACTGGAATTATTCCTTTTATATCTAACTACATATACACATAAGTGTTATTGACATTAATGGCAGTTATGCATGCATATATAAAGAAGAGCATCAGTATTAGATATTTTAACAGCAGAAAGTATCCTATAGACAGGTTTGCTACTATAGACACCATTAGTCTAAAAATCATTCCTTGTACCTAAATATTTTTTTTGCCTACTGTTGTTACAATTAAAACCTAAGTTTACTTGGAGCAGATATAAAAGACAAAGGCAAAAGGAGTGTGTGTGTGTGTGTGTACATATTTATTGTTTACTTTGTGCATTTGATAGCACTAAGTTTTTATAAACATCATATATATACCCAGAGCATAATAGAAGCACATTTTAATAAATCATTAGAAATACAAGCAATTAGCATGAGGAAGCCCACTGTATATTATTGAATTTTGCACATTTTTGCAGAAATGAATCATCACAATTTTAAAAAAGAAAGGACACTCCATTATAAGATTTACTTTATTTATGTAACAATTATAGCTTTAATTATTTGATACTTCATATTGTACCATTAATTTTACTGTAATTTTAGTAATAGAAGGCCACACTATAATATCTCCTGTTGCATTCTTGCTAAGACATGCAGCAAGACAACCAATTTTTGTGCCCATTATAAGGTGTTCAGTTTTGCAAGGATTTGCTGTATGCTTAGTTTTTTTGTCAGCCCTCCCCAGTCCCCTTGCCCCCTCCCCTCCCCCAGATAACTTTTCCCAGTTGCCATTGTTAGGAATGGAAAATGGATTGTTAAATAAATGTCAATTGAAGAGAAATCTGGTGAGCTCCCATTGTTGTAAGCACAAGAAGAGTGTGTAAAGAATGTGTAAATCAAAATCCAAAAGCCTGTTGTTACTCAAACCATCACACTTATATGAAAGTCACTTGTGATGTGATTGCAGTATAATACTTCACAATAAACTTACCAATTAAACAACTGCTCACACACTTTCAGCAGCTCTGATTGGGATTTTCTCCATCAGCTTGGTCACTGTGGCTAGATTTATGCTACAGAAATCAACATCTCTGTCACTGGGTTTCCAATACCAGCATGATGTGTAGAGTAGGCACAGTCCTCTTGCTACAAAGATTAAGTGTTACTGAAAAGTATGGCACTGTCTAGTGTTAAGCTTCAGCAGGAAGTTACCGTACAAAATGAATGATACTCTTCAGTCTTGCACTTCCCGTTGGCTCTCTGACTTTCTTATTTCCAGAAACCCAAATGATTTGTATAGTCTGAGATACAGAACACAGCCAGGCTAGGTTACCGCAGTGTCAACATGCTTATGTCATCAACTCATAAACTATGCTTTGTTGTTAGTTGATAAACTAAAATTAGACTGGTTAAACTCCCTTTGTAAGAAACCCTTTGTAAGAAAGGAATGTTCATTCCCCACTTGAAGGGGCGTTGTTCATACCTCAGTCATGGTTACAGCAGTAGCTGCACCTCTGACCTTCTCTGAGTGCACTCCAACCGCTGTCACACCTTTACCTTTCTGGGATGTAATCATGTGATTCTCCCACTCCCTGGCCCTGTGAAACAGTACTCTGCATAACAACCTTAGCCTGAAAGTCTGATTAGGTTCACCTGCAGTACTTCTCCTCCAGAATCTGTAATGTGGGGTCAATACAGTGATCAAAGAGCCTTCTTAAAACCAGAGTGTTGTCTCATCTTAACAGTAGAAGCCAAGCATAACATAATAGAAGAAGGATTTTAAAATAAGAATAATGTCTAGATGAATGTCTATCTTTCTTAAAACCTACACTTCTGTGGTAGGTGACTAGAACAGCCTAGCTTCCTCTAGCAGGGATCTGCATGTGTCCATTCCCCCCTGCTCCCTAAAGAGAGAGAATCACTTTTTATCCAGCTAGAATTCGTTTGTGTTCTTAATTTTCTGGGCTTGGACCTTACTGCTTAAAACCAATTTAGTGAGCTCCACAAGAGGTCAAGCTAGCCTACTCTTGGCCAGTTGCTCTCCTGTTGTCTTGTAAAAAACCCTGAGTGTTTTGTGAAGAATCTCTTATTGGAGTTATTGCTTTCCTGTTTATTTCTCAGTAGCCCTGTTTGATTTAACCCAATGTAGTCATACAGTAAACATCCTAATAACCAGGACACACACAGTATTTATGCATTTTTATAGCACAGTTCCAAGTCCGGCGCAATCTTTATACCACATGATGGACACAATTAGGCTTTGTCCATAAGCAGTGCCATAAACAGCAGATGAGAGTGACTTGGCAACAGCCATGTTTGACAAATGGTGCCTAGTAAAGTGTGAGAGGTGTAGTAGATACATCTACAGGTTGTTTCTCCACTACAATCTTCACATTTGTTATACTAAATCATTGTTTCCCAAACTTGGAATGCCGCTTGTGCAGGGAAAGCCCCTGGTGAGCCGGGCCACTTTGTTAACCTGCCACATCTGCAGGTTCGGCCAATTGTGGCTCCCACTGGCTGCGGTTCACCGATCCAGGCCTATGGGGGCTGCGGGAAGCAGTGGCCGGTACATCCTTCAGCCCGCGCCACTTCCCGCAGCCCCCATTGGCCTGGAGCAGCAAACTGCAGCCGCTGCTTCCCACAAGTTTGGGAAACACTGTTTTAAAAGATTGCAGGGATGTTGTTCCAAGGCTGCGGAGAGGCAGATTAGAATTAAATAGAATCTCTATAACGACAGATAACCTATAGTTGTGATGGTGTTACATATTTGAGAACAGGAAGTAATGGATGTAAAAAAATAATCTTTAATTTTCACAAGTTCCATCCCTGTATTGCTTTTTCATAAGCCCCATTTTATATTTCTGTATGTGCTAACCAGGCTTGTGAGACAGAGTTAATCTGAACTTCTTTTTTCCTATTTTTTTTTAGCACAAACAAATGGGATGAAACATGTGGTTCACCTGAGGTAAAACTCAGTGGGCAAGCTTGTTGGTTTTGCCTTGAAATTAATCCCTTTGCTCTTTCTTTCCAGGTAGCTTGTGACAGCTATTCTGTAGTTTGTTTTTATTTTTTACTTACCCTTTATTGTACGAGACATTTGAGGTGGAAACATGTTATAAAACTATTAAAACTTAAAATCAAAAAGAACTGAATTACAACTCTAACTTGTGTGATGTATCTACCCAATTATGTGTGAGGCTGTAACTGGTAATGGTGGCCAAAGCAAGATCCCTCTGCTTTGCTCTTCATCAGATTCCAAAGTAGTTTGAATATTTTTCCCTCTCCACCCACATCTTGCCATTTGCACATATGATTCATAGTCCTAAACTGTCAAAGAATTGCTTGGCTAAAACCCAGACCGAGAAGCCAATAAGCTTCGTAGTCTGAATGAAAATTGACTCTGCCTACCAATGCTAACTTTAATTATATGAAGACAAAAAGCCAGTTGAATTCTTTTACTTCTTTCTCCAAGTTTCCATGCCAGCTCCATTTTGGAAAGGAAAGGGCTCCTAGTATGCTCTCAGAGCTGCTGCACCACAATGGCTCAGATAACTGTGTTGGATCTTTTTATTCCTGAGAAAATCAGAGCAATTAGCACAGGGCAAAACATCAGAACATATGGGTAAAGTGTCAACTACCCAAAGGAAGTAACTAGCTATTCCTAACAAGGGGCTTCCCTTCATCATCCAGGATCAGCCAAGAAGTAATATATCAGAGCTGCTTTAGTTCTTGAGCTACTGGTTGCTTATGTTATTTTTCTTTGTCCCTATACTTAATTTTTCCCATAGCTACTGTACAAATCTGGAGCCTAGATGCATCTCAGCTTTCACTGTCATAAACACAAACTGAAGTTTTTACTAGAACTAAAGCCAGCCTTTTCTTCATTCATTATAAAGGCAGGAAAGTGGTAAGCAAGTCTGCCTCCGAAAGCAAAATTGCAAGCAAATAGGATCAAATCAATATTGCAAAAGGTGATGTAAAGGATTCCAACACAGCAATCATATGGAAATCCAAGAGAAACGGAAAAGTAACATTGGTCAAGTACCTAACAAGAAGTGATGGAGTGGGAGATGGGCTTGAAACAAGCCCCTATTTCAACTCAAAACCTAACATATTTAAACTTGGTACTGATTTTGAGAATGAAAAAGTGCATTTATTATTTGGCAGACTGGGAGTATGATAGACGAATTGTGGGCCTATAAAGGAGGTATAAAATGTCATTGTAAAGGTTGTATTTATCCACAGTTCTCCAAAGAAACATAAATATTATCCTTTAATATTGTCAAAAGTCGATTTAGGACCAGATCCAATTCCTACTAAAGTCAATACAAAACCCTCCCAAAACAAACAAACCCACTGACTTTGAATAGGACATTTTATTACTGAATAATTTAATCCAGTTATTAGAATTAAAAATAGTCTGGCTTGTGAGGAATTATTATCTTCAGTTAAATGATTTGGCACATATTTCATGTTTTTTGGGCAAAGATAACACTGTATTACAAGCTATACCCTGTAGAAAAAAGATGGATAAACCAGTAGCTGATGTGTGTCACACTTGGCAGTAATTTTCCTTTTCCTCCTATGAAAAAAATAATTTGTGCTGGCTCTGATTACCTCTGCGTGCCATGTGACTTGTACTACAAACTTTGATGTATTTGAATGTTGTTTGGAGACGTGGTTTGAGGTTGGTTTTAACATATGCTTGGTGGAGTTGCTTGAAGCTGTGAGTTTGTAAACAGATAGCTTTTTCTTTTGGGAAATAATCTTACTATGCCATGCTGAGTTTGGTACATGGAAAGTGGGTAAAATGTAAGATCAAATTCTGTGAACTGTTCCTGTCCAGAAATTATACCTGTACTGGTAAAAATAGAGTGGTGCAATAGGCATGTGGATCCTACTGCAAAATATATAGTAGATTTTAGTACCCTGTGGGAGGTCTGACTGTAACAGTAAAACTTTTCAGTCTTGTTACCAACAGCTGTTAGCCTCTGAAGGATATTATACTTAGCAGAAGAGAAGTTCTTGAGATAAAGTTTGAAGAATCCTTGACTTTGCTCAGTCTCCTGTCCTAGGTTTTCATTCAGTCAGTTCAGAACTCACTTAAATTGTGTAAGCAATCATTTAGGATCCATATTCTGAAAGTTTAACCATGCTGAAAGCAAGTGTGGGTTGATCTACATTCTTGCCTATGATCAACATTTTTGTAATTGTTTAATTTGTATTGTGGTGGACTGGAACCCCATTTTGTAAGTTGGTTTATAAAGACAGAGTAAGATGGGGTCCCTGCCCCAAAGAGCCTTAGCCCAGGTTTACTCTACAGACCTATATACCCGAGTGATGGAGCTAACCCCCTGTGGAAATAGTGCTATATCAATGGGAGAACCTCTCCTGTCGACATAGCTACTGCCTCTCAAGGAGGTGGATGAACTACCCCAATGAGAGAAGCATGGACAGTGGGTGAACCATGGGCTAAGGGAGGTTAGCCCCTGGCCTGGCCTGCCCCCTTTTCCCAAGGTCCTGTCCCTCCCGCCGGAGCCCACTGTGCCGATGTAGCTTTTTAATTGTAGACCTGCCCTTAAACCTAAAATAGGGAACAACAAGTGAGTGTGTCAAAGAATCGGAGAGAATAGGGAGGGAGGTAAATAGATTATATAGGGGAGCTACACGCATACCTTGAGAATTCCAAATATTTTTAAGGCTGAAATTTCCAAAAGTCACTAGTGATTTGAGGTGCCACAAACTTTCTGTGCAAGCCTTGAGATCATTTATAGGGTATTTTTAGAAGTTGGCTGTGGACTTTTTTTTTTTAAATCAGGCCTCTTTCAGATGTTTCAAGTTGAGTATCTGAAAAACCAAGGCTTTCAAAATCATTATCCACTTTTGCAAGCTTATACCATGAGGTTTTTAAATAATAATAATAAATAATGAATGACACCACATACTGGTTCTCTTTACATGTCTCCTTTTCTTCCAGATGCTAACTACCAACCATCTTGCTGAATGACAACTGACCTAGTATTTATTCTAAGACAATACAAATATCAGCAAAATGTTTTTCCTGTTTCAAAGATTACATGTCTCACACCAATGTGGGGATTATATTGTCCCATGTTTCAGTTACTGCAAATTACCAGCTGTCGTAATCTTCTACCCTTAGTCCCATCTACACAGGGTTGGCTCTTAAAGTCCTTATCCATTCCAGTCTGTCTTTAAGCAGCTCTTCAGAAACTCTGCAGCTAATTATATCCTTTTGTATGACATCCCTCCATCTAGTTTTGGGTCTTCTAACCCTTCTCTGATCTTCCACTTCTAAATCTAACATCTCTTCTAATCTTCGTTTCACGCCCAAACCATCAGTGTCTGGATTCCCTCGTTTTTTCTTTAATTGGTACCACGCCTAATTTGTTTGTTTGTTTTGAACATGATACATCCTTTTATCTCCAAACGTTCATTTTAACTGTATTCAAGATCTGCTCCTGTTTCTTCCTCAGTGCCCACATTTTGGAGCCATATGAAAGTGAAGGCCTAACTACCACCTTGTAGATTTACTTTTCAGTTTGATAGGCCTTCTCCTATCACAGATCACTCCGCTTACTTGTTTCCATTTAGTCCATGCCTTTCCTGTTCTGCTTATAAATTCATCACTGAATTCACCATTATCCTGTACTATCAAACCTAGATACTTGAACTTCTGGTAGTGGCTGCCTCCCCAGACCTACAGTCTTGCGGTCTCCCTTCAAGGTATCATCAAATCTGTAAACTATATACTCTGTTTTATTTCTGCTGATTTTCATGCTATTTCTTTCAAGTATTCAACCCATCTCTCTAAATATTCTTCCACTTTCTCTCCCCCATAAGCACTACATAATCTGCAAAAGGCATGCAGCCGTGTGCCACTCTGGGTGTTTTCTTCAAATGGCATACAGCTGGTATTTTGCACTTAATGTGTGGAAATAGTGCAGATTCTTACTTTGATACATCAGAGTTATTGATAATAAAACAGGTACCACTGTTGAACCACACAAGCCCTTCTAATAATCACTTTCGTTCTGACACCACAATACATCACCATCTGGGTCCTACCACTTGAAAGAGGAGAAAACAAAGAAAAAAATAAGTGGTGCAAAAAGTAAGTGAAGGGGTATAGGTGGGGCTTGTTTCCTTCCTTCTGGCACTGAACAAGCATTGCCAAACAGCGTAATTTCATTATAAGTATTTGTAATTGAGAAGCCTACAGAACAGGATAGGATGACTTGAGAGAGAAAAAGGAGTGAGGGCAAGAAAAACACCAGCCCAAAGATGAGAAGGAGAAGTCAGGTTGGAGGTTCAGGCAAGGCACTCTATTCTGTCCCCCACTTACAGTTAAAATGTAAGCCTCTTTGGGCTTTTGATATATTAATATTTGCATTAAAAGTTGAGAATATGGGGCTAAATCCCCAAACAAAGGGCAACAACAGACCGAAAGACAGAGTGTGACTCCAAGATTTGCTTCTGGGTTTCTCCATTGCTGTTAGAGGTGGGTGAGGCAAGTATGTTGTGCACAGCGTATATCCACAAGCTCGCCAGTGTAGCACACTTGTACCCACAGGCCTGGGGTGTGAGATGTAACAGCCCTGTGGAGACAGCATACACTCATCACCTTGTGCAGTTAACCATAATATGGGTAGCCCACACAGGGATGAAAGTAGTGTGGGTTACATCTACACCTGCTGTGCCCATTCAAACTGATCTTATGTTTTGGTCCATAAAAGGTATAAATGGCTGTAATTTGAAAAGAGGGTTTCTATAGGTAAGAGAGGAGATGTATTTGAACTCACTTTAAGAGTTCATATTTCAGGTACCACTACACCTGGAACTAGTGAGGATTCTCCTATGTTACTTTGGTCATGAATAATAAAGTGCCTACATCTGTAACATGCATGCATGTGTCCTGGTCCTCCTTGCTCCTGCTGGCATGACTAAATGTGATCATAAATGGCTTCAAACAAAAATTAAAATACAGAGGAAGGAGTGGTGCAGTAATTACAAGTGTTATGTTGCAAGTGATATGTATTAAAATATCCTGATTTAATTAACTTGTGTAGAAGGGCAAAAGGATTATATTGTATTACCCAAGCAATCAACCACAGAAATTGCAACTTACAAATGATTCTTACTAACTATTGTTTAATCATTCTCACAACAGAGACTCAGTGCTATAGCAATTTTTATTGGTACTTTTTTTCCCAGGGCTGGCCTTACCATGAGGCGAACTGAGGCGGCCGCCTCAAGTGCCAGACTGTGCAGGGGGCACAACTAGGACCCAGAGTGTAGAAAATTGTGTCTGCTGCTGGTGCATATATATTCTCTCTGCTCTAGATGCACAGAGATGATGGAGTGCTGTGCTGGAGGAAGAAGGGCACAAGAGACATAACAGGCAGGCAGAAGAAAAGGAAAATAACAGAAAGCAGCAGGAGCTGCAGGGAGAGAGAGGAGGAGGAGCCTTGTATGTACCTCTGGCACCCCCAGGAGCCTGGACTGATTTAACACCAGCTTCTCAGAGAGCTTCCTTTCCTGCTGCTTCCCTGAACCCACTTGAGGAGAACAGGCATGTAGTAGGAGCCAGTTAGGCCCTTAAGACGCTGATATCTTCCCTCACTCAGGCCCTGCTACTGGCCTGCTTATTTGTCCTCTTCAACTGAGTGTTGAGAGCCACTATAGCTGGCACAGAACAGCAGTCATGAGTGAAAGAAGAAAATGCCTCTCTGGGGCAGCATTCAAAAAAAGAAAGAAAGCAAAGGAAGCTTTTCTATCTAAGCAGGAAGGAGCTCTCTTGCGATACATAGACACAGATGTTCATGGTGAGTCTTCCGGCCCCATGAGGATGTGAGTGATGAGGAGATGCCTGATCTTTCAGTTAGTCAGAGTTCAGGTGACCTGGCAGCTACTGCAGCATCCATATCTCCATCTCAAATGGATGTAACCATGCACATTCCTGAAGAAAAGTGTAGATCAGAGAAGAGTGTGATGGAGGTGCAAGAAACAGCTGCTGCTGAATTTAGTTCCTTAAATCTAGATGATCCAGGACTGTGGACCCACTTGAGCAGTAGCCTGCGGGACTTCCTTCTACTGCATGGGCCACAGCAAGTGAAAAACTTCATGTTCCCCAGAGACAATGAAAATAGAAGTTTCCATCCAACACATTACTGGCGTGAAATCCCCAATGGTGACAAAGTGGAGAGGCCATGGCTTATATACTCAATTACCCAGAATGCTGCATACTGTTTTTGTTGCAAACTCTTCCAGTCTAATATTCCAGCCACACTGGGTTCTACAGGAACAAAGGACTGGAAAAATCTGGCTAGAAATCTGGCATGCCATGAGAAGGCAGCAAATCACCAGAGAACATTCCATAGGTGGAAAGAGCTTGAGATGAGACTAAGGTTAAAGGCCACCATAGATGATCAGCATCAAGAGAAGTTTGCATCAGAGTCTCTTTACTGGCAAAATGTTCTGAAAAGGCTCATTGCCATTGTGAGAATGCTTGCACCCAGCACCTAGCACTGTGTGGCACTTCAGATAAGCTGTATGTGGCAAACAATGGAAACTTCCTTAAAACTGGGGAGGTGATGGCTGCGTTTGATGTTGTACTCCAGGAACATCTAAGAAGAGTCACTACCCAAGAAATGTACACACGCCACTACCTTGGAAAAACAATTCAAAATGAGATCATACAGTTACTGGCAACAAAAGTCAAACAGAAGATTGTGGCAGATCTGAAGTCAGTAAGATATTACTCTGTTATTCTGGACTGCACACCTGACATCAGCCATACAGAACAAATTACTTTAATGGTACGTTTTCTAACAACAACAGAACCTAGTGAAAATGTCCCTGCAATGGTGGCAGTCAGAGAGCATTTTCTAGAATTTATTGACATTGATGGTACTACAGGAGCTGGTATGACAAATGTGCTTCTTAAAAAGCTGGACGATACAGGAATTGTGATAGCTGACATGAGAGGTCAGGGCTACGATAATGGTGCCAACATGAGAGGAAAGAACAGAGGAATGCAGACACGGATCCGAGAGTTAAACCCTCAAGCCTTTTTTGTCCCATGCAGTTCTCATTCATTGAACTTGGTGGTCAGGGATGCAGCACCAGCTTCTAGTGAGGCTGCTGATTTTTTTAGTGTAATTCAAAGCATCTATGTATTTTTCTCTGCATCAACTCATTGATGGCAAATTTTGAAACAACATCTGGGAACATCCTCCCTGACATTGAAACCACTGAGTGCCACATGATGGGAAAGTCAGGTGGAAGTGATAAAGCCCATCAAACACCAAATTGGGATGATAGATGATGCCATAGTTGCCATTATGGAAGATAATGCTATGACAGGAATTGTTCATGGGAGAACAGTGGCAGAGGGAAATGGAATCACCAGAAACATACATAACTTCACATTTCTGTGTGGCTTAGTGTTGTGGCATGACATACTGTTTGAAATAAATGTTGTAAGCAAGAGACTCCAAGGTGTTGACCTTGATATATCTGGAGCAATGGAAGAACTGAACAAAGCAAAGTCATACCTACAGTCTTACCGGTCAGATGAGGGATTTCAAAACGTTCTGAAGAGTGCACAGAAATTGGCAGAGGAACTTCACACTGAAGCTATTTCCCCAGCCATTCAAGAATACAAGAGTCACTGAAGAAAAAGACATTTTGATTACAAGGCATGGGATAATCCCATAAGAGACCCCAAAGAACAATTCAAAGTTGAATTCTTTAACCAGGTGCTAGATTGTGCAATACAGTCAGTTGAAGAACGTTTCATGCAGCTCAAGAAACACAGCAGTATATTTGGGATCTTGTATGATATTCTAAAACTCCTCACTATACTTGAAGAAGACTGACACCAGCAGTGCAGGGCACTAGAGACAGTGTTGACACATGATGACATGCGCAATATTGATGCGAGTGATTTAGGTGATGAACTGAAAGCCTTTTCAAAATACATTTCAGCAGAATCAACTTCAAAGGCTCTTCTGGAATGTATGTGCAGAAATAAGATGACCACCCTCTTTCCAAATGCTTTTGTTGCTCTGCGCATACTTCTAACACTTCCTGTAACAGTTGCCAGTGGAGAATGCAGCTTCTCCAAGCTGAAGTTAATAAAAACACATCTATGCTCCACAATGACACAGGAGATGCTGGTCAGCCTTGCAACCATCTCAATAGAGCATGAGTTGGCCCTGACCTTCAGAAAGCAGTTCAAATCTTTGCAACCAAGAAGGCACAAAAAGCACCACTTTGATTATTCAAACAGATAAAAATGCCAGCGTTTACTATGCAGACAAGAAAAGTTACATTTGCTGTTCAGGTGTTTGAAAGTTAAGTGTTACTTAAAATTTATGAACAAGGCATTTTAAGTTGTTATTGGGGTAGGTAGCAGAGCAGTACCATGGGAGGAGTAGAACAGGAAGAAGGCAGAATTTAGACATTTCAAAGTTTTGGCCCAAGGGAGGGGGCATCATTTGAGCTCCCTGCCTCGTGTGCCAAAATGTTGTGGGCGGCCCTGTTTTTTCCCCAGCCCTGCCTCACTGGTAAGGTCAACTGTCTTCCTGGCTTTTGATGGAATTCCACTTTCACCCAACACATAACACCCTAACATCAGAAAACTTGATCTCACTGTGCTGTGAATTCCACTTGTGGAGCTACATAAAAAAGAGTTTCAGACTGAAATCTAATTCTAGAGGGTTGCATGCTGCCATATATATATATGTGCTGATCTACTATTCAATCTATTTTTACCATGATTACAAAAAACTATTCTAAGAGTATTACTTTTGCATTACTATTGTTGGAAACAAAATTTCTCCGCTCCTTTCCCCAGCGTGCTATATCGAAAGCCGTCTAGGGCTTCTATTTATCCAACTCTTGTCTGATCCTGTAGTTCTTACCCAGACAACTTCCATTGACTGTGATAAGAGTTTTGCCTGAGTAAGAACTGTAACAATAGAGGTCATAGAATCTATAGGCTGTTTGACATTGTCCTATAATAATTATGTTACTGTGTTTTTTGATTAATTTAATTTCAATTAATCACAATTAATCTTCTTCAGAGTTTAATGGTTCTGGTTTGTTCTAAAGTAAATGTGTTTTCACATCTTGATTAATTAGTGTCATTATGATTTAGCTGCCCTGATTAAATGTCTATTTAAATACTACATGTTAAAGCTCCAATATCTTTCTTTTTTATTTACAAATCTATTAATCCTTTGACTGGCCAACCTCATGGTACCATAGATTAAATTAGCACACTACTATAGATTGACAGTCATTAATATAAAAGTCATTTTTGGAGGCTATGCACACTAAAAATTAAAGTTATCTGTCCTAGGTATGTCTGTGGCACTTAGGTACCATTGTATCTAGGTGCCAATCATACTATATTATTTATGTGGAGATTCTTATCTCCAAAGCTATTTGCAAACTTTAATATAATTTTCTTGGGTGCAGGTACTCATTAGGGCACCCATTTATAAGTGCAACTTGGAATTTGTGCATACACAAGATTTTTAATTATTTAATATTGGTTTTCCACCAACTGCCCTGAGCTCTGTGGGTCTCCTGCACTCCAAGAGGAGCAGGATTGCACCATTAATATAGGGATCTATGCTCAATCAGTATTGTTAAAAGCAGTCAGGGACACAAAAGGTGCTAAGTGCAAATGCAGTTGGCTCAGAGGTATATCTAAGTCAAGGGGTACAGATTAAGGTACTCCAGAAGTATTGATTAGTCTGGCTGCAAGGTGAACACACTAAAAACTTAACAGAATACAGCACCCACACCCTATAATTAAACAATTGATTATGGGTGAACAGGCAAGAGTAAGAAAGCAAGATTTTTTTAAGTAAGGGTTTTGGAAAGACTGGGAATGAGGACAGGCATTTGGCAGGATGACTCATACAGATATGTTCGAGGAGCAGTGGACAGAAGCAGTGGTTATGGACAGAGGGTTGGAAAAACACCTTGTGGATACTGCACCCAACAATGGTGAATTTGTGTATAGTGAGCCATCTTAGGGGAAGTGTGTGTCCTCCTATCAGTGCCAGCAATAAACTTTCTGGTCCTCCAATAGGCTCAAATTATTTAGGAGTGCAGGGGTTCCTGAAGACAACTTTTATTAATATGCATTTATAATTGGTCATTGTAAATATGATTATGATTCTTCTGCCCATTGAAGCTGTCTTATGATTTCTCAATAATTTAAAAATATTACATTGTTGCTGTCTTAAAACACTTGTTAACAATTCAACTAAAATTCAAACATAAAAATATTTGTTCCAAGAGGCATATTTTCCATATCAGGGAAAGGATGCACAGGGTTGTGCTTTTGTACTGCTATACCCTCTGTTAAATAAGTTACTCCCATTCAGTTTTTTGACAAACAATTATAGAACTTTAAACATGCTACTGGGTAGCACATACATTTTACTGTGACAAGCAATAAACAGTATCAGTTCATACGATTTGCTTTTGAAATAAAAACCCTTCCTTATAACTGCCGTAAAACTGAATGAAAATAGTACACAAATAAGAGAGATGTTTTCTAGTCTTGGCAAATGTGCTACTGAATATTCCAACCATCGACCAAGCAATGGGAAATATTTTTGGAGCCAGTCCCTTGCCGCATAGTTTCTACATAGAAGCTTATGAGTGAAGGACAAGGAAAAATATAAACAACCAAACCAAAAATGGCAATGTCATTCTGAGTCGCACTAAAGGGTACTTATGCATATAAACTCTGACTAATTCTTTTCTTGAAATCAATACAATTCCTACCTCCTGAGGCGCTGAACTTTAGGGGAATTGTCTTTATTCAAGTATAATAAATTTGAGCCCTAACAGAGAGAATCTTACATTAGTCAATGACAATGGAAAAGTGGCAAAGTAGGTGGTTGGTTTTTTTTAATGGGGAAAAATAGTGAAAACCAGTGCTATATTTTATTAACTTTACCAAATTTAATTGTCTTTAGATGTTTTATTATTTTATTTATTTATTTATATCTTATATGCACTTTGGCAAATTATTGTATGTATCCCAGGTAAATAAATACCCTAATGTGTGTATTTTTCAGTTTTATTGAAACAAAGAAAGTAGTTTATGTGCTAGTCACTTATGAACCAGATAATTCAATGAATACTTATACAGCTTTGCTACCTTCTAAAAGAATCATACCTTGACTTTGTCTACAAATTAGTGCACATTCCAGTGACCCATGTGCACACAACAAAATTTGTAGTGTAGCTACAGGCCAATTAATACATATTCTATAGTCCAATTTGAAAATACATTAAATTGATTGAGTTCTGAGTTAGGGCAGACTAACGTTTGTGTGCACATACTGTTCATTCCCACTAGTTCATCAGACTGCCAACTGCTATCCCACACCACTTTGTATGGTGCAAAGACTGACCTTTCTGTTTACCTGTGATGCCCTGTGTGGCGCTGTGTCCATGTTGACCAGATGTCACGTCGCCACTTAAATGCTGGTGCGAAGCTAAAATTGGTCTGTTTGCTCCTGGAACTAAATAACTCAGAATTTCCTCAGTGTGAGTACCACTGTTGTACAATGCCTTGTGTAGAATTTATGTAGGCTAAGAGAAAACAGGTGAATTTGTGTCTTTCTGTTGGTGTTGTATCTAGTCACTCTTTTCTCTCATATGTTGATGTAGTCTTGGGTCTACTTTATTCATTTCTTTTTTTACTGTATCTCTTCTTTTCTACTGGGCAAGCTTGGGAAGAATGTGTCTTCGCTTCATTGTCTTTCTCATCTCCCAGGGAGCTAGATAAGTATTGGCTAGTGGTGGTGGTTGTTTTTTTATCATCCTTGGGGAATTGTTTCTAGGAGATTTATAGTACTTTACGTTTCTACTAGTGTGAGGATAATCTTCACTATAAACATATCTTCTGTTTCATATCTAGTTCAGAACAGTCAGATCATCTCCCAAAACGGTGTAAATATGCTTAGCACAAAGTAATAAGGGATGGTATCATTTTCCCAGGCTGCGCCCTCCTACATGGATAATGGAACTTAGAAGTGGCTACATGGGTTAAATCCCTACCATGCTCCCAAATCCCTCCAGTTCTGCAGGCATAGCCATTGCATCTTCTAATAATTTTTCACCTGGTCTTTTAGTTCCCTCTTGAAATTCACAATTCTGATGTTTTTATCAACATTTTGAATTTCAGTGAACAAATGTTTGCAGGTATTTTAGCTTGTTCTTTAACCACTTCCACTCCTGATACATCTTTGGTACTATACATCTTGGAGTGTTCACTAGGGCCCAGCTCCTGTTCCCACTGAAGTTTATAGTAAAAACGCCATTGACTTCAGTAGTGCAGGATCAGGGTAACAGTTTACCTCAAAAATGACCAGTTCAAATTATTATTCATTTCAATATTGTATAAAGTTTCCAAAGTTTAATGCAGCTTTATAAATCAGATACCCATTAGCTATTTATTACTAACATTAATGAATTCCTCTTTTCTATATCCCCTCTGTGGAAGTGGTCTCACTTTGCAAATGAGAAATTAAGTCACAGATACTAGTGGTCTTATTTCAAGATGCTGAGCACTTGCAATTTCCCATTGAGATCTATGACAATGTGAGAACATCACTCAGGAAGTCTGTGGCAGAGGTCTGAACTGAATACAGGTTTCTTGAGTCCTATGCTAATATCCTTTCCCTCTGGTTAGAGCCACTTGATAAAACCATATAAATCCTAAAGACTTTTTATAATTTTAACATTGTGAGCAGCTGAAAAAAAAAATAAAATTAGTGTAATGATTCCACTTTGATTTCTATTCTGATGCTTCCCATTTTTGGTAATCTATGCAAATCCTTCACATTCTAATTATAGTATATATCAGAAGTAATTTCATAATAGCCATCTAGACTAAGCTGTATTATCAAAATCTAAAATTTAGTAGAACCCTTGCACGCTTCAGTACAACCCCATCTGTCCCCAGGATGTCTGTGAACCTGACCCTTGCTATTCCAATAATTAATTAGAATTCTGTATAATGGACTCCCAATTTAAACCAGTGTAGTGTTTTCCTTGATAATACTTACAGGAAGTACCAGTAGTCAGCTTGAAGATTCAGACAGCTGCCAATAAAACACCAATCAATAAGCTTTATTTGGATCCAAGTTCTCTGCCAATGACTTGAAGACATTTTCAGTTTCAAACTTTACCACTAAATAAGGTATCTGATCTTGTTCAAGCACCTTTAAGATTGCCAAAATGGCTAGGGCAAACCTTTTCCTTCTCTCACCTCCTTCAAAGCACCTGCAGAGGCTCTCCTCTTGTATAGCCTACCATCCAAATTATCCAGAAAAAAGACACATTTCTCTCTACAGATCTAAGGATTTTTTTTCCAGTGCCACTTGTAGGATAAGTTGTTTTTCTTTTAAATGAGTCAGTCTGACTAATAAGCTGTTTTGTATGTAGTTCTGTTAAGAACACAAGTTGTCCTAGCTCTCATTTTTCTGAGGTTTCATGCTTCTAGGACCTCTGATTTGTTTTTCAAAGTATAAGATTCACTCTTAGCCCTGAAAGAATATTCTTGTTTTTAATCTTCTCTTTCAAGAGTCTTATTTCTTTTCTATATTTCTCAGATGATGTGAAATATGGAAGTCTGTCATCTCTCACAGTTATATTCTCTTTAGTGGTATTCACTCTCGCTTACAGGTTGCTGTTTTGCTTAGGGTCAAATGCTGTAGTCCTTCCTTTCCTAGTCTTCATTATGGTCAAACTCTCATGGCCTTTATTGGGACTTTCTGCCTAAATATGGATATCAGTCTTTGGCCCTTAGAGTGTTCCTGCTGCTGAAAATATATTTGCTACATGGGAATCAATAGGATACAGTCACACTATCGGTAATCTGTTGCATTCATTCTGACAATGAGTTTTTGTTTGAGGACCCACAGAGCAGAAATGCACTCTGCCATGATTATTGGTACTGATTGTCAGTAAAGAGGGGGAAACAGTTTCTTTCAGCCTCTTTCCTTATGTTGCTTTGTTTCTTATTTCTGATGGTTTGGCCATTAATTACCCAAGCTTCTGGTCCTAACTTTTTAGTTATGTTTCACCAGTGAACTATTAAAAATATCAATTGCTTAGAAATAGGCCCAAATCTGAACAAAACAATTTAAGTGTGTGGTGGGTTTTTCTGGGAGGGAGAGAGACATGAGAGTGGTAAGTGGCTTCAGAATCTGAACCTGTATCTGAATTTTCTAGTGGGCTTCTACCTCTGTCATCAGAAAAACAAAAATCCCAGATCCAGAGACCTTTCATTTAAGGGGTGGATAACTAGATCCATGTTCACGTTTTGTATCTCAGACTGATTTCTAATATTAAGGGGTTTCCCTGGATGCTTTAAATACTTGGGTGATGGCTACCATCTTGCGATCACACCAGGGATTGAACTGGGGAACCTCCAGAGCTAAAAGCATGAGGTGCTACAGTTCTGTAGGTGGAAGCTATAACAACTCATCTTTTCAGGGGCGGGAGAGCTCAGAGAGAGACCTAAGCACACACTTGTCACTAGTGCTTACCTTAATAGTGCCTACTGTCCCTCCCTCTCGTTCTTTCTGCTGCAAGCTGACATGAAAATGACAAAGGTAAAAATGAGCAGAACTAAATAAAATAAAGGTGCAATTCGAGGTCTGGGCACCTGGTGTTCGTGATTTTGGGCATTTATATACAAATTCCCATCTACCAGCAAGCACACACCATATACTATATATGTCTTTAATGCTTACAGCATAGCATTATTACTAAACAAAAGAGCTTGCTCCACGTGACAGGTATCAATCTTCATTACTGAAATAAAAAAAAACTACTGAAATAAAAAAAAACTGTTTTTTTTTATTTCAGTAATGAAATCATCAATGAAATCAACAGGTCAGCTTCATAACTTTTATGTTCTCTCTCTTTCACCTCCTCTCCCTTCCCTACTCTCCCAACCACACAACACACAAATCCCTGGTGTTTTTTCCCCTTCCATTAGCCCCAAGCCTTTCATGATACTAGACTCCTCTTCTGGGACTTGGCCATCTGCAGTTCCAGCTCTTGGAGATGGTAGCTACTGCTTAGCTTGGGAGCCATTGCCCATTTTCCCCCTCCTCAGAGCAGAACTCAAGGACTTACTCAAGGCTCTTCATGGTGTCCAAAAAACTGGAGGATTATCCTATCCTGGGTTTACCAACTTTTCAATCTGTTCATGAAGAAATCCAAATATATGTTGGGGACTTTTGCCATATTATTCAGATATCCCTGTAAACTTCTCTGGGTTTGACGGTCCTGAAATAAATCTAATCTGTGCATACCATCCACCTAGCCTTTCACAGATTATTTCATTTTCTCACGCAACTTCACTTACAATACGTGGCTCCATTCCTTTGGCTTGTTAGTTCTAGGGCTTTTCCAAGCCCATGGTGATAATGTGTTTGTAGTGGACATCAGAAAGGAAAAGAGCCACATTTTTGACTCCCTAGGTGATTTCATCAAGGAGTTTGTAGGGATATCTGTTTATAATTCTTTAAACTCTGGGTTTATTGAAAAACTGGGGAAAATATTCTCTTCTTCCCACTCAGTACCTAGTTCATCTGCAGTCCCACTTTCTCACGAGTCACAGTCACCTCCTCCAGTGGTTTGGGCATTGGCCTGCTAAACCCAGGGTTGTGAGTTCAACCCTTGAGGGGGCCATTTAGGGATCTGGGGCAAAAATTGGGGATTGGTCCTGCTTCAAGCAGGGGTTGGACTAGATGACCTCCTGAGGTCCCTTCCAACCCTAACCTTCTATGATTCTATGATTAAGCTGAATTCATCAGAAATAAAGCCCTGTGTATTGCACCTTAGCAAAAAATCAGTCTATCGGAAATCATGGTAATGGGGCTGGCAATCTTACACTTTCTTCCCTATGTAGCTCCCAACTTGAAAACAATAAAATGCAAGAACCAATTACAGCGCCATCTGTATATCAGCAGGTCAGCCCCAGAAAGATCTCCCTCAGGAGCAAAAGAATTCATGTCCTGTCCAAGAAGGAACCAGTCTGTCTACTCATCAGGGCAACATAGAATATAGCAGTAACAGAACGTGCAGGCAGATTCTGAAGTGAACGTATATAATGATCACAGCCCCTAGGAAGTAAGCAGCAGGGAGACTTCTGTAATGCTTGCTTATAGAAATCCATGGATTTAGAACTGGTGCACACATTTACTGAAAGAAAGGAGAGGGCAAACATGAGGGTGCTCAATAACCATCTCAGAGGGATGCAGAAAAGGATTTGAAAATACCCCAGCTGGTTCCTGTAGCTGGTAATGGGAAATCAGGTGTCGAGAAGGAATTCACTGTATATTCTCAGGACCTCAACTTGGTTATCTGGAGTTGTTGGCAATTCTTGTGTATTAACTGTGATTTCAGATGCCTTCTCCTGATCACTACAAATGCAGCTTGGTGGGATGAACTGTAACATTACATGTTTCAACAATGAAGCTGAAACTGTTTTGGTCCTTTTATCCTTCAGTGTCTGTGCCACCACATACTTTGTTGGATGCTGTCATACACTACCAGCAAATAACAATTTCCAGACAGTGCTTTTGGGAGTAGGCCTTCCAAGTCAATCTGTATGAACAACCAGGGCTTAAGAGGTTAAAGGAGTTCTGCCTCTTCTTGTTGCTGATTTCCCTTTCTTGAACCAGTCCTTAATATCTGCAGCCATGCCCAGCCAAAATAATCTGTCAGATACCGAGCTCAGTGTCTTTTCATACCTCAGATGCCTACTGCCTTGTTTTCATGGAGTACTTTTCTCTGTAAGCTTGCTGGCAAGACATCTGTCATGACCTGCTCCATCCTGGATACACACCTTAATCACCACTGGTGTCTCTGGTCACTAGTGCAGCTTCCCCCACCCCCTTTACTCTTCTTCTCAAGACACCTTCTTGAAAGCATCAGGTGATCTTGGCCGCTTTCCTTATTTCCTATTTCAGGGGCCCTGCAGATCTCTTAAAAAACCACCAATTGACTGTGGCTCCAACTTCTGGGTTTGACAAAACACTAAACTTTTATTTAACCTGAGTAAACATAACACAACAAAACAGTGATCTGTAACCTTCAAACTTCATACTCTAATAGGGATAGCCTAAGCTTGTAAGAGCCCAGCAGTGCTTCCTCTCCCCAGGAGCCGACTGACAATCCTTCACATTCAACCCCCAATATTTCCAAACAAGCAGTATGTATGGAGCTTCCATCCAAGCCTCTGTCTCCGTGCAAGTTTTCCTTGGTTTTGTCCCATAACATACCACAATATACAGTTTCACTCAATATTTGTCTTCGGACAGCATCTCATATCAAACAATTTTCAAATCAACATAGTCCCTTCTCCACACCCTCATATAACAGCAAGTGGGTAGCTGGATCAATTAATAAGTGTTGCTGAACTGTGTTTACCCTTCCAAGTCTGGATGTCTCTTGGGAGATCTCAGAGTCATTACATTGTTCCTGACAGATGTTGTCACAAGATCAGGTTGTCTCTTCTCATTGTCCTCACCTGCCTCAGAGCATCCACAACCGTATGTTGTGTTCCATGTTTATGGTGAACTGTAAATGTATATTTGGAGAGTTTCTGAATCCATCTCAACAGGGTGTCCTCCATTTTGTTTCGTAAGGAGCCACATCAGGGAACTGTGGTCTCACTGAATTTGATACCTAGTAAATATGGACAAGAGCCCTTGAGGGCCTCCATGATAGTCAGATGTTCCAATTCTGTAACCAAATACTTGGTTTCCCTCATTTAATTTGCACCCTCCAAAAGCTACCAGTCTACCAAACTCAATTACAAATCTGACAGCAGCCTTTGAAGCATCCATAGGTTAACAAAATGGACTGATTGTGTCCAAAAATTTAAGCACAGCATACTTTAGAAGTCCTTTCTTCAGTGACTCAAATGCTTTTTGGTGTTCTTCCATCCAGAGAAAGTCACTGTTAGCTGGTATAATGGCAGCTGCACTTGAGCAAGGGTTGCAAACTTGCAAACACCCAAACAGTCTTCTCAATGCACACAAATCACTATGCCTCCTGGTTTGCCTTTCCTTCTGGTATTTCAAAAGGGCCAGTCTCCCTCATAGAGGTCAAATATTCATGTAACTGTCTGTAAGGTTCACAGTCTGCACTTGGAAGTTGCTGGTAAAAAAGCCTTGTCATCACCATCCAAAAACACTGTTGGTACTGAGCTGTTTTCACACTGCTCGTTCACAGAGGACAATAGCTCACTGTCTGCCGGGTTCTTATCGATTCCAGTCTCAGCTGCATGACCGGTAAGTTTCTTCTCAGGCCAAAATGATGTTGCAACTCTGAAGGCACTACCACAGCTGTAATACATGCTTATACAACTCAAAGGATTTGTTGTACACTTCAAGTAATAACTCCAGCACCTCAGGCAGCTTAACTTCCTTCTAGCCCCGTCCTGAACCAAGACAACAGTATCAAAACAAGACAGCTTAATACTAAGATAAAGATACAGCACCATCCATTGGTGGAGATGCTCTTTGTACCCTGCTTATAATTCTTATGGGAAAATAAACAGCCCCAATATGATACAGTAGGCTTTTCCACACTTTCCACAAACAATGGGTAGACTTACTAGAATCTTGCTAAGATCCTTCAGAATTCTTAGTTTTAGATATTATCTTTTTGCTCCTGTCATGTTAAATGCAGATAAATAAAATACTATTTTTATAAGATGTTGACAGTACTCAATCAAAAATAATTCATAATGCTCATACATCTTTATATTTCCCATGAACTGAACTGGAAATGTGATATAGTTGCAGGAAATGTGAACTTTACATGATCAGAATTTCAAACAAAAATGTGAACAAAAACCTGAAGGTGTTTTAATGATTTGATACAGAGACTAATTAGCATCAAAATCATGTTTCTGAATATTCAGTATCATTAATGTTAGAGCAATTGCCACAGTGCTGCTATTCTTATGTAAAAAAGTCTTGTAGATTAAATAAAAAATGACAGTCATTCTATAGGGGATTTTTTTTGAGCCATCTCATAGAGTTCTATAGAAAGAATATATTTTTTTAGATAATTCTTCTATTATAGTTTAACAAACGTATAGCAATTTGCAATGCTCTATTAAATTCTATAGGGTATTTCCAAAAGGGCGTAGTGTAATAAATATGGTTGCTCACAGCACAGCTGTAACACCAACACAACTTAAATATATGGAAGATTATTAAAAGTTTGTTGTGAGACAGGCATTATGTACTATGCTTTCAACTGAATAATGTCAGGCCTAACCTTTGTACACAGTTCCTATGATTTCTTGTTTCAGATTACTGTAAAATTCAATAGTTTATTTGTACCATTACAGTCCCACTATAATTCCTCTTATCTCATTGACATTTAAATTACCTTGGATTATGCTACTTACTTGTTAAATTCCTACAAGTGGCAGGGTATTTAACATGTTAGGGCAATGGATTAATCATTAAATACCTTGGATAAATATCAAGGGTCATGTAAACTGATTTTCCTAGATGAATTGCCAGTCTTGTTCTATGGAAGCTAAGTGAACTGGATTTCTCACTTTTTTTTTCTTTTAAAGAAAAACTGTATGGTGTGAATGAAAACTTACATGGATACGATGTGATAACAGAACTTGGCAGACATTCTCATGTGTGCTGAGGAAGGACAAATAAATGTGTGTGTAGGTTTCTGTGTTAAATAGGATGTCACCTGGGAGAGAAAGGGGCATATCAAGCTATCCAAAGCAAACATGTACTGAAGTATTTGAACCATTTATAGTTGAATTATTCAGAAAATATTGTGATTTTTCATTATAGATTAATAGATTGCAAGACCAGAAGGGACCACTGTGATCATCTTGTCTGACCTCCTATATAAGACAAGCTGTAGAATTTCCTGTCACAATCTGGGTCCAGACACCCTAATGTGAGAACAGGAAGTCTAAACCCCAGTGAATAAACCATTGAATCAACTGGTTATATACAATGTTGTTGGGTTTAAATATATGTGAGGTAAGGTTTTTTATGTAAGTATGTAATATTCTGAACTTGGTCATTAGGATATATATATATATATGGGCTGTCAAGCAATTAAAATAATTAATCATGTGATTAATCACTCTGTTAAACAATAATAGACTACCATTTATTTAAATATCTTTGGATGTTTTCTACATTTTCAAATATACTGATTTCAATTACAACACAGAATACAAAGTGTACAGTGCTCACTTTATATTTTTTATTACAAATATTTGCACTGTAAAAAACAAAATTGTATTTTTCAATTCACCTAATACAAGTACTGTAGTGCCATCTCTTTATAAGGAAAGTTGAACTTACAAATGTAGAATTATGTACAAAAAATATCTGCATTCTAAAATAAAACAACTTAAAACTTTAGAACCTACAAATCTACTCAGTCCTACTTCAGCCAATTGCTCAGACAAACAAGTGTGGTTACAATTTGCAGGAGATAATGCTGCCCACGTCTTGTTTACAATGTCACCTGAAAGTGAGAACAGGCCTTCACATGGCACTGTTGTAGCTGGCATTGCAAGATATTTATGTGCCAGATGTGCTAAAGATTCATATGTCCTTTCATGCTTCAACCACCATTTCAGAATATATGAGTCTATGCTGTTGATGGGTTCTGCTCGATAACAATCTGAAGCAATGCAGACCGACGCATATTCATTTTCATCGTCTGAGTCAGATGCCACCAGCAGAAGGTTGATTTTCTTTTATGGTGGTTCGGGTTCTGTAGTTTCCACATCAAGAGTGTTGCTCTTTTAAGACATCTGAAAGCATTCTCCACACCTCGTCCCTCTCAGATTTTGGAAGGCACTTCAGATTCTTAAACTTTGGGTCGAGTGCTGTATCTATCCTTAGAAATCTCACATTGGTACCTTCTTTGCGTTTTGTCAAATTGCTGTGAAAGTGTTCTTCAAACGAACATGTGCTGGGTCATCATCCGAGACTGCTATAACATATATGGCAGAATGCAGGTAAGGAGAGAAAGTTCCAACAGTGCAGCCAGAATGTTTGTGTCTTGAGAATGAGTTTAGGGACCCTGAGCTTGGGGGCAGTGGGCTGGACTTTCTCCAGGCTCCTAGGAGTTTGAAACACCCAGGGGATCCAGAGCACAGAGGCTTGGATTCCCCTTACAGCAGTCCTAGTGAGGGGCCAGGACGGGGCTCTCACTAGAACCTGCAATACCATGTGTCAGGGTTCCTTCCCCACTCTGAACTTGAGGGTACAGATGTGGGGACCTGCGTGAAAACCCCCTGAAGCTTATTCTTACCATCTTAGGTTAAAAACTTCCCCAAGGTATAAACTTTGCCTTGTCCTTGAACAGTATGCTGCCACCACCAAGTGTTTTAAATAAAGAACAGGGAAAAAGACCACTTGGAGATGTCTTCCCTCAAAGTGTCCCCCCAAGCTCTACACACCCCCTTTCCTGGGGAGGCTTGAGAATAATATCTTAACCAATTGGTTACAAAATCATCAAAGACCCAAAACCCTGGATCTTGGAACAATGGAAAAATCAGTCCGGTTCTTAAAAGAAGGATTTTATTTAAAAAAAAAGAAAGGTAAAAATCATCTCTGTAAAGTCAGGATGACAAATACTTTACAGGGTATTCAGATTCAAAACACAGAGGATCCCCCTCTGGGCAAAACCTTAAAGTTACAGAAAACAGGAATAAACCTCCCTCTTAACACAGGGAAAATTCACATAAAACAAAAGATAAACTAATCCGCCTTGCCTGGCTTACCTATACTGGTTGTAATATTGGAGACTTGGACTGGGATGGGTTGGAGAAGATGGATTTCTGTCTGGCCTCTCTCAGTCCCAAGAGAGAGCAACCACATAAACAAAAAGCACAAACAAAAACCTTCCCCCCTCCCCCAAGATTTGAAAGTATCTTGTCCCCTTATTGGTCCTTTGGGTCAGGTGCCAGTCAGGTTAGCTGAGCTTCTTAACCCTTTACAGGTAACAGGTTGTTGCCTCTGGCCAGGAGGGATTTTATAGCACTGTATACAGAAAGTGGTTACCCTTCCCTTTATATTTATGACACTATATGTTCTTTCCTCTGGAAAACGTTAGATTATGTAGCTTATTAAATGCTCATGGCCTTTAGAGCAAGTCTACGGATAAGTAAGAATGGAAGTTGAATGCAGATGCTGGTGGTTTGACTGCTGAATTCTGGCATGGCTCTACAATCTTGCTTGGCTCAGATACTGAAAGGGATAACAGTTTTCTTCCTTCCTCCCAGCAATCCAGTAAAAGCTTTTGGACCTGCTCCAAACCCACCTCAACCCTTTCTCATCCTCAGCAGCTGAATCTGTGATTCCTCACAAATTGTCATGTGTAGCAAAAGGGTCGTCAAGGAGTGATAACACCTTCAGAGTCCACCTACCTGAGCAACTTCTGGGAATCCAGTGAAGTACTGAGCTGCAGCTTGTTTGGGAAGTTGGTGGTCAGCTTTGAAATTTAAGCTTTCAGCAGAGAAGGTCAAGGGGCCAGATTTTTAAAGGTACTTAGGTGCACAGTGGAACTTTTAAAAACTCCTAGACACCAATCTCCCATTGAGATACATGGGAGTTAAGTGCCTATCTACATCTTTAGGCAGTAGATGCTGTCAGAAATCTACCCCATGAGCTCTTTGAGGCTAAAGGAAGTCCTCTCAGAACAAACATCATTTCCGTACACTATTAACTCCTCAACCTGTCCCTACATTCAGCTTTTGTTTTGTAAATTTCTGTCTGACTCTAACACCCATGCCTTCTGCTTCCCATAGTATGTTTTCCTGCTGGGTTACATTGCCCTGGTAAGCAGGAACTCTCATAAGAGTGGCACAGAGCATTAGGATTTAAAGAGGGCTAGTAGAGGAGCCAAGGATCACAGGTCATTTGCTTGAGATCACCCTCCCCTTCTGGTCCTGTGTGGGTTTAAGCCCTGTGGAATCTGAAGAGCCAGTCCATCTCCCCTATCATACTAGCATAACCATTCCCACATTTGATCAAGCTGCTGTAAAGCCCCTGTGTACAGGAATAAGAGCCCTGCACTCCCGGGATGCAGTTTTCCTGCTGCTGGATGCAATTAACTTGCATTGATATCAATGGGACTTAGTCATATCCTGAAGCAGGAGAATCAGGCTCCAGAATCGGGACTTGGTCCACATTTTATTACAGAATACAACATGGAAGATAACCAAGGAATTTGAGGGTGACATGAAAAAAAGCTCAACATTGGCCTAATGTTGCCAAACTAACTTTGCCAAATGCCCATTAGCCTACCTCTCCTCCCAATAATGTTAACAGTGAACACACAAATGTCACATTAAAAACTCATTAAAATAGTGTTTTCATTGTTGTTTGGAGAAATCACAATTTAAAAAAAGATAACAATGCCTTTTATAGTACTGTAGGAAAACCACCAAACCCTTCCACCCTTCCAAATATGAAAATGAAAATAAAATATTTTTATAAAATACAAACTGTGAAAATAAGGAAATATTTACCCGCTGGGCTGGTCTACAGCCTGTGACAGCCAAATTCTCACCTGATTCCAATAAAGATGGATATCTTTAACAGATGAACCCAAATAAAATTACAGGAAAGAGGTTCATATAAATCATTTAGGACTTTATTACACTCAAAGGACAGTGGAAACAGATGAGATCGGAAAAAAATGCAGGAATTTAAATTTTAGATCATTTCTCTAATAGAAGGCCCTATGACACTGATTGTTGCCAAAAGCAGAAGTTTTCTGCCAAGCCCATAAATGTTTGTTTCTCTTTCCCCACGTGTTATTATACTTTGAATACTTTAGCTTCTTAGGCATTACGTCTTGACTTGTGACATGACCAGTTTATGATACAGTGAACTCAAATATGCAAAGTACACCTGTAAGGCCCTAAATACAGGAATCTGCTATCCCTCAGCAAATTGCTCTGAAGTACTGGGGATTAGATATTCTTGGCCTAGAAAACTCCAACCATGCTTATGGGCCCCCCAATACATGGCCTCCATCCCCGTTCAACATAGTTCCTTTACTGACAGTTGTCTTTTCAGAATGAGCGATCCCTGCCTCAGAACAACACTCCTAATCACTAGTCAAGCCTTAAGAACACTAGTCTCCCTGAATAGGCCCCCATTCCCAAACCTCTGCTGAAAAATTTATATGCCTCCCTTGTGGTGCTTTCACTGAGTGATCAGTTGGCAAGAAGTGGGGAGAGGGGAGTTTTCTCTGGAGACAGCCACAACAGGGATTGGGGGGTGGCTGAGCCCTGGCACCTCTAGGCTTGGCAGTTCATAGTCGCCTGCATCCCTGGGCTTCCTGCATGAGTTATGAATGTAAAATATTGCTTGAGCCCTGGCAACTCTTTCTTTACAAATTAAGCACTGAGGGGGTGGGAAGTGTGTTTTATAGTATATACAGTAAATTCTGCTTATTAGCAACTCCTTGGTTGCCTGCAAAAAGTTGCCATTACCCAGCTGTTGCTAAGAAAAGGAAGGCAGAATTGCCAGGCAGCATCCAGGAAAGGAAGATCTGGGATGTGCCTTCCCTGTCTGCAGCCCTGCAAACCTACCTGTGGGTAGGGTACCAGTGGGAAGGAGGGGTGGCAGCCTGGAATTGCTGGGGTTTTCTATAGGGAGTGGAGATTTTGGAGGCCCGCACTCTACCTCTCCCTGTGCTCTCCAGGGATTGGAGCTCAGTGCATCCCAGCACTTCCTTCCCTGGGTGCAGCCATCCAGCAGGGCACAGCCTGGAGAGTTACCATGTAGCTCCAGCATATGGGCTTCAGCTCACCTCACTGCTAGTGCCCTGCCACAGCGTCCCCTCCCAGCCCACAGTCCCTTTCCTCCTATGCGGTCCTGTGTGCAGGTGGGTTTGCAGGGCTGCAGACAAGGAAGCCACACCCCGGATTTCCTTCCTTGGCTGCAGCCTCAGAGGTAGGATTTTTCTTCTAAATATGTTGCTATATTTGCTATTCTTTCTGTACATCAGGATAGTTTGTTCCTGCACCCTCAATAAGGCCTCTTTAAAATACAGCCAGCTCTTCTGGACTCCTTTCCCCCTCATATTAGCCTCTCTGGGGATCCAGTCCATTATTGCAGCTTGGGACCCCCCCCCACAACATTCAACCTGTTCACCACAAGGGACAAGTAAAGCTGGCTGGTTTTTCTCCTGAGGGAGTCACTATCTGGGCTCCTTCATTGACCAGAGCTTTTCACCAGAGCTGGGAATTGGCACTCCTGTATGCTTTTCCTCCAATTCTGATCATCCCATAGTTAATGGTCAAGCTGAAATTGAATCATGCCAACCTTATTCTCATTGCTTCAGCATGGCGGAGGCAACACTGGTTCTCTGAAATCTTCATGTTAGTGTTTCAGCCTCCCATTCATCCCAGCCTCCCAACTCAGCATCACAATCAGGTTTTCAATCCAGCCTTCAGCTCTCTGCATCTCACAGTGTGGATGCTGCATGTATAGATGAGGATCCAGCAAATCTTGCTTAATATTAAGGTAGAGCTGGGGATCGAGCACCCCAACACACTGGAAAGTCGGTGCCTGCGATTCAAGAAATACCTGCTAAATAAAGGAAAGCATTCAACTATGGGCACTTACCTAGCTAAGTGGAAGCATTTTTCCATATGGTCTTGTTAAAAAGATGAATCTTGTTATTCAGTCCCAACTTCCAGTCAGAGGTGTAGGGACACCCAGAACATGCAGACCTGACTATCTTGGCTAATAATCATTGATGGACCTATCGTTCATGAACTTCTCATTTTTATTTTTGACCCCAATTATACTTTTGGTCTTTACAACATCCCCTTTCAACTAGTTCCACAGGTTGACTCTGCATTGTGTGAGGTACTTCCTTATTTTTTTTTAAGCCTGCTGCCTATTAATTTCACAGGGTTACCCTTGATACGAAGGGGTCAATAATACTTCCCTTTTTCCTTGTTCCACATCATTCATGATTTTATAGACCTTTATCATATTCCCCTGAGTCGTCTCTTTGTGAAGCTGAATAGTTCCAGTTTTTTAAATCTCTCCTCATATGGAAGCTGTTCTATAACCATAAACATTCGTGTTGCCCTTCTCTGTACCCTTTCCAATTCTAATATATCTTTTTTTAAGATGGGGGTAACCAGAACTGCATATAGTATTTAAAGTGTGGGCATACAGTAGATTTATATAGTGGAATTATGGTATTTTCTTACTATTTATCCCTTTCCTAATGGTTCCTAACACTCTGTTTGCTTTTTTGACTGCCACGGCACACGGAGCAGTTGTTTTCTGTTTCCATGACGGCTCCAAGGAATTTCTTGAGTGGTAACAGCTAATTTAGATTCCATAATTTCGTAGGTATAGTTGGGATTGTTTTCTTATGTGCATTTCTTTTCACTTATCAACTTTGCATTTGGACTTAACTTTGTGGAGAAATTTTATATCTTCCACAAATTTTGCTGCCTTGCTGTTTACCCCCTTTTTTCAGATCATTTGTGAATATATTGATAAACACTGGTTCCAGTACAAATACTTGGAACACCCTGCTTTTTACCTCTTTCCATTCTGAAAACTGACCATTTATTCCTACCTGTTTCTTATCTTATGATCAGCTACTGATCTATGAAAGGACCTTCCCTCTTATCCCATGACTGCTTACTTTGCTTAAGAGACTTTGGTGTGGGACCTTGTCAGAGGCTTTCTGAAAGTGCAAGTACACTATATCAACTCTATCACCCTTGTTAACATGCTTGTTGACCCTGTCAAAGAATTCTAATAGATTGGTGAGCCATGATTTCCCTTTACAAAAGATACATTGACTCTTCCCCAACACATTGTGTTCATCTATGTGTCTAATAAAGCTGTTCTTTGCTATAATTTCAACCAGTTTTGCTGTTACTGAAGTTAGACTTACTAGCCTGCAGTTGCCAAGATCACTTCTGGGGCCTTTTTTTAAAAAAAATAAATCAATGTTACATTAGCTATTCCCCAGACAGCTGGTACAGATGCTGATTTAAATGATAGGTAACATACCACAGTAAGTAGTTCTGCAATTTCATAACTGAGTTGCTTCAGAACTCTTGTGTGAATACCATCTGGTCCTGGTGAATTATTATTGTTTAATTTATCAATTTGTTTAAAAACGTCCTCAAATCTGGGACAGTTCCTCTGATTTGTCACCGAAAAAGAATGGTTTAGGTGTGGGACTCTGCAGTGAAGACTATTGCAAATAATTCATTTAGCTTCTCCACAATGGCCTTGTCTTCCCTGAATGCTCTTTTAGTACCTTGGTTCTTAAGTGGCCCCAGTGATTGTTTGATAGGCTTCCTGCTTCTGATATACTTACAAAGTTTTTGCTGTTAATTTTTGTGGCTTTTGCTGATTGCTCGTTAAATTCTTCTTTGGCTTGCCTAATTATACTTTTACACTTGACTTTCCAGAGTCTATACTCTTTTCTGTTTTCCTCAGTGGAATTTGATTTCCAGTTTTTAAAGGATGCCTTTTTACCTCTAACCAATGTTTTGGACTTTTTTGGTCCTCTTACTGTTTTTTTGGGGGGTGATGTGGGGTGCATACATGTATATGGTATTTTAAAATAGTTGCCATGTAGATTTCAGGGATTTCACTCTTGTGATTGTTCCTTTTAATTTCCATTTAACTACTTTCCTCATTTGAGTAGTTCCCCATTTTGACATTAAATGCTACTGTGGTGGGTTTCTTTGTTATTTTCTCCCCTACGTGGATGTTAAATTTAATACATTTTGGTCACCATTAATGAGTGGTTCAGCTATATTTACCTCTTGGATCAGATCCTGCTCACCAATTAGGACTAAATCAAGAATTGCCTCTCCACTTGTGGGTTCCAGGAATAGCAGCTCCAAGAAGCAGTCATTAATGGGGTCTTGAAATTTTATCTCTGCATCCTGTCCTGAGGTGACATGTACCAGTCAGTATGTGGATAGTTGATATTCCCCATTACAACTGGGTTGTCTGTTTGTGTAGCCTCTCTAATTCCATTGTGCTTTTCACAATCACCATCACTAGCCTGGTCAGGTAGTGAGTAGTATATTCTTACTGCTATACTCTTATTATTCATACATGGAATTTCTAGCCATAGAGATTCTATGGTACAGCTTGATTCATTTAAGATTATTACTATATTTAACTTTACAATTTCTTTCATGTATAATGCCACTTCCCCACCAGTGTAACCTATTCTGTCATTCCTATATACTTTGTATCCTGGCATACCATATCTACATCATTCTACCAACTTTTTGTGATGCCTATTGTATCAATATCCTCATTTAATACCAGGCATTCAAGTTAACCCATTTTAGTACTTTGACTTCTAAGCATTTGTGTACAAGCATTTATAAAATTTGTCAGTATTTAGCTCTCTGCCCTCATACAGTTTAATTGAATGGGGACTCTTTTTTGTTTGACTGTTTGTCTTCAGTTCCTACCTGTACTTTATCAACTTCTATCCTCTCATCTTTAGTAGGATATAAAGTATCACCTTTAATCCTCCTCTACCGATGTCTGAGTCCAAACCATGTGCTTTTCTGCACCTGTTGGCTTTTCCCCAACACTTAGTTTAAAAACTTTACTTTTTAACTTCACATGCCAGCAATCTGGTTCTGTTTTGGTTTTCATCCTGGCTGTATTTGCTCCTTCTTTCGCAAAGGCTCCCCAGTTCCTAATAAACCTAAATCCTCCCCGCCCCACCCCACCAACATCATTGCCTTATCCAAGCACTGAAACCCTACAGTTCTGTCTGTCTAACTGGCCCTGTGCGTGGAACTGGAAGCATTTCAGAGAATTCTAACTTGGAGATCCTGGACTTTAATTTCTTATCTAACAGCCTAAATTGGGCCTCCGGGACCTCTCTCCTTCCTTTTCACTATGTCACTGGTTTCTACAGGTACCGCAACCACCGGCTCCTCCCCAGAACTAAACATATGTTTATCTAGATGTCTCAGGAGGTCTGCAACCTTCACATCCAGCAGGCAATTCACCACATGGTTCTCCCAGTCATCACAAACCCATCTATCTATATGTCTAATAATTGAATCCCCATTACTGCTACCTGTCTCTTCCTAATAACTGGGGGTATTCTCAGTTCAAAAGAATACCATGGCATTATCTGGAAGGAGGTTCCCATCTATGCATCATTTCCCTTCATTGCAACTTGATATTCACCTTTCCTGAGACTTTCATTCTCCATCCACAGAGGCCATCAGACTGGGAGTGGGACCGCTCTACTGAGTTCCTGAGTTGTCTGTGTACTGTGTTTTTCCCTTAGCTCTTCCAGTTCAGCCACTCTGGTCTCAAGAGCCCATACTAAGTCTCTGTGGGACATGAGTTGCTTACATTGAATGTTCATATATGCAACCTACCCACAAGGCAGGTAATCATACATGCTGCATTCAGTGCAATAAACTGGATAACTCTCACTTCATGATGCCTGGTTCTTCCTCCCTCCCCTCTATTGTGAGGGGCTGCTCTTCTGTATTGTAAATATACTTTTGAGGAGAGGAGGATGTGTCAACAGGTCTCTTCAGTGCAGTGAAAGCCAGACTTTGTGTCCACCTGATGCAGTCAGCCAATGAAAGACGTGGGAGGAACTCGTGCGTCTAACCTGGAAATGGGCAGTGGCTTTCCAAAAGCAGCATGCCCATGTAGATGGGCAGTAGAAAAGCAAATTGGGACTGGGTAGATGGGAGTGGAATCTGGGCTACAGAGCTCTGAGCAAATGGGAGTGGGAATTAATCCAGGTCTTCCTTTCATTCTCCTTGAAACTGATCCCTCTGTGCAGCTGCAGCTATGCCGCGGGTGCGGGTGCGTGAGAAGTATTAGGGTATTCTATTCTGACAGCACATGTTTCACCAAGGAGAGAATAACCCTTGTCAACAGCCTCACCATAGGGATGGGGTCAGAAGCTATTGCTCTGACTATTGAGCAACCTCATACCCCATGCTAGCTTCCCTAGAAAGCACTGGGTGGGGGCAGAGAGGGATCTGTCTTCCCTCCACATGCAACTAAAGCCATGCTGCTGTGAATGTGCTGGCATCTGAACAGTAGCAGGGGTGAGGAAGAGAATCTCAGTGAGTGGGGTGGGTTTGTTTCTTCAGTGGAGGTGGGGTAACTGGATGGCTCTTTACTGCTTGCATGACATCCCCCTGTGATGAAGTGGAGCCTGTTCATGAATAATCAGTATTTTTTTGTAATGTAGATGTTACTGCTAACCCTCAGCTATTACTGAGAATAGAGCAACTCAGCTGGGACCTTCTCTTCTCCCTTAGGAGCTGATGCCCCGCGAGCTTGCTATCCAAAGAGAATCACACTTGTCTAGTGGAGAACCTGTGATTCCTAGTGTAGGGCCTGCTCAGCCCCTCCCTACCCTCTGTTCTCACTCAGGGGTAGGGACTGTTTTTCCCCATTTGCTCCCTACATGCTAGGCTATTGTACAAGCAAGGCTCACACAACGTGTGTGTATTTGTGTAGCTGCCTGACATTCCTCTGCATAGCAGCCATCTGCAAGGGAGGAACTTGCTTTTCTAAGAAACCTTTTTAACCTGCTGCTGGACTTCTGCCTGTATTATTTCTACTTTTTCGGGGTTTTGTGAATTTATTCTCTGTTTTTTTGGAGAAGGTTATTGGACTAAGTTTTAGAGTATGTTTTTAGGTGTATCTGGCTCTTATGCGCCCTCTCTAAATTCCCACACAAAACTCCCACTTGCTGCTTTCATTCAGTAGCTCCTCTGGTTGTTTAGGAGCTGGCATATTAACCCCCTGTTTTCCCTGAGTTATCCCTGACCCCTTGTCAAGGGATCCTACATGGATTAGGGATTAAAGGATAGGAGGTTAGAGCCTCATTAATGAGCTCAGCACACAGACCCCTGAACAGAACACACTGCAAATAGGCACATGGCAAGCAAGCGCACAACATAAATGACAAACATATCCCAAAGGTCATGTAGTCGCTCCTCCTTCACCTGGAAAACTCATTTACAGAACTCCCCTGTTAGCTGCTCTGGTTCACATATGTTCCATGCATAATTCATTTCTCCAAGCCTACACTGAGGCTGTATTACACCTTCCATTGAAACTACCAAATCCTGCCTGTCATGGGGCACAGACTCACCCAGCAGTACCTCTTGCTGGTCATCTCGGGGAATTAGCGTCCAGCCTCCAGAACGCCTCCTTCAGGCCGGTGTCTCACCACCCCTGGCCCCCGTGTCCCTCCCGGACCCCGGTGCCCTTGTCTTTGGTGCTGCCCCCTGGCAGTACCCCCACCATTCTGAGTCTCCCCCTCCCAGGGGAACCCCTACCTCACCTCAGTCTTAGGCTACTGCCAGACACCAACTAGCCCCTGCTCTCTGGGGCAGACTGCAGTATAAGACACTCATCACAGGTGAGGGGGTTTGGACCTGCTGCCTCTGCCTCCCTGTGGCTGCCCCTGCAACCCCCGTACCTAATAGGCCGGAGCTCCCTGGCTCTCTTGGCCTTCCCCAACCCTGCTCCCAATCTATGTATTTTTCTCAGCCCTTGCAGCCAGGTCCCTCTCTCTCCAAGCTAGAGAGAGTCTCTACTGAACTTCTGGCTCAAAGCCTTTATAGAGCCAGCTGGGCCCTGATTGGGGCATGGCCCTCAGCTGCTCCCACTTCCCTGAATCAGCCAGGGTTTTGCTTCATTCCCCAGCCCCATCCCTCTTCAGGGCTTTTCCAACCCCTTCAGGGCTGGAGCGGGTGCTCACCCCGCTACACTGCCCGAAAGAGGTATCTCCAGGTAGTAAATCACTTCATTCATCAATTCTGAGTGCCTAAAACCTGTTGTCTTGCTTGAGAAGGGTGGCAGGGGTTCATAGTAATGTGGTAAAATGGTCTGAGTCCTTTCTGGAGGGATACACCCAATGAAGAGTGATGGGAGCTTCCACCATCATGAGACTCTCACTTGTGGAATCCCACAAGAAACAATTCTCTCTCCCATCCTATTCAATATCTACAAGCAACCACTTGGTGAAATGGCCGTAGAACATGGGTTCACGATGTGCAGATGAGACACAGTTCTACATATTCTTTACTACATTCGCCCACATCTCTATCACCAAGATGGCCCCATGCTTGATAAGATCAGCTCATGGATGGAGAACAGCTGGCTGAAGTTGACCCCAAGAAAAACATAGGTGATTCTAGTGAACTTTTATTTAGAAGAATTTGCTGCCAGGTGCAGCCTCCTGTGTTTGTAGGCACACACCTACAACTCGTCTATTTATTCCTTAGTATAGGAGTGCTCCTGGATTCCTCACTGATGCTAAGGTGCATAGCAGCATCTGCAGGTAATGCTTTCTGCCATCACCGATTGGCTAGGAGACTGCATCCCAACCTGTGGAACAACAAACTGGCTTCAGTTATTCATGCCTTTATCACCTCTCAGCTGGACGACAGTAATGCAAAGTCTGGGCATGAAGTCTTCAGTGCTTAGGAAACTCCAACTAGTACAGAATGCTGCAGACTTCTGTGAGCACATCAGCCTGTCCCCACTTTCTACGCTGGCATGTTGTACGCTGTCAAGTTCAAGGTCTGAGTCTTTAACTTCAAGGTTCTCGAAGGCCTGAGCCCAGTGTATTTAAAAGATTGACTAAAGCGCTGGATGGTCAGCAATTTCTCTCCTCTGGCACACTGGAAAACTATAATTAAATAAAGCTCATCTATGCAGAAGACAGAACTTTCTTTGGGGCTGATCCAAGACTGTGGGATGAGCTCCAGGAACAAAGAATGATCAAAAACTACACCAACTTCAACTCCAAGTGCAATGTTGAAAGCAAAACCAAAACCAAACCTAAAACCTTACCAAAACAAAGATTGCACATGCTTCTTCTCCAGGGAGAGGATGAGAAAACAAACACCACATGCTAGATGTGTAGTCATGTCACTTAATGCACTACTGGTAGGCATTTAGATACAATGATAAATGCTGTATAAGAAAGTATATAGAGTAGAAAAAAATGCTTTTCCCATAAATAGTTTAAATCAAATTCAAATAAGTATTTGTGAATACTTTCTGACATGCATGGTTTCTTTTTTTATCTGCTGGTTACTTGTGATGTACCCTTTATGTATCTTAAGAAATTAGTAATATTTGAAGTACGGGAAAAAATAACATCTTTATTCAGAAATATAATTTGATCACATCTAGGGAATACTTTTCCATTCAGGATACAAGTATCTCAACCTATTCCTGAAGTGGTAATTCATGCTATGCTTACTTCCAGATTTTTATATTATAGCCCTTTATTTTATGCACTTCCTGATGAAGTTCTCCACCAATTACCATTTGTACATAAAGCTTTGGTCAAGGTTCTTACCAACCACAGGTGTGTGCAATATATTATAATAGTGAATTCAATCTTTTTATTGCAGTTTGTATTCTATTTTAGCATGCATTGTACAAACTCAGGGCCCAGACTTGTAACTGCCTCTCTATAGTCAACCCTCTGTACCCATGTGCATACCTGGATTCAGTGGGGCTCCATGCAGAGCAGCGGTCTGCCTGAGCACAGTGACTTGGAAGACCCAGGCACCCTCTTGATATTTTCATAATTGTTATAATTTTTAATTGATTTAAAATTCCTTTGTTTTCACCCTGTGACTCTGACTGCAGATTTTAAACCTAAGCTAAACTTGTTTTAAAGGATTTTATTAAGTCTTTTACCTGCCCATTTTAGGAGAAAAGTTTTATGATGCATGCCTGAAACTTTCCCTTACATGCTTTAAATATTATTCCAGACAAACTGTCTTCTTTTTAGCCTTTTAACGATGGCATTTCTCATCATGGAAGCATGATCAATAACATATTTGCAAAAAAAAGCATATAATGGTTTCAGTGGTTAAACTGAAACATGCTGGCTTTTTTTGACACCGCTTTAAGTTTCTTTGAGTTTAATGGTAAAGAATAATCAGTGCAGTTCTTAAAGACTGAATGTTGGTTCTATGTACAGTCCATCAAGATGGATTAAATTATTATTAATTATATTGCGGTAGCACCTGGGGAACTCCATCATAGACCAGGACCCCAGTGTGCTATGCTCAGTTATGGCAAAGTGGAATAAGAGGAAATTCATGGAGAGTGGGAGATGAAACAGTAGGATTGGGTCTTTCCAGTTATCCTGATCTAACCTGATCTATCTACCACTGGGCAGAAGCTTGCATCCATCCTCACCAGTATCCAAGGTGATGGTGTTATTGTTAATTATTTATATTACAGTAACACTTAGATTCCTATGCCAACATTAAGTTCTGTTGCATTAGGCACTATACAAAGACATGGAGAATGATGGTCCCTGAAGAGATCTGTGAGTGGAAGACAGGATGTATTATTATCCCCATTTTGTAGATGGAGAGCTGAAGCATTTAGCCCAAAGTCACATGGGAACTATTTGTTATACCTGAGAACTGAACCCAGATATGTTGAGTACGTCTCTAGTACTTTAGCCAGAAGACCATCTTCTCTTCAGGTCCCCTTTATTTCTCATACCTAAGTATTAACCAGTGTTGTAAGTGTACTTTGCTTCTAAAAGCTTTTGTCAATTTGGTCGCAGCTAGAGAATGAGTTCAATTTTCTCTTCGTAGTCTCCAGTGAACACTGAGTCATATGAAGAAGCACCAATGTATTTGGTATGTCTAACAATTTCTGCTTGAGAGAGGCCTGGATACGAGAGGCAAAGGCAATATGAATACTTACAGTGCCTCAGTGCCCTTTGGTTGAAGTCAATGCTGTTGAGTGTTAATCCCTCACTTTTATGAGTGTTCCATCCACACAGTTTAGAAAAAAAAATTACAGGTTAAACTAAAATTAAAAAATAATAATTAAAGGTTAAAGCAATCACTTTGAGTTACTGCATACATAATTCCCTGAACTTCCTTTAGCTTCCCTGTTATGGATATGTTGTAGCTATGGCAATTAATCAGATACACTGCCAAATTAATCTTACTTGCATAATTTTGACATTATAGTTTGTACAAATAAATTGTGGTTTTTCTTTCTTTCTTTCTTTCTTTCTTTCTTTCTTTCTTTCTTTCTTTCTTAGGCTTTTATATACTGTGTGTAACCAAAGTATCTAAGCACTTTACAAAATTAATTATGAAAGAAGCAGTTTGAGACATTTTCATTGAATTGTCACAGTAATTCTTTTTAGTGAATTAAGAGGTTTAAATTATGGCCCAAATAGTATATATATTGTTTAGTGAAATGGTCTCCGTTTTCATCTAACCAGATAGCTCGCCATTTAACTGATATTTATTCTACCACTTTATTGTGACACACTATAACTGTACTAGTTCACCCAGCCACTCTTGTCTGTGAAATGGTCTGGAAAGAAGAACAACAGAGATGTACATCCATTGAAGCAATATTAGCATGAGAGACTTGATTTGTCAAAGTGTTCATTTCATTTGAACTTCATTTGAACTGTGTCTGTGTGGTTCTTAGTATTTTATGACAAAAAAACGTAATTGCTCGCAGCGTATTGGGCTTGCCTTTGAAATAATACCACAAGACTATTGACAAAAGGCTCAACTAACAGCAAAGCTGAGATTAGGCGCTGAGAGCTATTGTCTTGCTATAGTCCCAAAGCTATGTGAAATGTCAGTTAATTGAAAATGGTAATTATCCCACATAACAACATAAACTGTTTCATTCCAGGAAATGTGCTGCTCTTAAATTAATAGCTATCGATCCTGTGCCATTTCATGATTCTTCTCCATCCCTTTCTCAAATTATCCATCCATCCATCCTTGGGACAAAATCTACTTCACCACTTTTATTGACTAAAGTTTAATGAGTGACCTGGCCTTCCTGTTTAGATAAACTGTAATAGGTCTATCCATCTGAATACCTGTCAACCAGGCTGAGCTATGTAACCTTCAGGGCACGTTCAGCTTTTTACTATTAATGCTTTAAAATGAAAACACTTAAGTAATAGTGTCTGGTGATTACATATTTATTACAGACTAATGTGGTGAATTCTAACTAATCACTACAGCTGGCCAAATATTTTAAAACAGTGCTAGCAAATATTTGTTTGAATTCCAAACAGGGGGTTCCTTCCATCATGCTTGTGCCTCTTTTTGATTTCTTATGAGGAAAGGAATGTGTTTTTGCAAAGAAATATTACATTAATGTTACTTGGGTGACCAATAAACTGTGATGAGGGTGAAATTCACTATTATGCAAAGGGCCATCACAAGGACATCTGTACCACGTAAGCCCTATTCTGAAGGTTTATGTGGGATTGAAAAGATGCAGATCTTGTGCTGTTCCACTTCATGAAGGTGAATTGTATAGTGGAAGTGAAGAGTTCATGAAGAGCTGAACTTGTTTGCATAAACTGTTCAAACAACTGTATATTACAATTGTATTGTAATTAATAAAAATCCAGGCATGGTCAGAGAAAATACATGAATAGAAATGGGCTAATTTAATGAAATTATTTACAATGAATAATTCAACCATATCTTCATATCCATGACAGGACTGAATAGGAGAGAAGTACTATATTCAAAATGCTCACTTTACTGCTAATATGCTTGCTGCCCTTTCAACCAAATTGCTGTTTTAAAAATTGGTTTTTATTCAAGCTGCCAAATTTCCATGGTCAAGTTTAAACATAAAAAGTTGTGGAAGAAGAAATATAAGAAACACAATTGCGTTGTATTTATTATATTTATGAGGTGGTCAATGGCTGATCCAGAAAAAAAGCTCCTTGGATCGCATGCCATGTCCAACCTCTAGGCATTTTAATCAATTAATTATTTTTGTTGGAGTTTACTGCAAAATCTACCAATTGCCACAGAAATTTCCTTTAGAATCTCAGTTGCCTTTCTTTATAAATAAAATAATCATATGTGGACCAGGTTGCTGACCTGCAGCTGTTATATTCTCTTGTTCTTATTTATTTAAGGATTCATTTACATTCCAAATGGAAGAGTGGGGTCTGATTAAATTATCCTTGAGCAAAGATAATATAAAATCAATTAAAATTATATTACAGAATAACACATACAATTTGATTTTGATATAACATGCTTAGTGCTCAGTATTAATCTCCTAAAAAAGTTAAGGGCTGAGAGAAGATTTTTAAGATAAAATTTTCAGAAACAGGATCACTCAGTAGCTCAGACAGAGGGTAAAAGAGTCCCAGACATATGGGTTAGAATAAATGAAAAAGCAGCCTACTACTATAGTGAGGGCACAAAAAAGGTGACAAAAGATCTGGCTCTGGAATGCCTCATACCTTGTGTAGTCATCTGGTGAAGTGAGGTTATGTGTAATGCTAGCATTCTGACTTGTTAGCATTTTACATACCTTTTACTTTCACTTGAGAATCACATCCTAGAGTGTGCAATGAATGAGCAGGAGAGTAAATGGATATGAGCAGCACAGAAATTTTGAATTGCATAGGGAGGTGAATAATTCCCTTTCCAAG